>NC_056738.1:523210669-523378169 GCF_019279795.1 Protopterus annectens | reverse complement strand
ATATCTTATATTCTTTTCTTATAAATATTTTTTCACAATCTTTGAGTTCAAATCCAGAAGAATATTTAAACATAGACATATTACTATACTAATCATATTGGTTTGACATTAAAATAATGCAAATTACAGTGGCTTTTAGCATTTACTTACAATATTCAACAGTTGTCCTTTAAGCAAACTTATTTTAGTAAAGATGAACTAATATTTATCCTTCAGATTAATGTAATTAAACAGTAGACCAGTTCAGACTTTTAAAATATATAACTCAATTCCATTTCTATAACTAAACTCAGTGAAGCTGCCAGTGTTATAATGTATAGTAGCACTATCTGCTTCACATCATTCTCTTTATTGTATGTCATCCATTTACAGCAGTTTTCTGACTATTTGAAATAAAATCAAACATACTGTATCTCTTTTATAACTTTACTAAATTATTTAATAAATCTCTCATCACTTTTACTATAATTCAGTTAGTATAGTTTTACATGTATTAGGTAAATATCCCTTTAAAAAGTTGAAAAATTCAAGCAGGTCATTTTTTACCTTTAACCTGAGTGCTTATATCATGTCTGAGCTGTTTACTTTCAATTTTGAGCACTCTCATAGTCGCAAATTAGTTTTCAGGTACTAAATAGGTTAATAATGGAAAAATCCATCCTGGGAACAAGAACAGCTTTTCAGCTCATGACCTCATCAGGAAGCTGAGGAATAAGTAAGTAAACAATTTAAAAACTTCTAAACATGTTCCATGCTTGTGGAGTGTTTAAAAGCTTTCCCTCCCTCTAAGTGACTGTTTGTAAAGCCCAAACCAGTCTCTGTACATTTAAAAGAGGTTTACATTTATGAGAAATTAATTTTATTTTACCTGTATTAGATCTTGTTAACTAAAAAGATTCACTCCTTATCATGTTTTAGATGTACACCAACCATTAAAGCAGTTTAAGCCATGAAACATTCAGAGAGAAACTTCTGAAACACAAGTACATATCTATTTTATAAAGCTTAGAACCTCTTAAGAAATCTATATTAATCCTGTATGTTCAAATAAACAATTTAAAGGTTCATTTAACTGCTTTCTTTAAACTGCAAATAATTGTCTATGTCTACACTACACTGAAGAACATACAGTGTGATGTGTTGCTCAGAAGCTGTCATTTTCTTTTAGTTTCTTTCTTTTATTTTTTTTTATTTTAAAAGCCTATTTGAAACTATGAAAATAAAACAAAATATCAAGAGGTTTAAGCAGATAAATCATTGTTGTTTTATGTTTTATACTATTATTTGCTTTTCTTTGAGATGTATTAGTTATCTGCAAATCACTAGTTCAAGCATTATCTATATGTCAAGTAGTAATATTGAAAGTAAATAATCAAGAATAAAATGTTAAAGGCATTTGTTTTTGATGTATATGTTAGGAAACTTCATAAATTTGCCATTTAATTGAAGTGTGCTTCCCTTTAATAATTTGGGTGTGCTATTAAAGGAGAAAATATATAAAACAATTATTTAAAAGTTACTTGTCATTTAGCCTCTTCTTCTTTTTATCTGCTTTTTTTTTCCATTCATTCCTCTCTGCTTGATGTTTTAGGGAAAACCAGTCCAGTCCATGACTTATGTCTGATTTAAAGTTTTGTTAGATGTTAAGAAAGAGACAGCTGCATTCAAAGTATCAAAAGTTTTGGCACCATCCAGAAACAAATATTTTAAGCCTTGCAGGGAATAGTAAATGAACCTTGAATTGTCTCTTCTTCAATTCTTTTATCAAAGGTAAACATTCCTTTCTGTTAGAGATTACCTCTGATGAGTAGTTATTGTCAAATCTTATTATATTGTCTTTAAATTTTACAGGAGAGTTTGACTACACAGTTTTCAGCACCAATTCTTTGTCCTGAGAAGAAATAAATCTTACTATTATTGATCTTGGACTTTTACTCACTTTGCTAGAAGATGAAGGCACTGACAGTAACCTATGGGTTCTTTCAAGATATTTGGAAGCCAGGATGTGAGAAAATTTACCATATTATCTCCTTCAGTCTTTTCTTGTAGCCATAAATGTGCAGGTTGTTTCTTCTTGACCTATTTTCTATGTCATCTGGTTTGTTTAATAAAAAAGTATTTCATTTTGAAAGAAGATAAAGCTAATGCTCTTGTTCAGTGAGTCTGTCTTCCATGTCATTTAATGTCCTTTCTATGCCAGCAATCTGTCTTATGTTGCATTATTAATTCTTGTAACTGCTCCATTTGTTTTGTGCATTTTTCTTTAAGAGTCAAGTTTATTGTCCATTTTGTCAAACTTCAAAGATAGAGCCTGCATAGTAGATAATAAAGTTTGTAGTTCCTTCTTCATTATCTGGTCCTGTGAAAGGTTCTTTGAATAACTCATTCTGAGGAGAAATCAGAGTCCTTTCTGCTTGAATTTTGACAGAAACATCGAAAAATTAAAATAAAGTAATCCAATTTAGACTTCCAAAGACTGTAGTAGAGGTTACTTGATGTGTTTAAGAAGTCTATAAGTCCCGTTTTTTTTTAATTTTCTTTCAGATATATTACCTAGATAGCAGAGCCAAGAAAATGTGCTGTTAACCTGTCAGCATCCTAGGCATGCCCCCTCGAGAATACTGTTCTGAAGCAAATTGCCAGCAATTCATTAGATACATAATAAGCACAAGTGCATATCACCAAAATCCACCAATAAAAACAATAAATGACTAATTTCTGTCCCACAAGTATCAGAACGGTGTAAATTAGCCTTATGTAAGTAATTCACTTTAAATGTAAGCAAAATTCCTGCCAGAAAACAAAATGGTACCAAAACTGCAATTTACATGAAAATAAATTCTTAAAATATCATTGAATTCCTCATTTACCTCTTTATACAAAAGTATGAAGCAAAAAAGGTGAAAACAAGTTTTCCTATCAAAAGATTCAAAATAATGCCTTAATTCAATGGAAATAACAGCTGCAATTTACTTTCAGTTATGACAGCACAAGGTAATGACAGAACTTGACAAAATGTACTCAGTACAGAAAGTCTTTTAAGCATCTATAAAACAATATAAAATACTTAGAAAGTGTTATAAACCCTCGAGAAACTAGTATTCAGTTTAGCACACACAGAATAATCCTTCACTATTAACAGGAAACAAAGTATTGCTAAGATGCAGTTTTTTTTCCCCTAAAGAAACACAGACATCAAAAGTGTGTACATTACAAGCACTAATCGAAAAGGAAGGGAGAGGAATAAAATAACCAAAAGGGGTTCTTATCTGAGCAAGCTCCAGAAATCAAATCTGCCAGTGAAAGGTAGTCTTCTCAGAGATCCTTCTCTTCCAGTGGCACAAGAAAAAAACTGAAGGCTGCTGTGTGTCACTATGAAGGACTTCACACGCATTCAAGTACCAACATCAACTATTAAAAAATACTTACATTTCCTTAAGAGAACAACCACTGCCCATGACCAACTTCCATCTGAATACCTGAAACTCCCTGCAGATAGCCTGATATATCCTGTCTAAATTCTAATAAACTACTTTGTCAAAGAAAAATATGTCCGACTTTATGGAAAAAATCCTATATAATACCCCTCCATAAAGGCAGTTCATCAACAGAGCTTACAAACTATAGACCAGTCACCATTCTCTCTCACCCTTCTCCAAAATCTTAGAAAGATGTACTCACTCTCAACTTAATACATATATTACTTCTCATAACCACCTCTCTCCCTCACAATATAGTTTCAGACCCAGTTACAGTACAACCACTGCATTTTTAAGTTCACAGATTCAGGTCTTCTAACCTCAGCCCTATTTCTGGATCTATCTGAAGTATTTGACACAGTCAATCATCAAATTCTCTTAACTAAACTCTTTTTATATGGGATATAACACTCTTCACCACCACAAAGGGACACATAGTTTTTGTTATTTGAATGGAAAAATAAATGCCATTACACAGCCCATTTAGAATTCACAATAATTTATTCCTCGAGTGAAATGAAAAGTAGGTGAAGCACTTTCCTCCCATATATTAAAAAGAACTTCATCGGAACCACAATTATCTGAATCAAAATGGCTTCCTTAAATAGATGCCCATGTCACATGACCAACTAAGCTAAACAATTTTAAAGGCCACCAGAAATACACACACTTATAAAGTAGGTGGAAAAAACAAACTGAAACAGAATAGTTCAAATAGATATGTTAGTGATTACATAGTTTAAAAATGCATTGCTAAAAATATATCTTATTAAACAACTATAAAATGTATATAATTCAAATGAGCGAAGATCCACTTACCCGAATCCAAAATGAACGAGATGACAAGACTGAACTTTCACTTAAACGACTCCTCACATCACTGATAATTTTCCCTAGGAAAGGAGTCAGTTGGCCAACACTCACAAAAAAAAAAAAAAAAAAAAAAAAAAAAAACCATTTCAACCCCCCCCCCAACTAAATATACCAACTCTGAGATCACACTATAGTGGGGAAAACTGTAAACTTCCAAATGTAAGTTTGGTGATATTGTCTCATTTATTTATTTATGTATTTTATTTTACATTTGTTGACCAGGATAGTCTGACTGGATACATGTTCATTTTCAGAGAAAAGCTCCAAGGTACAAACAATAAGAAATTACATGGTTCATGATAAATACAGTTTAAAGATTATTTATATAATCAAGTTATACAAGTTCACAAAGTTAAGATTTCACAAGGTAATAGACCTAGTATTTACACATAGCTGAGTTGTAAAGTAGTTAGCACACCATCATAGGAAAGAGCCAGTCAGGCTTGGAACAAGGACATAACCAGTTTAATTTAAAATACTGTTTGAGACTCTTCTTGAATTGACTTAGAGTGGATTCCAGGGTGATGTTTGCAGTGAGTGAGTTCCAAATTTTACCTACAGAGTTGGCAAAACTCATTCATTTTGGATTCGGGTAAGTGGGTCTTCACTCATTTGAAATAGACCCATATATTATAATATAATATATTATAATATATTATAATATAATATAATATAACAAATGAAGAACAAACATATTTATGTGGAGTGGGGAAAAGGATATAAACCCCTTCTGGATGCAGGCATTCAAACAGACTTATTCTAACCAGTCCCATCAGGTACAGTACAAACTCCTGTAAACAGAGGACCTAACAAGAATTTCACTAGGCACTGGTGTTAAAATATAACAGTGATTAAAATTTGATTAAAGATGTTATTAGAAGAAATTGGAATATTTTTAGAAGTAATGAACATATTTTCCACATACATGGTGATAAACCTAATTTTGTTTATAAAGTGGGCAAAATATGAAAGATACATTAGAACATAATCACAATATCCTTATCTGTACATAGAAGGCAAAGGGGACCCATAAATGTGGTAGTGTCACTAGTGTAGCTATATTCTTGAGAAAGAATATTTAGAGTTTGACAACTACTGTTTGCTGGAGTCTGTTTTACTGAAGGTAGTTGCTCTTCTAAGGATGTGATTTATCCGGTAAGCTGCTGCGATGCTTCTATATAGGAAAAACAGAAAAACCTCTTCATAAATGAGTCTAGGAACACTGTTATAATATTTAAAAAAAAAGCATCAACAATGCCCTATATAAACATTCTTTGGTTTGTGCTGATTTCTCAAAATTTTACTTTGCTATTGTTGAAGTAGTGACACATGAAAAAAAGATGGGGACACGAGTACAGGGAGTTGATGTGGCAACTAAAATTGAATGTTTTTTCCCCTCCTGGTTTAAATGATCACATCTCTATCAACTTAGTTTTAAAGTTAAGGGCAACAAAGTTCTAAGCTAATTTTGATGAACATATATTTTGATTGTTTTGTTTTCTGGCTCCATACAATTGATTCACATAGGATTTTATTATTATTCTGTTATTGTGTGTGTTTTTCCATATTATATAATATACATTTTTGGTTGTTTAATAATATATGTTTTTAACAATGCATTTTTAACTATCTAATCATTAATGTATGTATTTGAGCTGCTCTGCTTTGGTTTTGGTTTTTTCCAAGTAGTTCATAAGTATATGTATTTCTCGTGGCCCTTTAAAAATTTTCTTTACTTTATTGGTCTTGTGACACTTTGTATTTTGTTGATCGTGTGACACAGGCATCTATTTAAGGAAAACAACTTTGTTTCCAATGAAGTCTTTTTGAATGTATGGGATGAAAGCACTTGACCTATTGTTTTCATTTCACTTGAGGAATAAATTATTATGAATTCTCAGCAGGTTGTGTAACATTGTTTTTAACAATGCATGTTTACGTTTTTAACAATGCATTTTTAACTATCTAATCATTAATGTATGTATTTGAGCTGCTCTGTTTTGGTTTTGGTTTTTTCCAAGTAGTTCATAAGTATATGTATTTCTCGTGGCCCTTTAAAAATTTTCTTTACTTTATTGGTCTTGTGACACTTTGTATTTTGTTGATCGTGTGACACAGGCATCTATTTAAGGAAAACAACTTTGTTTCCAATGAAGTCTTTTTGAATGTATGGGATGAAAGCACTTGACCAATTGTTTTCATTTCACTTGAGGAATAAATTATTATGAATTCGTAGCAGGTTGTGTAACATTGTTTTTTTTTTCCTAGCAAACACCAAACACTACTTGTGCCCTTGTAGTGGTTTTTAGTTTCTTTGGGCAGCATGTTCACATGCTCTGAGTTTTGTTTTTGCTATCACCATCTTCACTTAATTGATTTCTTAGTTACATCACTAATAGGTCCCAAGTAGTGAATTGGCAAGATGATTTCTCCTGTCTCTCTTCTATATCCATTGGAGTCCCACAAGGTTCCATCCTAGGACCACTACTGTTTAACTTGTTTACCAATTACCTAAATTTGGCAGCCAAAGAGGCCATAGTAATACAACATGCTGATGGTTCCACTCTAATATATGCTGCTAAGATACTACCCATGCTCTAAACACTCACCCGGAAATCCTTCTCCTCCATAGAAACTTGGCTATACAACTCACAACTCCTTCTGATTAAAAAAATAAATAAAATTAAATAAATAAATAAAACATTACTACTGTTCACCTCCAACTCTCTCCCTCCTCTCAAAAACTACCTTTAATATACTGTCATCCAACAAGACCAGTATAGAAATGGAATCCCACATCAAACTATTAGGTTTGAGTACAGACAACCACCTGAAATTTGATATCCACCTTCAGCAAGCCATAAAGAAGACATATGAAAAGCTAACTTGCCTCTATAAAGAAAAATGTTACCTCAATGACTCTGCTAAAGAAAACATAGATACTTCTTTTCTACTCCCAAACATATTATATTCCTCTCCTATCTTAACCAATCTCACCATATCTCTATCAGCCAGACTGAAACAATGCTACAGTAAAGTAGCCAAATTTGCAACCAACCAATCAGCAATATAGATCACATCATTGCTTCAATAAAACAACTAAACTTGCTTGAACTAAATAATTCTCTATTGTACTCACAGTTAATTATAACCTTCAAAGTACTGCACACCCCCTAAAATTCCTACCTCTTCACTCCATCATACAACCTTACACTATTAAGAGACCTCTACACTCTAGTGCCAAATCATCACTCTCCATGACTAAACTGATCGATAAATGGCTCAGCAACCATACCTCCCTGGTTAAACCCATATTAATATAGCTATATGAATTTGTCACATAACTTTCTGTTGCACAAAACCTAATGTGCTATTATAACAACTGTGCCCTCCTCTATCATCTCATCTCTTTTGTCTTTTTCGCACCTCATCCTCTCCTTCATTTCGTTGGGTTGCTCTAACTCCTTATCTTATCTTCCTACTATGTCCTACATTTAGAAAAAGTCTTTATTGTAACAAATATTCTTATGTAATACCTGACAATCTAAGCATACTGATGTTATTGCTCTGCATATACTTCCCTGTATTTAAAAAAATCGTATACAACCCATATAATTATTTTTAATGAAAATTGTAAATGACGTAACTGATGTCAAGGATGTCTGAATAATGGAACTATTGCTCATGAATGAAACTGACTGTAAATTATATAACAATGCAGATAATGTCCATGTTGTCTGTATGAGCTTTTTCTCCCAAGCTGAAAAATGACACTGCTCAGTTGGGCTTTCCAGATAAATAAATGCCAATAAAATAAACAAATAAAATAAATGTGTTGTTCCCATAAATTCCATTTATTTTTATATAATTTGCTCATTCCATTTTATAAAGATCCCACCTCCATTTCTTTTATTTCTTTTATAATATATAGTACTTCATTTATAGCAGGTTTAGATGAAAAGTCAGGCACATTATAAAACACTGAGCATCTGAATAAAATAAGGAGTAGCAGGTATGAGAAAAAAAACTGAAGAGGATGCTGAATAAAGAAGTGAAATCAGAAGAAGAAATGGAGGAAAAGAAAGTGGCAAAGAGAGTAGATAACATTACAAAGGAGGTAAGAGAGTACCTGCAAATTGTTAGTAGAAAAAGTCTGAAGGGAGGCAGTGGGGCTGAGAATGGGGTTATGGATGCAAAATGTCTGGCATGGAAATTGTATGATCAGAGGGAGGAATACAGGACAAGAGTGAAAAATAAGAAAGATGGGGTAAGGTTAAAAATGTAAAGGGTATTGTGGAGGCATTTGAAGAATTCTGCCACGGCTTTATAAGAATGATGGCATGAAGGTGTAGAGGTGGGTAAAGGCGGAGAAGGGGTTATTGAATGGACTGAAGATGACCATGGAGCAGAAGGTTGTGCTGCAGAAGAAATTAAGGGTGGATGAAGTCTTGAATGAGATTGGCTTTTTGAAGGGGAAGAAGTTGAGCAGATTGAATGGGTGCCCAGTAGACCGTTAGACATTGGTTGGAAACAAAGTGGCCCTAATGCTCACTAAGATATTCCAAGAGTTCAACCAGATTCAATGTGGGAAGCAATAGTGGCAGTTCTGTCTAAAGAGAAAGAGGAATGGGAGGTCCATATGAACTATAGGATAGTTTTTCTTCTCCATGCAGACGTAAAAATATTGGTTAGAATGTTGACAAAAGCCATGAGAGGGTGTTGCTGGAGTCTATGGAAGAATTACAAGAGGATTTTGGAAAGGAGAGATTGTCTACAGTCACTGGAGATTAGCACAAAATATTATGGAATGGTTAAAGAGTTTAGCCTGTTAAATCATCTAGTAATGTTGGCTGATATTAGAAAAGCATTTGACTCAAGAAAGTGGAACTCTACATAAAAGGAACTTGAATCAATCAGACTTTGTCTGGAGTTCATAAAGGTGTAGTAGTGAAAGGGCACTTATTTTATGGGGCAGTATTTAGAATGACCATAAATGGGTGAGTATTAATAAGGAAAGAGAGGGGTATAAGACAGGGGTGGTTGCTGTCAGTGCTGAACTGGGGATAAGGGAGAAGATAGAGGTGAATATGGGTTCTTTTTATTTGTGGATGACAGCATGTTGTTGTTGATAGATATTGTGGAGCAGTTGCTAAGGGTGTTAAAGATCAGTCGTGTTTTGATGTAAGTCAAGTCTGGATTATCACCCCAACAAACTAGGTCCAGTTCTTTTAGAAAAGGTTAGAGAGAGGGGTAGTGGCTGTCTATACTGATCATTGGGTGAGGTATCTCAGGCTGAATGGGCATCTAACAGTGAAAGAGATTAGAAAAAAAGAATACAAGGGAATATTAGAGAGGATAAGAATGCATTTGGACAGCTACAGTAATAGGTACAGATTTTTGTCCTCTAGGAAAAATGAGGTAAGAGTGACGGTAGTACCATTAATATTCCATTTGGTAAAGCACAAACCAGTATCACCAGGAGATAAGCTGGTATTTGTTTATTTATTGTTTTAAAACAAATAAAAAAAAAAAAAGAGGAAAGCTGGTAAGGGAAGTTTGTGGCACAATTGTATGGAAAGGCAAAGAACTGAAAATACACTGGGGAAACTTTTTTTTTATTTATTCATTTTTAACTAGATACATGAAATGGTCTGCCATGGGTCCTTTTCAACAATGCAACAAATATGGACAGTTTAGAATACCAATCAACCACTGTGTTTTTGATGAGATGGGCAGAAACCAGAGTACTTTGAAAAACCTATGCAGGCTTGGGGAGAACATGCAGACACCACACAGACAGTGACCAGAGGTCAGTATTGAACCTCAAACCCTGGAGCTGTGAGGAGAGGACTTAATCAATGAGCCTCAGTGTTGTTCATGTTTGGAGTATGATCAGGGAAAATAAGGGTAGACATACTGGATTTAAAAAAAAAATGTGTTGACAGTAAAAATGGCACAAATGGTGAGGTAGCTGAGTGGTAGAAAGATAAGCTAAAAAGGATTGTATCTGAAAGTAAAGTATATATACTTGGTATCAATGATAGATGAGAGGGGATTGAAGAAGATACATGGGATATGTGGAGACTTTGCATAAAAAAGTGAGTCAGGTGGTAATGGAAACGTGTTAAAGAAGACTGAGGGTGGAAAAGGAAAGGGATATGGACAGCGGAGGATCACCTCATGGATACTCACTGCAGAGAATTTAAAAATGCACATTTTGTTTATTGTCTGAGGAATGAGAAAACAGTATAATACAGGACAAGGGATTGGCTGTGTTTTGATTGACTAAAGAAGGTGGAGGGAAAAACTGGAAAAAGAGGCAGGATGCTGAACAAGGAGTGGAAGAGAGTGGAACAATGGCCAAAGGAAAGAGAAGAGTGAGGTAACATATAGGGACATTGAGGAAAGGAAAATGGGAAGAGAATTCAAGAAGCTGAATGAGAAAGGATCAGGGTGGACAGAGGACAAGTTGTGGAAATGGCCGTGCTAGTTGTGAAAGGGACTTAGAATTATAGGTCTGGAGCCTTACTATCAAATGCTTACCTGCATAGGTGACAGCACTCCCCAAAAAGCTGCACAAATATACAAAATCATATTTACTTGTGAATGTCAGAAGTGTGAGAAAGACAGAAGTGGGCTATCTTAATACGTTGTTGAAGTGCAGGAAAATAAAGGGACTGTGGAATAAGGTATTGGATGGATGGGCTAGTGTATACAGGAGAAAGGCAGAATAGACACAGAAGTAATTTTTGTCTGATTGATGGAAAATAAAGGGAATGGCTAAGACAAAGAAAGTTAGGGCTGATGTATGTGTCAGGGTGGGTGGCTAATGAGACAGTGAGATAAAAGAAAGCCATAGATCAAAAGATTAATAGTGGGAAGACGTCTGAAAAGTTTTAAAGCTAAGGAGATGCAGAAAAATGGAGGCAGGAAATAAAAAGAGCATAGAGAGCTATACGGTAGTGGTCTAAATGACATGGACAGGAAGCAAAGGAGAGAGAGGAGAATGCACACAAAGGAAACAGGATAAGATATTATAAGTACATAGTATAATTAATGCAATTCTGCAAAGATTAGTGCACACCGGAAAATATGTACAATAGAAATGGTAATTGCAAGAAAATTAATAAAAATATTGTACAATAAATTATGGATGCCATCAAAACAGTTTGTTGCTTACCATCTATCAGACTTATTTTAATGAATCTGTGAAACTGGACTGTACTTAGACATTTTAAACAACAAAACTGTAACATTAGACAGTCACTAACAGTAAACAGAGTAGTATAGTCGAACTGTTCTATATGATAATATTATAAATAAACATATCCTACTTTACTGCTATTTGAAATGTAGGACAATGAACAGTGGATTGTATTTCATAGTAATGTATTTTATGGTATGTTTCACACAGTGATGCAAATAAACAAAGCTAAAATTGACTTTAGAAGAACTAATCCAACTAAACTCTGCTAAATGACCTTTAAGTTAAACATACTTTACAGCTTTAGTTTAAGAATGTTGTTTGACTAAATTAAAAGTTACATTTAAATTATTTGAAAGAGCTATAATGTACTACTTTCAAATGAAAAAAGAAAGACATAAAAGTATGTGCATTTACAGTAAAGACAGTGCATTACAGCACTCAGTCAGAATATTAAACCATTGTTTTTGTAGGAGGGGGCCCTATACCCCCAATGTGAAAGCTGGGTCCCCAGTATTATAAAAGCCCTCATGCAATTATATTGTACATTTACTAACTTCAGTGCTGTTCTACCTTGGAGAAAAGGGAAATTATATATCCAAAACAGAGTTTGCAACCAACACAGCTGTATAACACTTTAATCAAAGATATCAGAGTAAAACAAATACGAGCAAGGTTTATCGAACATGAATGTGGGTGTATTTTTGTTTTATGATGATTTTAGGTTTGTTATTTGCAGTATTTTTTATGTGTATTATATAACCATTTAATGAATAAGTTATTATTAGGCAGGTGGTTACATCATTGTTAGAGTAGTTTTCAATGGACGTTAGAAGTTTAAATGGATTTAATTAGATTGCTTTGATTAGGTCTGATGAAGCAGTTTGTGTGCCATGAAAGCCCTTACCTGTTAATTTTTGTCATATTTGTTTTACTCTGATATCTTTAATTAAGGTGTTATTTATTATACAGCCGTGGTGGTCGCAAACTCTGTTTTGGATATATATATATATATATATATATATATATATATATATATATATATATATATATATATATATATTGTGATTACTGCGATCTTTATTCAACAGTTTGACTGATTTGCCCTTCTAGAAAAGGGACATTCCCATTTCCTTTGCCTCCCCCCCCCCCAGGTCGTGTGGCTAAATCAGAGCTGTTCTCTGAAAAAATGAACAAGTAGCAACCATACTTGCCATTTGTGATTATATACTAATTTGTCTTGCTTACCAGTATGCTGAAGCATGTGTGCTGAAGAATAAATGTTCTTTTCTGCATCTTTCTTAAAAAATAATTCCCTCTGTCTCTAAGACAGTGTGACCTCAGAGATAATATATTTAATGTGTCATGGTATGGGGGCACAGCTCTCACAATATGATGGGGTGCAGCCCTCTCCAAAACTGAAATGCTTATTCATGTACATGATTAATAAATATTTTACATTTATTTGAAGTATTTGCCATTTCAACAATATACATTAATTCACAACATATTCATAACATAATCATAGTTCTGACATATGACCACATCTCTAAGATACCCAACACAGATTTTGGTACCCAGTACAAATTGCTTGTTAGGTATGGTGCTGATTCTGAACAAGCCTTGATAATTAGAACAGTAACCATCTGGAATGTCGGGACCCACGAGAGCAAGTCCCGAAACACAGAGAATGAATAACCAAAAGATCTGACTTGTATATACCAAGTCTGAGATGCCATTTCTTGGAATATTTCCTTTTCTCTAAGGTATGGCAATCTCAGAGTTCGTATATATACAAGTTTGGGGGCATGTGTGTGGGGGGGGGGTTAAGCTTAACCCCCCCCCCCACAAAAAGAATTTTTTAAGGAGAAGATTGTTTTTTGAGATTCACTCTTCTCCAGGTTTTCAGTGGTGGAGGAGGGGTTCGGCTTTTCGGCACTCATCATTTCAAGTGAGGACATTTCAATAGGGAGCCTAATAGAACTCTTCCTTAGGGATACACCTTGTAGAATGCATGCAGAAAAATGTTTTTACAAATGTTAAGCAGGCAAAATCTAGTGTATTTATTGTATATGTCCAGAATGCACATTTCGTCCTAACTGAAACATACTCTTGTGAGGTAAGATCTGCTCACATCCATGCCAATTTGTTCTATGTTTTTATAAGAAAGTAACAATGATTGATGGATGAAGTGATCTGATTTTGATGTTTGAAGGGGACAAAGGACTGCAGGAGTGTAGCTTTTCAAAGACTACATTTTTTGCATACCTTCATGTTTAATAACTTGTTGAGCCAAATGTCAGTTCCCTGTGTCAAACGCCTACACCTTCAGCAATAATGTAAGCTTTAGATAAGGTACATGTTTACTGATTTGTCTATACCTACATCATTTATGGGCTTCCTGACTAGCATCAGGTAGTGCTTTTCATCAATCCTTTTAATAATTCACATTCACTATAAGTTGTTTATCTAGTTATGTCTGTTAAGCAGGTAAACGTGTGATCCAAAAATAGATCTTTTCAGCCATAAACTGGACGAACTGAAAAAAATATAAATCACAGTAAGAACACAAAGCCTAATAACACATAATTAATAGCAATACAGGGACAAAAATGCAAATAATATTATGATCATAAAGACAAATAACTAATAACCAAATCACAGATTTGGCTAAAAATTAATACCAAATCACTTGGAAAATTTTGAAGACAGATAAGCAAGGGGAAGCTAAAATATTCTCCCTAGGAGTCACCAGATTCTTCTCTGCATATTCCAATTGCCCAACATTCATTAGTAAATTAGCATGAGAGATGAGAGAAAGAGAGTGAAATTACAATTCAGTGACAAAGTACAGCTGCACTGAGAAACTCCTAATTAGTGGTTCATTGCTATCTGAATCAAACAGCGCGTTGTCAGACTTTACTGTCCTAGTGTTCTCCCCAGCACCTGTACCTCAATTTAGCAAATACGTCCTTTTACACCAAGACGTGTGCATGCACATGAACGAGCACACACACACACACACACACACACACACACACACACACACACACACACACACACACACACACACACACATACACACACACACACACACACACATCCACAAACAAGACCCCCACAAAAACTCTCACAGAAATGCTCACCCACTCCACTGCATTCACACTGCAACACACACACACACACACACACACACACACACACACACACACACACACACACACACACACACCTACACACACATTGTGCATCCCCTACCTAACTTCCATTGTGTGGCCACCTAGGCAAACACACATACACACACATTCAATGAGCCTCGTTTATGCCCCACAGGCAAACAGAAAGACACATCCCCCAACCCACTTCCAAGCTCAGCTGCACTTACTTGCACCAGAAGTAATCCCATAGGAGTGAATGGCTGAATTCCACCTTTCAGCAGTGTTCATATTTTCCTCAAGTAAAATTTATATTAACAATAAGGGTTATTTTCTTAATTTTAGTTAGAATAGGTAGAACAAAATATCTTTAATACTTTCTTTCATGGATGATAGAAATATACCATTGATTTCATCAGGCCCTGAACTGTATCAGTTTTGATTTTCACCAAACTATCTCAACCACTTCCAGCGTAGTTAGGAAGCATTCACACATATGATTCTTAGTTACTGAGATCCAAATAGCTTGTGCCTTGCTACAAATCCCACAAAGTAATTAGCAAAAACAATCTGCCAACATAATGGGATCTATTTCTATCATCAAAAATAAGATATATATTGAGATTCCCATGCCTAACATGTTTAAAAAAAGTTTAATATTACTAGCAACATTCTGTCCTAGTTACAGTTCATAATCATACTTGGTCTTCTAAATCAACCCCTTTGATATATGTGGTCTTATTCAGTTCTGAAGGGCATTCCCAACACCTCTTCTTCATTCTTTGACACTTTGATTTTGGAGTTAAACGAAGAGGGGTTTGTTGATTTAAAGGAATATACATTTTTGCTTTCTAGAACAAATGTTTTTATTGAGAAATTTAATTTCTAGTAATATCTGTCCCATATCTGTTCAGCTGAGAGTCTGTTAAACTCTTCTTTCCAGTTCTAAGTATAGATGAGGTTATTGATAGACTGAAAATCAGCTCTATGATAGTTTACTTGATGCTATATTTGATCTCCTTGTAAAAATCTGCCATCTAAGGTTTCATTTTAACTATACAATTGACAGAAGCATCAAGTTGATCCAAACCATAATATACCTAATGTCATGTGAGGAGAAGATAACATTTAGGATGCTACCGCCCCTTGTTGACTAGTGTACATGATGAGTTATACATAGCTCTGATAACACAGTTAAAAAATAGTTCTTCAGCCTCACTCTCTAATGTGTCATAGGTTCATAAGTTCAAGCCTAGCCCATAGAAGTGTCCTGGCATCGTGCTGTCCAATGTTAGTTCCCAGTGACTCTGTCAAGTACAGCCACTGGAGGGATCCCCAGGGTGAACTTTCTATTACCCATCCACTCATCAAGATTTCGATTGAAGAAAGACAGCAAGGTGCTCTGCTTGACATGTATGGGAAGTCTATTCCAGAGCATGGGCAGTCTCTGGGTGAGGAACCTGTCCCTCCAGCATGTTCTGTTGATTGTAGTAATGAGGTTGAGGTCTCTGGAGCATGTGGTGCAGATGGATTGGGATTTCTTTAGATGTAGCATTTCTAACAGAGCTGGGTCAGACATGGCTTTGTAAGTCAAGCAAAGATCGCCTCTAAGTAGGCAATATGAGACAGAGAATAGCTGGAGTCTTTTGAGTCTGTTCATGTAGGACATGTGTTTAATGTCTAGGATCCTCTTTGTGAGGTACTTCTGTGGCCTCTCCAGCTGTTGTAGGTGTCTAGTGAGGTACATGCCAAATGAGGCATTATACTCAATGATCGGTCTAATGAGGGAAGAGTACAGAGAGATGATGACCTCTTTCTTCCTGGATGCAAAACCCTTGGTAATGAGATGTGCTACATAAAAGAACTTTCTGACTACAGTGGCAATGTGGTGGTCAAAGGAGAAGGTGGTCGAAGGAGAGGTTGCTGTCAACCTGTGTCCCCAGATCTCTTATAATGCCTTTAGTGTTCAGTGGGCTCCCATCGATGTGGTAATCAGTGGGAACTGAGTTTTTACCAAAGGGGATGACAACACATCTTTTGGCATTAAGCTTAATGTCATGGTTTTGACACCAGTCATTGGTCTCAGTGAGGTCTTTCTGTAGGATGTCTGCATCACTTGGGGAGTTAATAATGGCTCCCAGCTTGCAGTCATCTGTGAACTTGGTCAGCCAGAGTCCCTTTGTGTTGGCCTGGACTTCTGAGAAGTAGATGCCAAACAGGAGAGAACCTAGGACCAATTCCTGTGGGACTCCATTTGTGACTGGTCAGCAGTCTGACTTGGAGTCTACTACTTTCACACTGTGTGTTCTATCTCTGAGGCAATTTGCAACCCAGCTAGTGATATAGGGGTTGTTGCCTAGTTTGGTGAGTTTATCAACAATTCCCATGTGAGGAATGGTATCAAAGGCCTTGGCCAGATCAAGGTAGGCTGTATGCACTGCCTTACCTTCATCCAAAGCCCTGGTGACTGACTAAAAGAAGTCCAGCAGGTTGAGCAGGCATGATCTCCCTTTCACAAAGCCAAATTGCATGGGGTCTAGAGTTTGGAGATTTCCTATATCTTTGTTAATCAGGTCCATGATGATGCGCTCCATAGCTTTACATATCAGACACATCAGGCTAATGGGGTGATAACTCCCAGGGTCTGTAGTTGCTCCCCTTTTATGTAGAGGGATGACTGTAGCAGTGCACCATTCAGTAGGGACAAAACCTGAGGTGAGGCTGTGACTGAACAGGGCACACAGATGTGGTGCTAGTTCGCTTTCTAGTTCATGTAGAACACAGCAAGGGATAATATCGGGTCCCATGGAAGCTGTATTCTTGGCCTTGGACAATGCACCTTTAACCTATACTGCAGTAATGCTGGGTGCCTGGCATTCTTCCGGTATTGTGATTGGTCCTTTAGCGGAGAGAGAGAGGGGTAAAGTTGGCACTGAATATGTCGGCCAGTATGTTGGCAATATCTGTTGGCTCAGTATAGGAGGAACCATTGTGCAGTAAATCAAAGCAAATTTGGGCATTACCATGTAGGTTCTTGATATCACTACTGAAGGCTTTGTGATTGTTCTTAGTGTCTGCTGCAATTCTGCCTTCATAGCTAGCTTTAGAGGATTTGATGAGGGATCTCAACTTTTTGTTGAGGCTAATAAGGGAGTTTTTCCAGTCTTGGGACTTCACCTTTTTCTACAACAGTTTCTTCCTTCTGTTGTAGAGTTTATTAATGGCAGGGGACCATCAGATTGGCTTCCTATTTTTGAAGGAGAGCATCTTGGTTCTGTTTGGTATGGCTAGTTCCATGCATTTATGTACATGTTCGTACAGTGCATTGGTGTATGATTTGGCAGTCATGCAGCTATTTTCCATTGGCATGGGTGCCATGAAGTTAGCCACCTCTGTTTTTAGGAGCACAAAGTCAGCTTTGGAGAAGTTTTTCAAGGTGGTTACCTTTTGCAGGGGGTGTGGGTGAGATGTGGATTTTCATGGTGATTAGTTTATGGTCATATCTGACCAGGGAAGGATTGACTACTGGTGTAGAGCAATGGTCACCCATGTTAGTAATAACCAGATCAAGGATGTTGCTTCCTCTAGTGGGGGTCAGAATGAGCTGGTCAATGGCATTGGAATTGATGAATTCCAGGAAGTGTTGGGCCAGTGTATTGGCGCTTGAGTAGTCCTCCCAGTTGATGGAGGGGTAGTTGAAGTCTCCTAGTATGAGAGTGTTGGGTTGGACCTTGATAGATTCCAGGGTGCTTAGGAATGTGGAGTGAGAGTCTAGGGACATGGTTGGGGACCTATAGTAGGGTATGACCTGTATCACCATCTTACCCAATGTTAGTTGTCGCCAATCAATTCCAAAGAGAATACCCACCCTCCAATACAAATTTAGTCCCTACCACCTACCTTGTAAGTTCATTAATCCAAGAATTAAAGTTTTCTTTTTTTAGGTGAGATGTCTATAAAATCCTGTGTTAATTAATTTTTTTACCTTCATCATAAAAGGTAATTGTTATAATTTTACAAATTTCACGATTAATTAATAGCTAAGCCCCTAGTTTCTCCTTTGAACAGATTGATGCTATACCACCTCTTTATATTTATGAATATTGTTATAGGTCAGGATCTAGTACTCTTGGTCTGAGATATTGTTACTCATGTCATTGTTACTGCACTTCACCTCTAATTAGCTGATAGTGTTCTGTGTTTCCTTTACACCCTAGAAGGTGTTATTCAGATAATGGGTGTAACTGACTACCCATGCTGTACAATAAATCTCAAAACAGGTGAAGATGAAATACTTGTAGCTCCTCATTTCCAGGTTCTGATCCACAGATACCACAGTACTGCAGTGTAAATGACAAGCATATTTTGTGCTATATTATCAAAAAGACCAAATTCAAAAGTAAAATGTTATGAGGTAGAAAGTAATAACTGCAAATAGAAAGCACAGCCACATTAAGGTAATATTTTACAAAAATGCCCTTCCAATCTACCTAGTCCTCTAACCTGTTTTCTTTAGAAGAGCTTCATTCCAGTAGCCCTCCCAGACCAAATTAAGTGGTATATGTGTTGCTAGTGTCACTTCTCAGAATACATATCTTCAGTACTGTGAATCGCTGGCCTCAGATGTCCATGCTGCTACTTTATTGAACTGTACAGAGCATCACTCTGCTTTGCATCCTATTGGTTGTACCATCTCCTCACCACTCAATGCACTACAGAAGGCACGTGTCTAGTATTTCTGTACTGTATGCTGTTCACTTCCCCTCCCAATGCACTCAGTGACATCTGTCAGATGTGCAGCTCTGTTTTTGAATGTATCAATGCAGTGACACGATAGTGACAATCAATCAGCATCATTATGCCCACATGAAATCAGTAGAACTGCTGCAAAATGAAACTGTGAACACCAAGTGCAATCTAAAATGAAACATAGCTGCTGTTTGCAAAATTAAAATGAATACTTTTACAGGGGATACCTCCACATTCCCCACATGGATGGGGTTGTGGTTCTTGAACCGCCCTACTAAATATAATCAAACCTTTGAAATCAGTGCATCTCAGGGGTAGAAAAAAAATGTCAAGCTGGTCTACTAACAGAAAAAAAAAAAACTGAAACACAGAGGTAATCTAATACCTTTTATTGGACCAGCATAGGTTTTAAAATTATCCAAACTTTTGGACAAACAGAAATCCTTTATCAGTACAACTATACCTCAAAGACTGACAGTCTATCATGCAGGAATGCTGTACACTGGTCTTCTAAAATTTTATAGACACACACACACACACACACACACACACACACACACACACACACACACACACACACACACACACACACAAACACACACGCGCGCGCGTGCGCGCACACGCACACACACATGTGCACACACACACACACACACACACACACACACACACACACACACACACACACACACACACACAGAGTCAGTCTCTGAGGTAGAGTTGTCATACTAATCATCTGAGCAGTACACATTTATTTCCCCAAACTGGCATTTTTTTAAGTGGCATTCTTAGCCAATGAGAAAGAATGTATGTACTTCCCTTTCTAGGTGCAACAGAATATTAAAGCACAGTGTCTAACATCAGTAACTTAACTACTCCTGATATAGGATTCCTGTCTGTCGAAAGCTTGAGTAATTTTACACCCTAGGTTGGTAGAATACAAGGTATTACATCACCTATGTGTTCCAGTATTTTTGTACAATCAGATGAAATGGGATAGCCTGTGTCAGCATAGTAGAGAGGAGATTTCTGCCATCTGAAGAGATACTGGCTCACTAGCAGCAATGCAGATTTTGTTCTGGCCATGGGCACATGAATCAAACCACTTTTTCCTTCCATATACAATACACTGGAGAAGTTTATCAGTATAGCGTACATGTATTTAATGGACTTCAGGTAGACATGTTGCCAGTGATGTGTCCATTTTCTAAATGGGTATTTCTTTTGTTTTAAATAACTTTTATAATTTATATATTGTGCTACCTTTCTAAAGGTCATTGCTGAAAATGGTCCAAGAGCCAGTTCACTCATTTACTTTACATACAGATGAATAACTAAATATCATGTCCTTTATTTACTGAATTTGACCATCTTTTCTATTCTGATCAGTTGTTTGAGTCTGATATACATGCCTACAACAGTAGGACTTGAACGGAATCCTAAAGACAGGTGAAAGTTGCACTTGTCAGTCTCCCCTTCCTTTTTATTATAACCTGTGCCACACTGTACAACATGTTGACTAGTTTAAAAATATATAACATAGTATTATTTTACCTTTAATGTTTTTCAGGTTCCCCTTGGTATAGAGGACTAAATACACACACACACACACACATGAATACACACATTTAAATTCTTGAAGACCAACCCAAAAATGTTCACATTCTACAAAAATGCAGTTTATCTGCTCTGACAGGTGTTATCAGAACCATTCTGTGATAAAAACGGTCATACTGAAACAGATACTGCCTTCACTTACACTGTTTTAGTTACATAAATCTAACAGCTAGAACAGTGAACTAAAGCTGTGACTTGTTGATGAGCTGCTTCCTGTTCCAAGGGTGCTGGGTTTGAATCATTCCACCTTCATGTGTATACAGTGTGACTTTGAGCATGTCACTTTAGTAGTAAGTGCTGTGGGGTAATTGGGAATTTAGGCTGGACTCCTTAATGGTCTCCTGGATTGCATACCTATTAAGTACCTATGGACCAAATAATATGTCATATTTCTATTTTTCTTTAGTGCACAGTATATGTAAAGTTTATATTGTCACTGCTCTGTGTTACATGTCTGTTTTGTAGCACCTCATTGCTGCAATGGAGTCCATGTCACACAATGTCTAAAAGTGCATCTGTGCACACTGGGTTACCATTTTGCTGATCAAGTGAACTTGTCTGAGTTACTCTGGCTGCTTCAGGTGTTGGAAACAGTAAGGCTCCTTTATGGTACCTGAGGAAGCACTTCTAGGAGCACCTGTTTGGCTATTATAATGACCCTTTTTATAAGGTTGATATCTGGCATTATGCCAGGGTGGTGAATAATGCCACTGGCTTTGTCTGTTCTGTTGAGCACTGCAGGGATCACTAAAGTAACCCCAAACTGATCATCCAGATGAAGGCAGTGGTTACAGGCCAGAGGGAAGTAGCGGTTACAGACAGACAGCAAGACTTTTACTGTAACTATGTTTTTTTTCCTTTTATTTGAATTTTATTTTTCCAGGTTTAACACTGTTCTTTGTTCTTCCTGTTTTATCTTTCAGTAGTGGAAGAGCAGAGGAACAACATGGAGGAATGCCTCAGAAAGCACCTCTCCCTGCTACAAGGATGCCTGACTATGTGTACTACTGCAGTGTAAGCGAAAATACAAACACAAACTGTTGAAAATCAAAGCATGGTTAGGAACAGTCAGAGAGCTGATTATCATAAAAAACACAATTTATTGGTGGAACTTTTTACAAAACTTTAAAAACACATTATAAAATCACTGATAAGTGCTTTTGTCTTCCCTTTGAAAACTTCCTCAGATGATTGGTTTAAAAAGACACACCCCTTTTATACCCACTTACATAATTTAAACCAACCACATGATGACCGAACTCTGTAATGGCAACCAATCATGGAAAACTACTGTATATGCTTGTAAATACCAATAGTTACATAAACTTGTTTAACTAAGGAAAAATGTATACATTTGTATAAATATGACTAAATAAACATAACAACAACCAATAATCATTATTATTTACTAAGACTGGACTTTCGTCTATCCAATGCTTGTCATTTCAATAAACACATTGCCTAGATTTGTTCATTCAGGCCAGGCCAGTTTGTGGTAGTAAGTCTCAGTTGCCACTGCAGTTCAGCCTTTTCTAAGTATAATGTCCATGGCCCATTCCTTTCAATAGGCATAAGTTGTTCCAAAATGAAAAAGCTGAAACTGTGTCCAGCAAACCTAATACCGCAAACTGACTTAGCTTGAATGAACAAATCTCAGTAATATGTTTATTGAAATTAAAGACATTGGATAGATGAAAGTCTGGTCTTAGTAAATAATGATAGCTACTGGTTGTGGTTATAGTTATTTATTCCTATTTATGCAAATGTATACATTTTTCCTTAGTTAAACAAGTTTATGTAACTGTTGGTATTTATGATCATATACAGTAGTTTTCCACAACTGGTTGCCTTTTTGGGGGTTTGGTCATCATGTGACTGGTTTGAATTATGTAATTGGGTATATAAGATGTGTGTCTTTTTAAACCAATCATCTGAGGAAGTTTTCAAAGGGAAGACAAAAGCACTTATTTGTGATTTTATAATGTGGTTTTAAAGTTTCATAAAAAGTTCCTTCAATAAATTGTGTTTTTTTCTGATAATCAGCTCTCCGACTGTTCCTGACCACACTACAGCAGTGTACATGTTTTGTAATATATGCAACATATTTGTGTACTAATGAATTCTCATTTTACTTTCTCTGAATTCTGCAGAGCCTGTTGTTGCAGTGGTAGAGGAGTGATAAGGTTCACCTATGCCTGCTCTGGTCTACATCTCACAGAGTCAGCCTGCTGAAGGCAACTTGAAGGTCTCACTGGTGGTTTCTAGGAGCCACAACTTAAAACAGGACTGAATGATTATTTCTTGGTAGCAGCCCAGAGGGGTCTCTTGTGGTCATCCAGCATCAGCTGTGTATGCTGGTGATGTTTTAGGTGCACCAGCAGATAGTTGCATGCACAGAAGGCCTCCTGGCATGGCTGGCTGAGTCATATAAAAAAGTAGGCCACAGTCATTGGACTGTCAGAGGTACAGTTTGCAGGTGACATCTTTGGGCTGATGTGGAATCTGCCACATACTCTGTCCTATCCCTCATTCCTGTGTTACTCCATCTTGCGTGTCATTCATCATACCTTCTTTGCTGTCCAGTCTTCCCCATCACCAAGTGCCTCCACTCTTGCATTATGTGTCTATCCACTGTTGTCCTCATCTTTTGGGTTAGTTCCAATCCAGTCTATCTATGTCTGCATTTTATGCTTGTCTGAGTCCCTACAACCTACCCTACTCCTTCCATCTCAACTCCAGTTATTCATCTCTACCTTCTCCAGCTTTCCTTATCCTCTTGTATACAGAATGGGAGCCTTTCAGACAAAAAAGTGCCCTTCTCTCCCACCACTTCTTCTTAATGGTTACTCCTGTGTGTTTTCCTGTGGTTACTCTCTTACATTTTCTTCCCATTTATATAATAAATAGGGTTGGCACTTTGTTGTCCTTGGCCTATCAGCCACTGAGCATGTGACAGTAATGAGAAGTATAGTCACACACATGAACATACATAGCCTCATGCACATTGGGAAATGCTTTCTGTGACAGTGATCACTCCAGTCACTCACACTTTGATAGCTTGACACCTGCACCAAACCTGCCTAGTGCCACTAATCCCTATAATACTGCTCCTATAATTTCCTAAGCACACCATGCTGTGACTACCAATGCTAAGCAAGCTTTGACTCATATAAAGCAGCTACAGGCCACATTGCACCACAGAATCTTTTAAACTTAATGATACACAGCAGTGAAATGTTTGTCAATGAATTCCATCTGCAACATTGCAGTTGGGACTCCTGTGGTGTCCAAACCATAAAGCCATCAGTGTAAAAATGGTTTTGGAACAGGGAAGTTCAAATATAGAGAATAAAATGTAATAACAGGGGCACGATCATCTTAGCTAGTGGGAACCACTGCCAAAGGGGTGAGTATGACAATAGGTTCACCTATCTTCTTTCAGTTTCGCATGGTCACATGATTTGCTCAGAGTCAGCAAATGAAGGTGTAAGGGATCAAACCCTTTATCCCTGACTACAGGAAGGAGCTCATCAAGCACTTAGATGCTTAATCCTCTGCACTAATTGCCAAATCTATCTATATAAGAATGGATAGTGCCTGAACATGCTTATGTTCATTTCACTGAAGTGTGACTTACATTACATGAATTTTTACATGGCTACATCTTCTTCTTCTTCTGGCTTTTCCCAGTTAGGGGTCACCACAGTGGATCACCTGTCCGCTCATGATTGGCAGTGGAGTTTTACAGTGTCGAGTTGCCAGCCCAGCGCCCAACCTTCCACAGAAGGTCACACACACAAGCACTCAAACCTAGGACCAATTTAGAGTGTCCAATCCACCTACTGCATGTCTTTGGGATGCGGGAGGAAACCGGAGCACCTGGAGGAAACTCACGTGACCACAGGGAGGACATGCAGACTCTGTACAGAAGGCACCCCAGCCGAGGATCGAACCAGACAACCTCTTGCTGTGAGGCAACAATGCTAACCACTGCACCACCGTGGCCACCCTTTTACATGGCTACATCATAAGGATTAAATACTGACATTATATAATCATTTATATAATCAGTTCTTTAAAATGTGTTTGGCTACTGGATGACAAAGGTCAGTACAGCTGCCTCATCCAAATAAAAACATACCTTTTTTAAGTTAGTTACTCCCTGAAATGTTTGTACAGCACTTGAGGAAAATGGTGACATAGCACATTATTTAACCAAGACAGCACAGGTGAAGGCAGTATCTATGTCAGTATGACCTTTTTATCAGAGCTTGTTGTGATAATATCTGTCAGAGCAGATAAACTGCATTTTTCTAGAATGTGACAGTTTTTGGGTGGGCCTTTTGGTTTGTGTGTGTGTGTGTGTGTGTGTGTATGTGTGTGTGTGTGTGTGTGTGTGTGTGTGTGTGTGTGTGTGTGTGTGTGTGTGTGTGTGTGTGTGTGTGTGTGTGTGTGTGTGTGTGTGTGTGTGTGTGTGCACGCGCGCGCACATGTGTGCACACATGTGTATAGAAGCCTGAAACATTAGCAGACTAGCTTATGACCTGTCATAAAACTAAAAATTCTTCCTACATGATACTCCATGTAGGGAGTGGAGGTACCCCTGTAAAAGTATTTAATTTCAGTTTTGCCAACAGCAGCTATGTTTCATTTTAGATTGCACTTGGTGTTCACAGTTTCATTTTGCAGCAGTTCTACTGATTTCATGTGGGCATAATGATGCTGATTGATTGTCACTATCATGTCACTGCATTGATACAGTCAAAAACAGAGCTGCACATCTGACAGATGTCACTGAGTGCATTGGGAGGGGAAGTGAACAGCATACAGTACAGAAATACTAGACATGTGCCTTCTGTAGTGCACTGAGTGGTGAGGAGATGGTACAACCAATAGGATGCACAGCAGAGTAACGCTCTATACAGTTCAATAAAGTAGCAGCATGGACATCTGAAGCCAGCGATTCACAGTACTGAAGATATGTATTCTGAGAAGTGACAGTAGCAGCAGATACACCACTTAATTTGGTCTGGAAGGGGTACTGGAATGAAACCCTTCTAAAGAAAATAGGTTAGGGGACTAGGTAGATTGGAGGGGTGTTTTGCATGAAATATTACCTTATTGTGGCTGTGCTTTCTCTTTTTAGTTATTACTTTCTACCTCATAACATTTTATACATTTTACTTTTGAATTTGGTCTTTTTGATAATATAGCACAAAATATGCTTGTCATTTACACTGCAGTACTGTGGTATCTGTGGACCAGAGCTACAAGTGTTTCATCTTCACCCGTTTTGAGATTTTTTGTACAGCACGGGTAGTCAGTCATACCCATTATCTGAATAACACCTTCTAGGGTGTAAAGGAAACACAGAACACTATCAGCTAATTAGAGGTGAAGTGCAGTAGCAATGACGTGAGCAACAATATCTCACTCTAAGAGCACTAGATCCTGACCTATAACAATATTTCTAAACATAGTATACAATGCATTACAAACATGCATGGTCAAAAATGCAAACCAAAATTTTACGTATTTTACAGACAGACATGCAACCCATCCCTAAATGCTGTCTACATTTGGTAAGATAGCAATAGTATGTATGCATATGCAAATTAATTAGCTTTCTTCCTGACAATGTGATAAGCAAGGTCATGATAGTGTGACAGCAAATGTACAACCATGTTGCCACCTTGAGAGACTTGTGGCACCAAGTACTGATGCACTGGACCAACTGCAGACAGCCATGGGGTGAATAAAAAAATCCACAACATTATGGAAGAATCCACAACATTATGGAGAGTTCTCTTGTAATTTCCATAAGGACTTGGACTTTTACAGTGTGCATTCTTCCAAAGATACCATCTGCACAGCCCTCTTCACCCATGGAGATTATACCTTCATCAAGGTTCAGACAGAACATCGCCCCATTATAGCTACACTATGAGTCAAATACAGACCTCCCAACTCTCCCTATTTTGGAGTAACGTTCTTATTTTCAGGACAGATTTAGGATGCCCTTATTTGTAGGGGTATGTGCTTATTTAAAGACTTGATTTGCCCCTTCACACAATTTTCTGAATCTCCCTTCATCCCATGGTATTTTTGAAACTGTTGCGTACACAGAAAACAAAAGTAACTAACCAGCATACTAGTGATATTCCTTTTTCTGAAGTAAAAATAAATGACCTTGTGAGGCAGAATTTTGCAATACAGTTCATTAACATCTACACATTTTAAATTGTCTCTTACACAATGTGCTTATATTTTTCTCTCATTTCTGTCATTCTGTTTTTTAAACGTGTTTCTGGTAGTATCCCACATTTGTGCAGGAAGATTTATTTGCTATGCAAATTTTATGTTAATTATATGTATACATTTTTAGCTGTATGTTCCTATTTTTCAAGGGCCTTTGTTCCTATTTTACATGTCTGCAGATTGTTAGGTATGATTAACTATGAGCATACTCACTAGGTATTTGTCAGTGGCTAGTGGTCCTTTAGAGCTGTTGGTGGTGGGTGCAACTACAATCCCTTGCATGGACCTTCTCTGCTTCCCGCACTATCAGCCATAACTACTCACTGCTGCAGTGATCTGGCATGCTTCTAAAGACCTAGGATGCCAGATCAGAAAGCGTTATGCTTTATATATAGCTGTTTATACTTTTGTGAGTTATGTTGTTCATGTTTTATAAATTGCAGATAATGTCAGGCTTAATGTTTAAATATATATTACTAGTGCATATTTTCTTAAACTAGTGTTTTATTTTGTAGGAATTTCAAGGTTATAGGTTCATAGGTTCACAGATTAGTACTAGGCTAACTACTCTTGTGAGCCATTTTAAGCCTAGCCAATTATCCCTTGGGAGACTCAAACCCTGCACCTTGTGTTTGTAAGGCAAACACCTTAACTATTAGGCCACCCTTCCAATCCCTTTAGTCTAATAGCCATATATGCCTTGCCAATATCCAGTCTCAGGCTTTTCCTCCTTTCTGAAGGTGGTAGAGGCCAGTTAGTACAGGTTAAATTTGAGCTCACCCATCCAGTCATCAAAGTTTAATTTGAAAGAAGATACAGAGCCACAATGTTTAACCCACTGGGGAACTCTAACTCTCCATCATGTTTTGTTTATCTGCTGATGAAGGTTCAGATCTCTGGTTCTAGTGTTAGTTGAGCTGTTTGTCTTAAATGAGATATCGGAGGTCAAGAACCACAGCATCTAAAATGGAGCAGTAATTGAGTCATGAATCATCCTTTAGGATTTGAAAGGACATAAAGTACAGACACAAGGTTTTCAGTCTCGCCTGATAACTAACTCTTTTAGGACCAGACATGTCATGTGAAAGAAATACTAAATGGAGAGTTGCATTCTATACTTTATCTGACAGTGATGAATATAGTGAGACAATAACATCTTTGAATCTAGAGTAAAAACACTTGGCTACTAGTTGTGCTAAGTAGACAGATTTCTTGACAACAGTTGCCTCATGATGATCAAACGAGAAGGAACCATCAACTCAATAGCCTAAGTTCCCAGCTACCTTTTCATTTTGTAAGGAAGTTTAACCCACTGTGGAAGTCTACCTCTCTATCTATACTGTACATTGTGGTAAAAGCAGAAGTTGTGTGCTCACCATAACGTTCCATCTCTCAAGCTTTTCTCCCTACCCATAATGCTCCTCTCCATTTTACCTCAGATTAAGTTTGCTGATAGACAGACAGACAAGAAAGTATACTAAAGGTACATTTATGGAGACCATATCTGATAACAGATGGTTAAAAAGGAACTGTAACTGAAACTCAGCTAGTTCCACCAAGAGATATCAAAGGTTGGCAGCTAGAGGGAGGGAGTTAAGGATAAATTAAGGTCACTGGAAAATTATGGTGACTATATAACCTTTTTATCTGATGTTGTCAATCTTCATTTTTACCTTGACATGTGGGCCAGAGACCCAGCTACTTTTACCTTGGGTGGACTCACGGAAGATATTGCCGAGAACCAAAGAACATAGGGATGCTCATCCCTAAGAGGCCAAATCCCATTTGTAATGAGTGGTAAAAGTATGTGGGGTAGCGCAAGTTGCTTCTGTGCAAATGTCATCCAACAAAGCTCTGGAGTGAAAAACTGCAGAAGTGGCTATAGCTCTGGTAGAATGTGCTTCAACCAGTCCAGGAAATGTAACTTTCTTTTTAGAGTATATGAAGAAAATGCAATCTTTCAACCATTTAGACAGCATAACTTTGGAAGCTAGTCTACCTAGACTAGCACTAGAAAAGGCAATAAGCAGTTGATCAGATTTTCTGAGAGATTCTGTTCTGTGGAGGTAAACATGCAATTGTCTGTGAATGTCTAATAAGTGGAGGCAGTATTCACTTTTATATGAAAACTCTGGAAAGAAAACTGGTAAATTTATAGTCTGATTAATATTTGTGTCCGAAACAACCTTTGGTAAAAAGGAAGGATTAGTCCTCAAAGAAACCTTATCTGGGTGAAAGGTCAAATATGGTGATTTACAAGATAGTGCCTGAATCTCTGAAATTCTTCTAGCAGAAGTAATAGCTAGTAACAAAGCTGTTTTCCAAGACAAGCATTTTAGTTCACAAGTGGCTGCAGGCTCAAAAGGTGGGGTATATCAAAGTTTGAAGATTCAAGTTGAGATCCCATGGAACATATGGGTGTTTATAAGGAGGCCTTAGTAACACGATTCCTTTCAAAAAGGCCTTACAAAGTTTGTGAGACATCAATGAGGCGTCCTGTAACCCGTTGTGAAAATTTTAAATGGCCACTAGTTGAATCCTGATGATAGAGGTAGAGGCTCCTTCTTCAAAAAGTAATGTCCGAAAGTTTAAAATTTTTGTGATGGGGCTGAAAAAGGGTTGATGTCATTGTCATGAGCTCAACATGAGAATTTTTTCCACTTACTATGATAAAGTTTTCTAGTGGAAGGTTTATGTGAAGCCAAGATAATCTTACATACTGGAGAAGAGATAATGTTATGTCTGGCAATCAGTGGAAGTGGAGGAGCCACGTTGTGAGCTTTAGGTTCTAATCCCTCTGGATGAGACAGGAGATCTGGAGCTGGGTCCAGAATCCATGGTTGTTGAATCAGATAAGGTCAAAAGAAGGGGAACTAAATCTGTCAGGGCCAGTATGGTCAATGAGGATCACTTTGCTCTTCAACCTGGTTGCTTCTTGAGAAATTGAGGTATTAATGGTATCGGGGGAAAGGTGTACAGAAGTCTTGAAGGCCAATCATGAAGGAGACCATCTCTCCGGGACTCCCCCAGAGGAGGGACCAGGGCAAAATAGTTGCTGCACTTGTTTTGGGGTGATGCAAAGAGGTCACAGCAAGGCTTGCCCCAATGGCAAAAAATCATTTGTGTTACCTTTGGATTGAGAGACCACTTGTGAGGCATGAGGATGTATCTGCTCAACTTTTCGGCTATCACACTGGAAGTGCGTTGATATTAGAAAGTGGTTGGAAGAGATCGCCCACTCCCAAACATTGAGTGCTTTTTGACAAAGAAGATAAGACTTGGTTCCTCCCTGTTTGTTGATGTACCAGATGACTGACATGTTGCCTGGCTGGATTGCAATTGTCCCTAGAGGTAGAACAGATTTAAAGGCCTGCACTGCTAAGAGCACTGCCCTCATCTCTAGGACACTGATATGCAAGCTGGCCTCTGTGAGTGACCAAGTGCCTTGGACTGTCATGCCCAGAACCCCCCCCCCCACCCAATCTGGGAGGCATCCGTGGTCATTATGGCTTTGAGTTGGGGTTGTATGAAAGGTCATCCTGCTAATATATCTGTGGAGTTGATTCACTAGATCCCTTTTGCAACGGTTGGTCACTAAAATACGATGTGACCGGCTGATGAAAATTGTCCACTGGGATGCAAGAAGCCATAGTAGCATCCTCATGTGGAATCTTCCTAGAGGTACCAAGGTAATTGTCACTGCCATAGAACCCAGAGCCTGCAGTACCACATGTGCAGCTACTGTCTTACTGTTGATGATTCTCCCAACTTGAGAGCTCATCATTTCTAAATGTGGAAAGGGAAGAGAAGCTAAGTAAGTGTTCATATTTAGATTTGCCCCTATAAATTCCAGATTCTCTGTTGGAATCAGATGAGATTTCTCCTGATTTATTGTGATTCCGAGGAATGCACAAATCTGAAGAACATAGTCTCTTGATTTTTCTAAGAGATGCCTGGTGGGGGCAGTGATGAGCCAGTCATCTAAATAAGGAAACACTCGGTGTCTATGTAGTTTCAAGCAAGACATTACCACTGCCAAAAATTTTGTGAACACCCTGGGGGCTATGGTGAAACCAAAGAGCAGGACTCAAAATTGAAACTGACTGGGTCCCAGCTGGAAGCGGAGAAGTCTCCTGGAACACTTGTCCATCTTAATGTGGTAATATGCATCCCAGAGATCTACTGAGCACATCCAATCATCCTTCCCTAAGAAGGGAAGGATGGACTGAACCATGACCATCTGGAATTTTGTTTGTCAAACAGATTTGTTCAAAACACTGAGATCCAAAATTGGTCTCCAGTCCCCTATATTCTTTGGCATTAAAATGAATCTTGAGTAAATTCCAGATTCTTTCTGGTCTGAGGGGATATATTGGATTACTGTTTTTTCTAGCAGTTTTTTGATTTCTTGAACTGATGGTTCCCTCTGACTAGGTGGAACATCAGAGATCCTTTTGTTTTTTTTGGGATGAGTGTGAAAGGGAATAGTATATCATCTGGTAATGATCCTTTGCATCCAAACATTTGTAGTAAATTTTAGCCAGGCTTGTTTGTGCAAGGATAATCGTCCCCCGAATGCTTCCAAAGACAAGCAACCAGGCCTTCTTTCAGGAGTGCTGGTAGAGTTTGGTCAAGAAAGAATCTCTGGATCCCTGATTTTGTGGGCCACATCTGGCAGATGGATGGCATCTTCTATTAAATCTCCTCCCTCTGCCCCTGGGAAAGGTAGTGTTACTTGTGTCTTAGAAAGGCCCTTGGGACTTTTGGAACCATATCTTCCCACTTCTTTGGTTCCTAGGGAGGGACCATTGAAGAGTAGAAAAATGTACACCCACTGCAGAAATGATCTTGTCATCTTTCTCACACCTGGACAAAGTGTCATGAACGTTTGGACCAAAAAGTGAAGATCCGTCAAAGGGCGCACTGACAAATGAAGAGTTAAATGGCTCTGCAAATTCACACAAGCACATCCAGGCATGTCTCTATATGGCTACGTTGGAACCCACTGCTCTGGTCATCCCTTTGGCTGCATGTACTATAAGCCTCATGGAAGAGTTGGATATGCAGTCAAGGGTGGCCAACTGGGAAGCAACCTTTTCCTGCACTTCATCAGATACAGCTCCTACAAGGGTATTTGACATCTCCTTAATCAAATCTCCCTGCAGTCTAGTGAAATGTGCCATAAAGTACAATGACTACAGAGCAAAAGTTGATTAAGTGTATATCTACTTTCCAAACCTTTCCATTGCTCAAAACCCTCGATTGGGAGGATGGATAGTAGAACTCCCTTTGTACAGCTCTTTCTTTGTAGCTTCCGCAACTACCATGGCATCTACTGCTAACCCTTTAGCCCAAAACTGAAAATCTTCAGGAGTTGAGATAATTTTGTCTGGCCTCTCAGGGATCAGCTCTTTGGAATCAGGAGCTTCCACGCCCACTGTGTGACCAGTTTGATGAGATCATCAGCTGAAGGTGTTAACCAAGAAGTAGATGGGCAAGAGCTGAAAGCTTGCTGGCATACTAACTCCTCAGGGGAGGAATGTTGGGACTTCCAGCCACTCCTCTGTTTAAAGAGCTCAAGGATGTCTGGAAAGGAGACATCTTCAGGGGTGACCTATGGGAACCATCCCCCTATCTATCTATTAGTATCCTCAGTGACACATTCTTCCAGGGAATCCAAGTGCTTCCTCTTGTGAAGAACTTCTTCATTTGGAAATTCTGAAGAAGTATCAAAAGAGGATAAAACCTTGACAAGTATATCCTGCAGTTTTGGCCCTCACTGTTCTGATGTAGAGGCTGGTTGAGAGTCAAAACAAGAAGAAGGGCAGGGATTAAATCTGATCAGGGAGCAGACAACTAGGTGCCCACCAAAGACAAAGCCCTCTCCATTGCCTGGAAGAAAGGGCCCCCATAGAGGGAAGGGAGCCCGGAACTGAGAAAGACTGCCTTGGAACTGAGGTCACTCCCTGCTCTGAAAAAAACACCCCTAATGCCAAAGCTAGAGTGCAGCTCATGCATGCCAAAGCCCCAGATTGCAAGGATGGCTCAGAAAGAAAAACTGGAGTCGAAACATGCCCCTCAGAATCAACAACAGAGCCCACACTGCAGGAGCCCTCCCGTTCCAAAAGGACCAAAGAGCTCAGGGTGGTAGTCGGCCCCTGGAAAGAAGATTTGGCCAGAGCTGAAGCAGTCAAAACCATAGGGATCAGAGCCAGAGTCTCCAGAACCACAGAGAGGGTCAGTGGAGGAAGATTTGGTGGAGTCATGGAGAAGGTAGTTCCAGAACTGGAAGTAGTCAGAACTGAGGACATGGAAGGCAATCCTCTCACCACTAGGACCTGATCAACCAACCTCAGCACATTCAATTGCCATAAGCACTTGGTGGAGCAAACTGATTGGGTGGATGGAGATTTAGGTCTCTCCAAAAAAGGACTTGGGAGTTGTCTGGCATAGGGATCAATAGAAGGGGAATATCGTGTTCTTGGGAGAATGTACTCCGGTTTCTCAAGGATTATTGTCGGAACTATAGGTGTCGTTTCAGGTATAGTGGATGTAACCAAGTTCCTTAGTAATTTGTGAGACCTCTAACTTAGGTTTCTTACTCACCAGTGCTGAAGGTGAAGTTGGTGCCGAGTGACTTTTTGTCTTATGCTTCTCTGCTCTTGAAGAAGAGAAGGAAAAAGAGAAAGGTTCATTTTAGATTTATGAACAGATAAGGCCTCTTCTAAAGAACCTTTCAGCATGCCCTTTAACATTAACTCATTTTTTCCTTCATATAAGGCTCAGTGACTGAATCCATGGCATATAGCACAGTCTTCTTGAAGATGTAATGAGCCTAAACAATATACTCACAAAGAATGACCATCAGAGTTTGGCATTTTTCTATAACACTTCTGACATTTTTTACAGCCAGAAGTACCCTTTCCTTTATCAACAATAAATGTCACACACAACAAAAGGGACTAGAAATTAGAGACAGGGAAAAAACTCAGTAAAGTCAACCCCAGCAGTGGTAGGCCCAGAATACCCAAAGATAAAAGGGTATATATGAAGACAGGAAGGAAATGTAAATGATAAGCACTACCAACAATGGTAGATAAAGGATTCCAGTGGTATGTAGATATAAGAAATTTTTCTTAGTTCTTTTTTCTTTTTTTTTATAGAAATTGAAAGGAAATGTAAGAAAGTTTACCAACTTTGATAGTCAAGATTTCACTGCAGTGAAAAAAGGGAGTTTAATAAGATTAACGGAGAAACAGAGAGACTATAGAAGTTAAACAATTAGTGGAAATTCAAAATATAAATGTACTTAGCTCAAGAGATTTAGCGACGGGTCTGTCACTGGAAGCAGCAAATGAGATGTGAGGTAAAATGGAGAGAAGCATTATGGGTAGGGAGAAAAGCTCGAGACTATTTGGTCCTCGTAGGCTGTAGTACGGCCAAGTCAGTTCTGAGTACCAAACCCATATGTCAACAAATAAATGAAGATTGACAACATCAGATCTTCTGTTTTCATATTATACTTTTTAGCATTCAGTTTAAGTGCATTTTCTGTATACTGTATTAACTAAGGTAAGCTCTTTCTAAAGGGTGCAGATATCTGAAGGGGGATTTAATAACTGCAGCCAATTTGCAATCATTTGAAAATCTGGCTAACTGGAAGACCTAATTATCACTTTTGATATCACAGAAGTAGATGACAAAGAGGAGAGGTACCAGAACAGACCCCTGGGAAACTCCACTGATTATCTTATTACCAGAGCTGTAGCTAGCTATTCTAGTGTTCAAGGCCATCCTCTGGTCTGGTGCCCCCAAATGTTTAAGAAAGTAAAGCTCTTCCTGACAGTTTGAAGAGCAAAAAAAAAAGCCTTTCTTCCTCTTTTAAATGTCAAAACTACTGTTCCTGCCTGACTGCTTCAATGCCTTAAGACATGCAAAGTGCTAAAGCACTTCAGTTTTGAATGTGACTGCTGTCGTTCAGATGCCAGCAATGCACCAAAGAATGATTGGCTTCTGCTGTTTGTGCCTCCTAACACTTTGCACTCAGGGCCTCTGCCCCCTTCACACCACACTAGCTACACCATTTGAAGAGGCACCTCTTACATGAACTAAGAGGATGTTGTCTCTCATCCAACTTGCAGTCCAACTTGCTATGTTAGGATCCACATTTAAGGATAATAAATGTCCTTACAATTGCAGCTTGAGGTATTTTATTGAATGCCAGATCAAAATCAGCTGTATAAATAGTGTGACATCCGTTGACAGCTTTTGTACCCCTGTCAAAGAAATTAAAAAGGTTTAACAGGTACAATCTCCCTTTGATGCATTCAGATTGTTGGGAATCAATGAGATTTTTTAATATCATAATTAATGAGTCTGTAATGAGATTGTTTATGATATGGTCACTTGCTTTACAGATTAGACTCATAAGATTGATTGTTCTGTAAGGGTCAGAGGTAGATGCACCCTTGTGGAGTTGCATTACCACTGCAGTGCTCCAGGATTCAAGTACATAGCCTCTGGCTAGACATAGGTTAAACAATTTAAAGAGAAGATCAGTAAGAGCCTAACTAATGCTATTTAAAAAGCATCCATGTGTGTTATTACGACCCATGGAGGAAGTATTTCTGAGTTTAGCTAACAGCTTAAGAACATGTTCTTTAGTAGTGATGGTGAGTGTAAGGCAATCTAGGATGAGTGTTCTTGGAATAGGAGTTCTGTGGGTGAAGTTTGCAAAGAGCTTGTTTGCTAATATATTTGCAATGTTATTTAGGTCAGAGCAGAGGAGCCTATTAATGAGACGTTCAGAGTAATGTTGGGTGTTATGTTTAGTTTTCTAACATAGCTAAAGAAAGTCTTGCCATTGCCCTTTGCTTCAGAAGCTAATATTCATTCTTGGGTTGCTTTAATGTTCCTTATAGTATGGCTAAAACCCACCATTAAAGATAACGAAATTACCCCACCTGGCTACAATATGTTCAGACTTGACCGTACTTCCAAAAAGGGAGGGGGTGTGGCAATCCTCTATAAAACAGAGCTACAAGTCAGCACCTTACATCTTAACTTACCTATAGACTCTTCTGCAGAAATAATTATCTGTAAACTTCAGGTAAACACAAGTAAAGCCATAAATATTATCTGTGTTTATCTTCCCCCAGGAAATAACAGCAATATACTAGAGCATATCCTCAACTGGCTTTCTATTAATCTCCCGCAAGAAACCATGGTCCTCGGCGAATTTAATATAGATTGGAATTCCTGTACTAATACTAATCCCTCTACCCACATTAACCTGTATGGCTTCTCACAACTTATAAACTCCCCTACCACAACTAATAGACTCAATAACAAAGAAAGTACCTTGGATTGGATACTTACTAATAATCCTCAGCAAACCTACACAACAGGAACCCTTCCAGATGATATAAGTGACCACTCACTTACATATATTATCAGACATAAAACCAACATAATATTCCCTAACACTCTCAGAACAATACGCTCTAAAAAGGAATTTAACCCAGAACTTTTCCAAACAGAACTAAAACAATGTAATTGGATACCATTAAAATATCTCCCTCTAAATGAAGCAGTGGAATACTTTAACTCCACATTCTTAGCCACCCTGGATCACCACGCTCCAATTCGCTCTATTAGAATTAAAGCTAAACCAGCCCCTTGGCTCACTAACAATACTAAACAAAAAATCCAACTTAGAAACAAATCCTGGGCAAAATGGCATACAACTAAGAATGCAACAGACTGCCAAACCTTTAGAGAACATAGAAACAATACAAAAAAAGCCATACTTCTAGACAAAAAGAATTATTATCTTCAGCTGCAACAAACCTCTCTCAAAGAACCCCAAAAATTTTGGACTTCTATTAATAATCTTCTTTACCCAGGCCAACTAATAACACCTAACCCACTAGGCCCTAACCCTGAGAATCCCACACAAACAGCAAATGCCTTTAACTCTTTCTTCACTGATACCATCCAAACTCTAGCTAGCCACCTATCTCCTGACACATCTAATCTGACCACTTCTTCTACAAATCCACCTCCTCTATTTCACCTCCAACCAGTATCTACCTCCTACATTTCCTCTCTTCTACATAAGTTAAAACCTACCACCCTCTCAGCTGACAAACTCCCAGCAGAATTCTTGCAAAAAGGAGCTAAAGCCATTGCCTACCCTATTTCTATTCTGATAAATAGAACAATAAGTGAAGGAACTGTCCATTCAATATGGAAAATTTCACACATCATCCCACTACACAAAGGTGGGAGCTCCAATGACTTTTCTAACTTTCGCCCCATAGCTTTACTTTCCCCTATCGCAAAAATTATGGAAAAATGCATCCATAAACAACTACTCAACCACCTTCACCAGAACAACCTATTCGCTAACTATCAACATGGCTTCAGACCTTTCCATAGTACCACCATTGCACTGCTATCATTCACAAACAGCATCAACAATAATCGTAACAATAATTGTCTTTCATCTGCAGTCTTCATTGACCTATCCAAAACTTTTGACATAGTTAACTACCAACTACTACTCCATACACTGAATACTCTCTCACTTGATCCTCTTGCCTTGAACTGGTTTACATCTTACCTTGATAATCGTCACCAGGCTGTACTCTGGAAAAATAAACTATCCGATCACCTTCCTATCTCTCTCTCAGTGTCCCTCAAGGATCCATATTAGGCCCACTCTTATTTTCCATCTTCATTAATGACCTGCAAACAGCCATTCCTTACTCCACCTGCATTCAATATGCAGATGATTCTACCATAATCTGCTCAGCCTCTTCTCAAATTGAACTACAGTCTCTTACCCAAAAAGCATTCAACACTGTTGAACTATGGTTTTCTCAACACTGCCTCCTTCTGAATCCCAAAAAAACTAAACTGCTACTCTTCTCACCAACCCAAAAGTCCACATCTTTACCTTTCAGTCTCACTTCTAACAGTGGTACTCTTATCTCTCCTGACCCTACCACTAAACTTCTAGGAATAACAATAGACAACAATCTAAACTTTGATACTCACATAAACACTACAATAAAGTCAGTCAACAAAAAACTGGGATCCCTTTACAGAATTAAACCTTATCTTACACCAGCAGCTAAGACTGCTAGAGCCAGAACCCACCTAATATCCATTTATATGCAGTGCTCCAGGATTCAAGTACATAGACTCTGGCTAGACATAGGTTAAACAATTTAAAGAGAGGATCAGTAAGAGCCTAACAAATGCTATTTAAAAAGCATCCATGTGTGTTATTACGACCCATGGAGGAAGTATTTCTGAGTTTAGCTAACTTTTATACTAATCTCTCAAAAAACAATATCAGGAAACTAACTACTTCCTATAATAATATTGCTAGATTTGCTACAGGCTCTCCTTACAGAACCAATCACTGTCTAAATCTTAAACAATTAAACTGACTTGAATTTTTTAATCAGCTTCAATATCACCAGCTTATAATAGCCCATAAGACTCTATATCTACCTAACAATATTCCAGTACTCTCTAGCCTCATTACACCTTATAAAAACCTCACATCTCTACGCTCCTCTAACAAACTACTGATCAATACTACTAAACCCAGCAACACAGCAGGTGAGTCTTTGTTCTCTAACTCTATAGGAAAACTTTGGAATAAACTTCCCTCTGAAATCACATCTCAAACTTCTCTTTCACTTTTCAAAAGGAATTTGAAACTCTACCTTAACAATCACTGGTTATGTACCTGTACTAACCCTGACTAAATCTTCTCATATTCACTTATCCCACCTCATCCCTTACTAGCTCCCTTTTATGTATCAATAAACTGCATTATTGTATATATCTTACAAGTATATATCTACATCATACCTCAGTCCCTTACAAAATGACCATGTTAATTCTACTCTGTACCTTACAAAATGACCATGGTAACACAAATTTGTACTATTTGAAGAGGAAGAAAAAAAAACATTTTTTGTAATATTGCTATCTCTATTATCTATATAACTCCTGTTTTTAACTTTGTAAAAAATTCTGTATGATTCTTGGAGCTTTTCTCCCCGGGCCTCTACTGAAAATGGACATGTCTCCAGCTAGACTAGCCCGGTCAACAAATGTAAAATAAAAAATAAATATAGTACTTTTCATTTTCTTGGTAATATTTTTATAATACTTTCTTCCTGAGGATTTCTTGCCTTACTGTACAGTTTACGGAGTGTTTTCTCTTGTTATGCTTGTTTATGACAGTTGACAACTAAGAAGGTTTGTTTTTAAAATTCCAATTGTATTTGGTTCTAGTTAGGACTGGTAGATCTATGCAGTTGTCTAAATGGGCATAAACCTCAGCAAAGTTGCATGATGTGCGGGTATCAATGGTAGGGAAGTCATCAGTAAAGCTAGAGATTTCATTATATAACTCCACATAGTTCACCCCTTTAAAGTCTTTAAATGCGGAGACATTGGTTATGGGGGGGGGGGGGGTTGAGACTATATGTCATACATTTATGGTCTGATTTCACTAGAGAAGGAGAGACCAGTAAGTGGAACAAATAGAAGCAATATTAGTGTGGTTTAGATCCAAAATATTTTGACCTCTAATAGGTTTTCTAATTATGTGGTCCAGGGAATTCCTATTTATTAAAGCCCAAAAATCTCTGAACACACCCAATGTTAGAGATGTAGCTACTCCCATCTATGGTTGAAGTTACCTAGAATTATGGCGTTATTGCAGAAATTTCTTCTGAATCTAACAGGAAACTAACATGATACTTTGGAGCCATGCAGGTGGTTCTGTAGCATGCTGCAAGCTGGCAATTTGTCTTGCTCAAGGTAAACTGAAGTTCTAAGAGCTCAGTTTATGGTTTTATGGGTATCAGTCTAAATGAGATGTGGTGGGCGGCCGCAGTGGTGCAGCGGTTAGCGTTACCACCTAACAGCAAGAGGCTCTCTGGTTCAATCCTCGGCTGGGGTGCCTTCTGTGTGGAACCTGCATGTCCTCCCTGTGGTCACGTGGGTTTCCTTCAGGTGTTCCAGTTTCCTCCCACATCCCAAAGACATGCTGTAGGTGGATTAGACACTCTAAATTGGCTCTAGGCATGAGTGTGTGCCTTCTGTGGAAGGTTGGGCACTGGGCTAGCAACTCGACACTGTAAAACTCCACTGCCAATCATGGGGTGACAGGTGATCTGCTGTGGCAACCCCTAACCGGGAAAAGCCGAAAGAAGAATAAGAAGAAATCTAAATGAGATGTGGTCCTTGACAAATATGAAGCACCATAACCTTTTCCATCAAGACGTAAGGCTTAGTAATTGGAAAGCCCAGATATTGGAGAGAGTGCATTTTCAGATTTTAAACAAAGTCTCTGTAACTATATATACTTGGACATGCTGCAGCTGCAGGAGCACCTCAAGACTGAGCAATTTGTAATTGAGATTCCTAGTGATAAGAAAAGCCATCTTAATGTGGTCCAATTTAAGGTATGAGGAATTTGCTGAACTGGAATATCTGTTAAACAGACTCAGCCTATAAAAGGCACTATAGATGCAATTAAGTTTTGCCAGTATGCAGAAAACCTTGAATGAGAGATACAGGCCATCCCTTGCAAAACAAATAGGACCATTTATCTTCTCATCCCAGACTGATACATACTGGATTCCCCTGGCATGACACCAGATTTTAGGCAGTAGTTAAAGCCAGTTATCTCCTCTTTCTACATAAGCATCATTCTTGGTGAAAGAAGAATTTCACTCAGGACCAGAGTCTTACCTGCATTCGTCACATGCTTAGAGAGTTCTGTCATGTTGTTCTACGTGACCCTCAAGGTTTAGCACCCCAGGTCATTCACTCCCACATAGGTTCATATGTACTTACTAGGCTATTGATCTGTGATAATCTTAAGAAGCCCAGCTTTACATTCCCATGGTAGTTTTTAACCATTATATTTTGAGTAAAAAAAAAAAAAACAAAGCCAGGCAAAACGAGGATATGTTGGGACATTTAGGTGTTGCCCCTATTCATTTACTTATGCTAAATGGGGTGACTTTTCCATCAATTCAAGAAAATTATGCTTGAAAAGAGTAAGAGAATTGCTTTGCTTTATATGGAGTGGAACATGGTTCTCTATTAGAGGTATTCTCTTTGATACATACCTATCCCTCCAACATATTCTATTTATGTTACAAAAGAGATTGAGATCCCTTGAGTGAGTATTCATGCCATTATTGGACTTGCTAATGTGTAATAGGTCTGTTAAGGTTCTATATGCGGGGTAGCGGTCATATCTTAGTAGCCTATAAGCTACCAAGAAAACGGACAAGGCATTGAGATGGTCCGCATACTTTTTGTGATTTACACCCTTGATTTTTTAGTGTGAAAGTATTGTGGTTGATCCAGTTGTGACAAGTGTTTGGAGAGGTATATATATATATATCAAAAGACGCATTATATTCAATGATCAGTCTGATGACAGCTGAGTACAGTGGAATGATTACATGCTTGGACCTCAACACCATACCTTTAGATATAAGCTGTGCAATGAGAAAGGACTTCCTTACAACAGTGGATATGTGGTGATCAAATGGCAATTCATTATCTACATGGGCTCCAAGATCCCTCACTACAGTATCAACTTTCAGTACTCTGTTGTCAATGTGATAGTTAGAAGTTAAGTCATGCTTGACAAAGGATACAATTATGCATTTCTTGGCATTTGGTTTTAGTCCATGGCTTTGACACCAGCTATTTGTTTGGGAAAGGCTTTCTCAAAGGATTGTGATGTCCTTTGGAAAGTTTATGATGGCAACAAGTTTAAAGCTGCCATGAACCCTCAACAATTACTTTGACCTCCAAGAAGTAAATGCCAAAGGACTAAACCCTGGAGTACACTGCTAGTGACATATCTTTTATGGAAGGTAGAGCCACCCATCCTAATGTCCTGGGGAACTATTTGTGAGCCAGTTTGGTATCCAATGAGTTACACTGGTATTAAGATTTAGATAGGAGAGTTTATCTATAATATCTGAGTGTGGGATGGTGTTGAATGCATTTGTGAGGTCTAGATATGTAGTGTGTACTGATTTTTCCTCATCCAGTACTTCAGTAACCTTCTCAAAGAAATTGATCAGATTAAGTAACCAGGACCTGTTCTTGATAAATCTAAACTGGCTTGGGTCAATAGTTTGTAGGTTCCTATGTCTTTATTTATTAGTTCTATAATGATCCTTTCCATAGCCTTACAGATGAGAATGGTTATGCTTATGGATCTATTATTACCTGAGTTCATTGATGTCTCACCTTTGTGTATTTCTGACATCTGTTCATCCAGCATAAAGCCTGTTTAGAGGTTGATATTGAATAACCTATGTAGGGTGTCTGACAACCTGTGATTTAGGCTGACCTGCAGGCAGCCTGGTATGTTATCCAGCCCCATAAAACTAATGTTCTTGGACTTCGTAGTACTTCGGACAACCACTATGCTGCAGTCATACTTGTCTCTGGAAAGAATTCTAAGGGTCCTTGTAATGTCTGTGATTCTGACACCTAGAAGTCAGCTGACAGTATCCCTATTGTTGTCAACATTATGAGCATAGAAGGGTTAGTAACACTAGGCTAGTGGCATCTTTTCAGGGAAGACCCAAGCTGGTACATGAGGAAATTTGGCCAGGGTTTTGGGAAACTTCCCGTACTCTTTTTTGATAGGTGCCATGAGATCATTTACATCTACCTGAGCTACTACCAACTCAAACAGATGGAACATCGGTTTACATTCTCACCCGAAGGATGGTACACTCAGAAGTACAGCACCCCCCTTATGCTGCACTGAACTATTAGCAATCCAGTCACCTTCAGTGGGTACAGAACCCACAGTCTTCTGGTCTAACAGCACCAAAAGGTGAGTGTGCTACCTCTTGAGTCATTGACATTTATCAGAAGCTAATTTAGCATTACTTGACAGGCAGCAGTGACTATGCTGTTTGTGACTTGTTTTTGTAAGTGTGCCTCAGGTAGATAAATCCCAGTGAGGCCTGTTCTCACAAGTTCTAGGAGTCTTTGGCAAGAATCCTTTTACAGTGTCAGTGTATGACATTTTAATGTATTCTCTTTGAAAATGTTGCATTGATTGAGAAAGGGGTGTGCTTATGTGATGGTCACCATCTATTAGTGCTTGACAGGGAGAGAGAGAGAGAGACAGAGATACCTCCATATTGGCTAAGTATTTACACCTCTCACAGACCGAGCTTTCTGTGTTAAGTATGAGTTCAGCGTCACATGCATCAGTTATTCACTCACAGTGCTGATATGAGATAGGGGTTGCATCAAGCATGTATATTTGTTTTGTATTTTTCTGATGGTGCAATTGGTCATTGAGTCAAAGAATCATAGAATCATATAAAAGACAGGGCAACTGGGTCCTTTGGCCATATACACCTTGTCAGTAACCCCCCCATAGGCCTTAACTCCTTTTAAAAACAGCAACAGGCCAGTCATACCAGAGGTAAATTTGTAGATACCCATCGAATTATTTAAATCCTGTCAACACATAAACAGTTACAGTCTTACTATCAGTTCTGTCCCCACATAGCCTAATACTTTTTCCTCCCCTTAAACTCTTGTTTACCTCTGAGCACAAACCTAACTTAACTCAAAAGTAAATAATTTAAATATCACAACTGTACAACCCACAAATAACCTCTACCACGTTTTGCTCTCTTTCTCTTCTTAATCTTTTCCCCCTCACATCTTAGTTTCCTCTGCCTTCCTAAATTTCAGATACCTTATAATCAAGGAACTTACTCCTGTTTTTTAGCTTAAAATAAAACTGTAACCATGATTTCTTTACTATGATTATCTGTACCTACACTATATAATACCATCCTAAATATTTTGACACTATGTAACCAAAGAAATTATGTTGTTCTCTGACACAAAATTATATTTTAATTGTGTTTTCTTTACTTTGATTGTAACTGTGAATACACTATGTAACACAGAGATATTTTAATTGTGTTTTCTTAACTTTGATTGTAACTGTGAATTACACTATGTAATGCAAAGCTTTTCTCCCCGAACCTCCACTGAAAATGGGCTCCCTGAGCCCAGTGGATCTCCCCAGTCATCAAACTGAAATAAATAAATAAATGGTTTCATTTGGCAATTTTCTTGACAAGAAAAACAATCATAATATTTTGTGTGAGCAAACTAAATGGAATAAAAAGTGTTTTCCACTTAAATTAATTTATTTTGTTTTATAAAACTTTTGATTCTTGCATAGTTAATGACTCATAATGTTTAAACTTCTGTTACATTGCTGTCTAAATGAATGCATTTTTAAGTGGCATTTCACTGTTAAAGTTGTCCTAAATCATGCACCTACTCTCATGTGAAGTTACTTCTACCCCAGTAGAGTGCAAAATATAACACTCCTTAAAGTTTAATATCTTAACAATATTCCCAAAATATTGAATGAAATTAAACTATCAGCATCATCACTGTGTTGTCAGAGTCTTTTCTTCCTTCTTATGCACAAGAATGTAGTGCAAATCCCACGAGGAAATGTTCCATGTCAGGTCACTCACAGGTGCTTCCAATACCCATCAGTCCCTAGCCTTTTGATCCCTAATCCTGTTTATTAAGTGCACCAACATGTCTTCTTTTCCTGACTTAACACAATAATCTGCTCAAACCACTATGACTCTTTTACATGTACATGGTTGTCCTTTGCTTAGTCATGCACTTGATTTGCACCAAAAGGTATTAAGCAAGGTATTTTATGGAGCTATGCTTCAGTCATTACTACATAGTCCCATATCCCCTGCTCTTCAGATGTCACCTTAATGTAGCTAGTGCCTACATGATTTTCCCTATATAAATGCACATAGAGACTTGTTTTTAATCTTCTGTGAAGAATTTCTGCAAAGATGAACACTTCTTTCTCAAAATGTAAAAAAACTAGATTTTATTTTGCTCTGATTAGCCTATTTTCTACAAGGAAGCAGACTTACTTTTGTTCCATTTAAAATATATTATACCTTCTAACAAAGCTGTTTCAAGTCAGTGGTTTGCTACCATTAATAACACATACATACACACACACACACACACACACACACACACACACACACACACACACACATATATATATATATATATATATATACATGGGTCCACTTTTAAATCCCGAAATACCAAGCAAAATAATCAGCTGGGAGATGCCCTAGAGGGATGCTCACCCAGTAGCATCTGAGTTTAATGTGATTTTGTTTGTAAGACTAAACACTATACTTTTATAAATAGAAGCAAAACATTTGAAAGCCATAATCTGATCACTTGTAATGGTGGCTCGTCATGTACATGCCTATTTATATCTGCGTCTCATTCTATGTGGGCCAAATGTCTTTGCCTTAGGAACACAGTGTGGCATTTCACGTCAGTGATATCAGATGTAGGTGGGATAGAATTGCCCTTTTCAGATGTACCAAGTCACACCATACTGCACATTTTTTATTCATTAGCACAGATAAGGGAATTCAATTACTACAGAACAGCAATAAGAGTTTAGGCTCGAAAGAAGAACCTGGAATATTAACTTGGGATCAGTATTCAAACCTGGCTTGAATGAGGAACTTTAACAAATTACATATTGTCTAATTTCATCTATGTGGCATTGATATTCTTTTTATTGGAGTGTGCTGTAATGTTTTGGTCAATCTGCTGTTTTCTGTAAGCTGCTATGACTTTATTTGTACACCAGAGGGTGTTTTTCATAATCTCTGCTCATATTTAAGTACACTGTGCTGTTCTGAATGGAGAATGTGTTGAATTATTTATATATTGTGCTGAATGAGTATATTTTTTCTCTTTTTATTCTTTTTCATTGATAAAAACATATTCCAAATATTTTCAAAATATAAGGATAAAAATAAAGACTGTAATGGCTGTTTGAAACGCTTCTCCAATATCGTTCAGTAAATATAAGTTATAAAGGCAGGAGAGCGAAAAGGCATATGTGCAGGTTTCTCTTTCCTCTCAGATGACATGATGGCAAATCCAATTAACTGGATATTCTGTTTCATTTTTCAGTTACTTCCTGTTTACATCATCAGAGTTGCCGTGTTGGATTTTTCCTGCACTTCCTGCATTAGTAGGTTGGACCTCTTTCGTTGTTTTTTTTTTTTTTTTTTTTTGTAGGTAAGTAAATATCATGGTAATGCTGCACATGGGCTAAGTGCACTATTTCTGTTTATTAATGGAACAGGTTTTGCATTAACATGAATCTTCTTGGCAAAATGAACTATAAACTATGAAACTTTAGTATCTAGCATTAGTATCCAACTGTAATATTCAGTGATATGCAATAAAACTGAAAACTTTACAAGGGATGGAAAGGGTGAAAGTATCAGGCAAAATCATGGAGAGATGAAAGGTAAGATTCCTCAGGTGACTTAGCTATCCTTTAGGAAGGTTTATCTGAAATAAATAACTGTTGTCAAAATCATGGTCTGAAACTAAATGCCAAGAAATGCATTACTGTATCCTTTGGGAAGTCATCTACCCCAGAGAACTACCACATTGACAATCCAACTGCCCAACATGAGCTGACCCTCTAATATACTGATTCCTAATCCTATCAATCCTAGTCACACCTAGTGCAAATCTTAACATCTTTAACTCTGCCACATCAAGCTCTGACTCCTGCCTTTTTGTCATTGCCACTGTCTCCAACCCATATAACATAGCTGGTCTTACTACTGTCTTGTAGACCTTCCCTTTCACTCTTACTGGTACTCGTCTGTCACAAATCACTCCTGACACTCTTCTCCACCCATTCCACCCTGCCTGTACTCTCTTCTTCACCTCTCTTCCACATTCACCATTAGTCTGAACTGTTGATCCCAAGTACTTAAACTTGTCCACCTTTACCAACTCTACTCCCTGCATCCTCACCATTCCTCTACCCTCCCTCTCATTTACACACATATATTCTATCTTAGCCCTGCTGACCTTCATTCCTCTGCTGTCTAGAGCATATCTCTACCTCTCCAGAGTCTCGTCAACCTGATTCCTACTCTCACTACAGATCACAATGTCATCTGCAAACATCATAGTCCACGGGGCCTCCTGTCTGATCTCATCTGTCAACCTGTCCATCACCACTGCAAATAAGAAAGGACTCAGAGCTGATCCTTGATGTAATCCCACCTCCACCTTAAACAGATCTGTCACTCCCACTGCAGTCCTCACCACTGTCATACTACCCTCGTACATATCCAGTACCGCTCTTACATACTTCTCTGCCACTCCCGACTTCCTCATACAATATTACAACTCTTCTCTAGGCACCCTGGCATATGCTTTCTCCAGGTCAATGCAACTCCTTCTGACCTTCTCTGTATTTCTCCAATAACACTCTCAGAGCAAACATTGCATCTGTAGTGCTCTTTCCTGGCATGAAACCATACTGCTGATCACTAATCATCACCTCCCTTCTTAACCTAGCTTCTACTACTCTCTCCCATAACTTCAAGCTGTGACTGATCAATTTTATCCCTCTGTAGTTACTGCAGCTCTGCACATCACCCTTATTCTTAAAGATAGGTAACAAAACACTTTTTCTCCACTCCTCAGGCATCCTCTGACTTTCCAAAATTTCATTAAACAATCTAGTTAAAAATTTCAGTGCTATGCTTCCATTGGGATGTCATCTGGGCCAACAGCCTTTCCATTCTTCATCCTTTTCATAGCTGTCCATACTTCCTCCTTGCTAATCTGTTTCACTTCCTGATTCACTATCCCCACATCATCCAACCTTCTCTCTCTCTCTCATTCTCTTCATTCATCAGCCTCTCAAAATACTCTTTCCATCTACTCAACACACTCTCCTCTCTTGTGAGTACCTTTTCCTCACTATCCTTTATCACCCTTACTTGCTGAACATCTTTCCCAGCTCTGTCCCTCTGTCTAGTCAATCGGTACAGGTCCTTTTCTCTCTCTTTAGTGTCCAATCTCTCATACAACTCTCCATACGCCTTATCCTTAGCTTTCGCCACCTCTCTCTTTGCCATGCGCCTCATCTCCTTATACTCATGTCTACTTTCTTCATCTCTTTGACAATCCTACTTCTTCTTCGCCAGCCTCTTCCTCTGTATACTCTCCTGTACTTCCTCATTCCACCACCAGGTCTCCTTGTCCTCCTTCCTCTGTCCAGATGTCACACCAAGCACCTTTCTAGCAGTCTCCCTTACTAGTTCTGCTGTAGTTACCCAGCTATTCAGTAACTCTCCACTGCCTCCCAGTGCCTGTCTTAACTCTTCCCTAAACTCCACTTCACAATCACTGAAAGAATGTCCTTCTATACTGTGTAGCTTATAAACAAAAAGGAATTGTATCTAGATCTATGGATGTCATGATCCCTCTTTACTTAGCCCTCATTAGGCCAGTCATTTAATATAATGCCCCCTTTAGCATGTATCTGTCCAGACACATGCAACAACTGGAATGGCCAGAGAGATACCATACAAAAAGGCTACAAGGCCTAAACAACATGTCATACACAGACCAACTCAAAGTCCTGTCACTATACTCAATGTCCTACAGATTGCTACAAGCTGACCTGCGTCTGGCATACAAGGCATTCTCCGACCCATTACTGATGAATTTAGTGCACATCAGCAAGTCAAATGTCATCAAAAATACTCAGTCTAGGGATCTAAACCTCTTCTGCAACAATAGCAGAACAGTTTAGGGGGACAGGTATATTTTGCAGAGAATACCATTGCTGTGTAACAGACTCCCCATCCACATAAAACAAAGTTCATTCCTGTCCATTTTCAAATGCAACTTGGGTCCCCTCAAATTATCTATAGTATGATCCCAGTTATTCTCATTATGAGGTCATATATAATTATTAACCATGGGATGGGTAAGGCTAATCTCTAAGCAAATGCAATAGGTTAATTCAAGCACAAAAAGGGAAACTGGCTAGGCTTAAAATGGCCCCCAAAGGCAGATAGTCTTGTACTTACCTATGAACCATTTCTGATAAAGAGAATTTTGTGATAGTACAATGTGATTTTTCTGCGTTATAAGGGAAAGATTTTGTTTGGGCAGTAACATTTATGCTATTAAAAAAGAATAGGTAAGACCAATATATAACCAAATAGCTTATTTTGAGCACAAAAAGGGAAATTAGCTAGGCTTAAAATGACCCACAGAGCAGCTAGCCTATTACTTACCTATGAAGCTATTAGGCAAAATCCAAGATAATTAACAGTTATGGACTCTGTGCTGCATATGATGTATTTTTCTGACAATGAAACAGAAGCAAACTTCATATTTGTTTTCACATAAAAGGAATGCATGGGGGTTTGAAGACTGGATTAACCAGCAATGTGTGACTAACCTTAAAATTACAAGTAAAACTGCTGCAATCTGAAAATCCTCTCTGTCTGTACTGCTTTCTCCCTCTTGCTGACTATGTAATGGACTCTGCTGACCCTGACATAATGTCAGCATGTCATCAGTGAGGGCACAGCATGTTATGGCTCTAGAGAGCATTTTATGGAAGACATCTTCCTTAAAATGAAAAGTGAGAATGCAAACTTAAATGACATAAAGAAAGCCAAGGAAAACAACCACTGTGGAAATATATTTAAGAAAAGATAAGCAACTTTGATGTGTCAGTTTGTACCTGATTTTATTTAAAATGGCATGTTCTTACAACATTGAAACTCGTGGGTTTGTGGTGAGGTGGGGAGACTTTCCTTTTCCTTTAATATTAAAGAAGTTCATGTGGATTCTTTGGCTGTGCTGGGTTTTCTTTATCGATACATACACACACACACACACACACACACACACACACACACACACACACACACACACACACAAAGATATCTGTTTCTCTCAGTTTGTGTGACTACAGAGGCAGTATATTTATAGTTCTGGGGTGTGAGGAAATAGAGTCCCCCCTGCAAAAAACACTTTTTTTTAAATTCACTGCAAATAGGAAGTATACCCTTCACTCAAGTGATTGACAGTGAGCTAGTGAAATCAATCCATATAGGTGTGTGTGTGTGTGTGTGTGTGTGTGTGTGTGTGTGTGTGTGTGTGTGTGTGTGTGTGTGTGTGTGTATATATATATATATATATATATATATTTATATATATATGTGTGTGTGTGTATATACAGAGAGAGGGGGGAGATACCACCTCTCCCAGATACTCGAAGTTAAAATTTTCTACTGTTTTCTCTTCTATCTCAGTTCTCAGCTTCTTCTGATTTCCTCCATTTGTGCCATTACAACTTTCTTATCTGCACTCAGTTTCATCCCATGTGCCTCCAGTTTTGCATTCCAGTCCCCTATCCTTCTCTGAAGTTCTTGCTCAGAGTCTAGCTGAGCAGTTGCTCAGGTGCAAAACTGACTTTTTAAAGGGAGTATTGCATTTGCAGTCAAATCTGAGTGCTGTAACACTCTCTCTGTGTGGTCTAAACTGTAACATTTTAAAAGGAAAAAAAGCTTCCTGCTCTGCAAATCCAATTTACTGGATATTTTTTTATTTCATTTTACAGTTATTTCCTGCTCACAAACTTTGGCTTTCAACCTTTCTACAGTTTCTTACAGTTTAAAAGAGATTTTTTTAACTAAAACCTGGGCACCATAGCACTCAATGCAGGCAGGTTATAAACTGTAGCAACTGATTGCTACAGTTTAATAGAATAATTTTTTTTTAAACTAAAACTTGAGTGCTATAGAACTCAGGGCAGGCTAAAACTGTAGCAACTGCTTGTTATATTTGTAGCAAGCAGTTTGTTACAGTTTATAAGAAGAAATTATTATTATTGTTTTAACTAAAGAAAGTGTGGAAAGGAGGGTCAGAGACATGGCACAGAAGTGGGACCTGAATGGCTGCGGCAGGTGGGAGGGAAGGTTGCCATGCACCTGGCCACCTGATTGGTGTGCCTGTAGAAGGAATGGGCTTTTTTTTGCAGAAGTGCCTTTTTTTCTCCCATCATTTGAAGAGCTGAGGGGGTGGGGCACTAGTTCATGGGACCAGCACAATGTGCTGGTTGAGTCAGCTATGCTTCTGGAGATACAGATATAGATATAGATATAAATATAGACATATATGAGTTAATGTAAATAAGTTAAAGTCAAAATGCTCAACTTCAAAATATTGAGCCCAGAACATTGCAATTTAAAATATCAAATATTAAATATGTTGATACAGCTAGAGAAATACCAAATTTGGGTATTCCAAGTGTATGTGTATAAGTTCAGTAGGATTAGGGTTGGGGTTAGTTGTAGGTGTGTGTGTGTGTGTGTGTGTGTGTGTGTGTGTGTGTGTGTGTGTGTGTGTGTGTGTGTGTGTGTGTGTGCACTGCTTATAGTATTATGGTTAGAGATAGAGCTCTAGCTGTATACATAGGTAAGGTGGTGCAGGCGTCAAACGGCAGAGATGAGCTTACGGTAGCAATTAGGCAGCCCTAAAAAAGCCCTGACCTGTTTTTTTGACAGTAGGTATGGGCTAGTTTTGTACAGCTACTATCTTCGCTACCAGTGGTTATTTAATTTTATTTATTTATTTAAGTTTGTTTACTGGGGTATGGTGCTGATCAACAGTGATCAACTTTAGGTCCAGGCTGGGATGCATAGGATACAACATGAGAAACAACATTACAAATTATATAATATGGCAGGTATTGAACATACAAGTAATGATTGTCAACATTTTAAATTCCAAGTCATAAGGGTAATTTTTATATACATATAAGTGAGAAAATACAACATAAGCATGGTGAGTGAAAAGGAAGAGAAGAAAATTATTTATTTTGTTTGTTTTCCTGGGTAGGGCACTGATCTCCATGGACCTTTTTCAGACTCAGCCCAGGAGCAGTGTCTGGTGAGATGACTTGTTCAGAGTCACAGTTAGGCAATGGAGGCTGAGGGAATCAAAGCTTTCACCACACTGCACCACAGGAAATAGCTTGTTAACTGTTTCTTAATCACCTAAGCCAACTGCCAGACCAATCATATTATTATTAATGAGTATTATTATTATTATTATCATCATCTTTATTCCTAGTGTGTATCTTAAGAAGTGGGCTTTGGTATGCCCAGTTTGCATTTAGTGGGGTTGGCTGTTAACCTACTTTGAAGTAAAGAATTTAGAATTGCTTGGACCCTGGAAAGATAACGTTCCCAGTCCTCAGAGAAAATAACTATGTCACCAAGGTAATCTTGGAATATTTAGTCTGTGGTCTCAGAATCCAGTTCTTCAGCCTTTGAATCACTGCTGTGGCTCAATGAAGGCCATGATATTATGACCGTATGATGAAAAAATTAACTGGAAGTGAATAATGCTGTTTTCCCCCTTGGACTCTGGAGTTAATAGAGTTTGCCAACAACTGTTAGTCAATTCCAGAGAGAAACTTAGCTTTGCCCATTTCTTCAACAAGTTCATCTACTCTGAGCATGGGGTAAGTATCAAACTTGGAAATGCTATCCATTTTTCTGATATCATTGCAAAATCTTATAGTACCATTGGGTTTAGGAACTAACACAATTAGACTGTTCCACTCATTCTGTCATTTCTAAATGAACCCAAATTTAACCTATTTCCTTCTTAACCGCTTAGCTTTGGGACCCTGGTATCTGATTTGCGTTTTGGTTCCATTGTGGTGCTGAATTAAGTTAGTTCTATCAGGTAATTCAGAAAATAGGACCATGTCCCTGAGCACAAATTCTTTAACTTTCAGTACTTGGGCTACTGACAGCATCTCAACTATTTTAATTTCAAGACATGCTGAGGGTGCTCTAACCTCTTAAACAATCAGACTCACTACAGAATCTTCAGTTTCTCTTCAAGGCTTTAAAATAGTTATGCAATACAGCTGTTCTTGTTTCCTTTTACTAATTTGTTCCACTTTGCAATTTGTTTCTTCTACTTTATCTGTCACTTCATAAGGGCCTTGCCACTTGGCAAGAAATTTGTTTTCTACAGTGAGTATTAACACAAGCAGTATCATAGCTAGGGTGGGGCAAAAGGGGTATCTTCCCTGGGTATATGTTGTTAGGGGTACAACTGGCACCATAGAAGAGTTGTCAATCAGGCGTAGGTGCAGTAACAGCAGTCATTTAAAACAATAATGATTGATATTGCAAGAGCTTAAATAAATGTGTTTATTTACTTTTAGTGTTGAGTGCATGCTAGTAACTTCAGCAGAGGTTTAGAAGATGCCTTTTTTGTGAATTTAAGTTGAGGGGGCAGCAATCTGGGGATTGCCAAAGCACCAGCTGACCTAGTAATGACTCTGTACACAAGTACTTTGTCCGCTGCATAGAATTCTCTAAAGTGAGCATGTCTATTGAAAGTTCTCTGTTGCATTTCCCATGGTTTCTCCATGACAACATTGACATTAGTATCAATCCCCTTTTTTCCCATTTTGTACAAGGTAAGGAAATAACTGTTCCTAGGTCCTTCCATTTTTTTCTGTATCCTTTGAAAGCATGGACTTTACAGTTTTGCTACATTGTTCAGCAAGCCCAGCTGTCTGAGTGTGGTATACTGATGTGTTTACACCCTTTACCTTAAGGGATTGTCTCTCTCTCTCTTTCTCTCGTCCTTTAGCATTCTACATTGGCTGCACAGACATTTTCTATTTCCCTCATGATACCAGGCTAGTGAAGTCAAATTAGAACTCCAGCCTTACTCTTATCCTTTTCCAGATGACCAACAAAGGCATGGCTGTGTACCTGCTTCATTATGGCTCTTGATGGCTTTGGTGCCAATGGCTCCTTCAATATTTGTTCTTTTTCTTGAGTTACCATTTACTGATAATTATTTGTAGCTCAAAGTAAAGATATATAGTGGAAGGCTTCTGTTCATTTGTCTCCCTTTCCACTCTTGCTATGTTGTCTCTCTCTCTGGCTCTGCTTAATGTGTCATCTTCTCACAGTGCTTTCTTAAAATTGATATGACTTATCTGTTGATCAGCCAGGTCAGTATTACTTTTCTAAGTGGTCTAACATAAAATACAGGGTGTAGCTCCATCCCCTAGAAAGACAGGAACAGCTTTTTCCCTTCTGCAAAACTCATCCCCGATAAAGGATTTCCTGTAAATTTTTTTCATTCAGTTTGGGGTGTTAGCGGTTTCAACTTTATTTAATCCAACTACTGCATCTCTACCTGCTTAGCTATCTGAGTAAACATGGCTGACAGAACATTTGGGCTCTGTTCACCTTCTTCTATGTCTCTCCTTTTGTTCATGTATTCCCTCCTGAGTGTCAACTACAGACTCCTCGAAAACAATGTTTTATAGTGAGTGACCTTTTTCATCATTCTTACTACCAGAGGCTTTAGTGGTGTGTACTTAAATGCAGGTCATTCTCTGCATTGACTTATTTTGTAGCATTTCCTACTAGAGTGTTTTGGCAAGACTCATTATCACATTTCTATATACTTTCCTCCCAGACAAGAACCTTAGTATCATTTAAGGTTTCTAACTTGATAGCTCTGTCTTTACTAGAACTCTGTCTCTCTGACTGTACTGCCTGCCCTACAGTTTCCAGAGTTCCTTCAACTGTGGAAAGTTTGGGCCAGTTATCACACCATGGGTTATATTAGGCACTAAAGCAACTGGATGGAAGATATCACTTATAAGAATTTGCATTTTGAAGAATTATATACAAGTCTTCTGTTGGTTTACTGCTGTTACTTGCATTAGTACATATGCATACCACAGTATTTAACTCTTAGTATGACCAACTACTTTAATACTGTATTTTACTAAGTACAATGAATACACTGAGACAAACTGCTTCAGTTAGTACAACTTTACTGTTACATTTTTCTTTTGGATCTACAAGCATGCAATACAGATTCTGTCAGCTCTCAATGGCAAATTCCCAAAGCTTGTTTATACACACTCATATTTATACCAGAGTCTGATATATTTTTTCTCAGTCTGCTGTATTACAGTCTTCTTTTGTATAACACTTTTCTTTGTTCTTCTAATTTATGATTTGTCCTTGATTCTTTTTCAAGTTCTGTGGTCCAGGGAAACTCAGTCTTGCATTATCTGAAATGTGGTGTTCCAGCACTATCTGAAACTTGATGTTCTAACTTTATCTTGCCTGATGTTACATATCTTTACTTCACTGATGTCCTTCCAGCTGCCATATGCGCAGCTATTTTTACAGACTTTGTTTCTCAATAACATACTCCTTTACAAGGATGCCAATATCTAATTAAGCTATATATGTTTGGCAGCACACTTACTACTTCCTAATTTTCAGCATTTTATACTATTCTAAATTAACCCTTTATATTTCATATCATTCTTTGAGCTTTTTATTCAAGCTAATAATCATGCAGGCAACAGTTTTGAAAAGACAGTGAATATACTAAATAAAACAGAATACTATTATTCTTTCACATTTCACCTTGAGTAATGAGATACTCTCTCTTTGGACTCACATAACATCAATTTTTAATAATATTTTTTAGTCACACACATATTGGTACATAACACGTGTAATCACGCTTTCTAAATCTAATTTTTTATTTTATTTAACATTTGTTTACCAGGAAAGTCTGACTGAGATAGAGCCCATTTTCTGCAGAGGCCCAGGGAAAAATGATCCAGATGCATGTCTTTGAAATGTGGGAGGAAACCAGAGTACCCAAAGAAAACCCATGCACATGCAGGGAGGACATGCAGACTCCACACAGAAGGCACCCCAGCTGAGAATTAAACCGGAGAACCTCTTGCTGTGAGGTGACAATGCTAACTGCTGCACCATCTTGTCCTTATAATTATTTTCCTTCCACAATCATATTACATTTGATACACTTAACAAAAGCACAGTAGTAAAAAGCTAATTCCAGAGCTTTGCTAATTAACAATTTAGCATCATCACATACTTTCATATATGGTTTGCATAACAGCAGGTTGACTAACATTAACAGGCTTTGCAGATATAATATTACTTTCATTGACTGGACAGCACTTAACTATATGCCTCTTTCTATTACATTTAAAACGCATTACTTCATCTGATAATGTGTTTTGTTTGCTTGGAGACCCAGATACATATCTAAGTGAAGCTGTGCTATTACTTTTGGTACATGGAATTCAGTCTTAAAGTTTTCAGTTAATAGGGATCCCTCTTTCTCCCTCTGTATTTCTCTCTCTCTCTCTCTCTCTCCCCAGAAACAACCAACTGAGAAGATGATGTAAGGTCACTTTGGGGTACCCACTTCTTTAAATTACTTGGAAATGTCCTTTTTAACTCTCTCTTTAGCTAGACTTTCTACATTTTTTAACATTATTCATACCAGGTGTGATGATGTGAGGTAGCGCCAGCTATGCAAAGGAGACATAAGGCAGTGGATGTGTAACATAGGCCAGCATAGCTAGCTGGAGTTTTGTAAAGAATTATATGACATTTGTATATCAAACTGATTTGTACAGGTGGTTGTGTTAAAATGTATTTGTACAACTGCTTGTGTTAAAAATGTACCAACAGTGGGTCCTGCTGGACAGAAAAGAAATACACCTGTATGGTAGATTGTATTGTAACTGTTTAAATGAATATATTGTAACAGAGGATACTGGAAGAGAAGAGGTTAACATCAGTCCAGCTAACTTTGAAAAATAGTATGAAATTAAATTACCTGGTTTAGGCCATAAAGATTGTATCTTGCAGTTCTGACTGCAGCCAGAGATGAAATGTTTGTGAAAGCCAGAACTAGGAATCCAACTGTTTTGTCCTTATGTGTGAATTAATTGCTACCCTGGGAGGGTGAAAGTTTTTGAAATAGTTTTATAGCTTCCAGATGCTATAACACGTCTTAGCAAAGCTCTATTTGTGTGTATTATGACACCTATGTGCTGGATTCTGATTCAGTTTCTAGTAAAGGGGATAGTGTGAGAACCAGAGTGAGATGACCAGATGTACTTGATGTCATTCTGTAATCCAGAACAGAAATGATGTTTTAATACTAGATGAGACAGAAGTCTCAGGGCAGTCTGTTTGTGAAACCTGACAAAGAAGGACCTCTCACCCCACCCATGTCATCTTGCCTTGCTTTATTAAGTAAGTAGGAAACAGTAATTCTTTATATCAGTCAGGAAAATATAGTGAGATTAGTTAAGTATTGTTTTTCTGTATCTGTGTGACTCTATCCATCTATATTATTTTTAATATGTCCTGTGATTGAAACTCTGCTGTTTATTGTAAATAGATATTTAGTATTTTCATGTTCTTTTATTATTTATTATTAAATATATTTAAACTTTTCATTGTGGCTGGTCTTTTAAAGAATATTTTAACATTTGAGAGCACTTATATTTATTTGGTGACACTGTGACCACTCCTAAAAGCTTTGCTGCATTGCTCAAACACTACAATTTGTATTAGTATTAATTTTATTCAGTATAATTGAGTACCCTTGTAAGAGCCTTAGAGTAGCTGGCTTTGGAGTGTTCTATTGGCAGTACCTACCTTATAGTCTTGGTAGAGGGGGCATAGCTGGTAAATCTGTGACAGCCAATTCTTCTCAAAGAGTGTATGTGTCAGCTACTTGGAGCAGGAACACAGAGCACTGGTTTTACAGAGGGTAGTGGAGGACTTGGCTTGAAACACTTGGATGAGGACTCAGCTCTACAGCTGTGTCAGTGGGGTGTCTTATTTTGGGGCCTGGAGAGAGACAGAGGGAGACCCAGCCCCAGGACTGAGTATGCTTCCTGTGTGCTCTTAAGGGAAATTGTGCTTGGTGCAGAGAGACGCATCTGGAAATACTGTGTGTATCTATCTTTGTTCCAAGTGAACATCTCTCATCGGTGTCAGTAGTGAAGATTGAGGCTTCTTGATTACTGGCCCAGTGGGGGGGGGGCGTCACACCAGGTATTAAACCACAATCTTTATGCTTAATGCAATCTCTAATACATTTGCAAACATTAAATTCATTTCAGAAAGTAGAAACAGTTTTCCCTTGCAAACTCTACTGAAAATTCTACCCATATTTATTTCTAAGGACTTCAGATTTGCATCAGATTCACATTTCACAATATATTCTTTAAGTTCAGGTACATACTGCATCACTGCTTCATTATTCATCTTGTTACAGTGGGCATATCCAATTAGGGTAGGTTTGTAAAGCAGCACTTCTTAAATTTCTTTTAATCATGGTTTGTTGAAACTACATACACTTGTATTGTGTGAGGCAGTAGTAAAATGCAATGGAGCTCCTTACGTTTTCCCATTGCTGTGTTTCTGTAGCATAAGTATATACAAGTTAGGAGAGTGGGGACATTTTTAGGAATTTTAGAGATACACTTCTTAATAAAGAAAAATAATGAAACATAACTAGTTTTGTATGCCTTGAATGAACATTGGGAAAGTGATTACAATGGTTAAAACCAATATTTTTCTGTAGTTACTGGGAGGTATGGTTCAACATATCCCTTTAGCATTTTATGACCTTTTTGTAGGTTTTGCCCTTATTTATGTGGTGCTGCGGTAGCATTGTCGCCTCACAATTAGACGTTGCCCGTTTGATTCTCAGTTAGAGCATCTTCTGTGTGGTGACATGCATGAATGGGCGTTCCTTCATTGAAGGTTGTGCATTAGGCCCGGCAAGCCAGCACATAAAAATCTACTGCCAATCATTAGTGGACCGGAGTTCCACTGTGGCGACCCCTAACCGGGAAAAAGCCGAAAGACACAAACAAACAATTGTTTGTTTGTTTGCTGAACGTGGTTCCAGGATAACCTATATTTCAACAAACCTATAACACTGAGTAATGTTAACAAATGCTTTTCAAAAGGAGTGCCATTTGCCACAAAAAATTATCATCTCTTTCTAGATATGCTAACCTAGATGCCATGATTGGCTTAAATTCTTCATCTCTTCCCAGCTGACTCATGTTTCATCATGCTGCAGTTCACTTTAAAGTCAAAAACCTCATTGCCCTTTTTTCTTCCTGCATGCAATGTGTTTTGAGGAAATACACAGAGAAACGAAGTATAACATCTGAAGTCATTTTGTTAATAATCTTTAACTAAACAATTTTCAGTCACTTTTTATAGTTGTTTGTGGGCTGCCCTTTATAAAGACCCTGCCTTACTGCGCCTTGGCACAGAACTCAGTGCAAAACATATAGCTTAGGTAATTCTGATTATTAAACCAGCATTTCTGAGTAGCTTTTCAGCATAGTACCTTATGCACATGTGGCACACACAGACTTGGGCAATTTCTTTTTCATTCTGATGTTTATCTGCCCCCCAACCCCCATACAACCTTCACATAAAAATTTTGTAATGCATTTGCAAATGCACTGTGGAGTATTACTACATTTATTTCTACTTCTTTGTATACTAATGTCAAATAATATTGTTGATCACACTTGTTATTGCTGCATTCCGCCTGTAATGCAAATCAACATTCAACACTGGCATTGTTTTATAAATGTTTTAGCTTGTAAAATAAATTTTGGTATGGCAGTAAATGTATAGTATAATACAATGAATGCTTAGCTGGGGACAGATGAAGTTCATTGAACCATTTTCAAATATATGTGATAGGGGTTAAAAGAGCCACAAGAAAGAATTGAAGATGAAACAAAGAATAGGACACTTGGTTACAAACTGCAGATTATAAGTACAAGATCTGGATAGGAGTTTATATAAATAATTAATTGGACATATATGATCAGATAATCTGTCCTTATTTATTTCTTGATATGTAGAGACTGAGACATAAAAATAAGAAGGACATAGTAGAAACTAATATGTAAATATTTCTAATGAATGTAACATAAAAAGGTACAAATTAAAGGGCTGAAACAAAATACATAATATAAAGAATGTGTTTTGCATATTATGCAAGTCCTTATTTTATATTTTAAATGATAAAATATATAATATGAGGAACATTAATGAATAACACATGTATTTGTAATATGAAAGGAAAATAGCCTGAGAAAGGAAAAGCAATGAAAGTGGACAAAACAAAAGAATGAAATGAAGAAAAGAAAATCAGAGAGAAAAGTATACTATTATAATTTACTTATTTTTCTCTACTGTTATGCAGACCTAAAGACATAGAAAACATACATTCTCTTTTTAGAGTCTTTGCAGCAACACACATAAAGCAGAAATAGTTGCAAACACTTGATTTAGGCAGATGGGTAGTCTGCTGAGGTGTACTAATCAGCATAGAAACAACATATTCCAGGATGAGGGTTGTTAATAGAGATGGATATTGGTTTATTCAAAAGTTCATTGTTGTATTTTATATGTACTTGCAATAGGTTATTAGTAGAGTGCATGCAAGAACTATATATTTAATTTAATAAAAAATGTATTCACTGAGCCCTTGAATAAATCAGTAATTAATAGATTAATAGCCACCATGAAGTATTTAAAGTAACATAAAAATGTATAACAAAGTGTGTGTGTGTGTGTGTGTGTGTGTGTGTGTGTGTGTGTGTGTGTGTGTGTGTGTGTGTGTGTGTGTGTGTGCACATATATATATATATATATATATATATATATATATACTATATATTCGAAAGTGCACTTTCACGAACTCAGCTTCTACAAATGGATCGCACCACAGTGAAGGACAGCAGGAAAACGTGCTACGTCCTCCATTGTGGTGTGGTAGTTACAGACCTTAGGGTTAGGGCACGGGTCATGGTAAGGGGATAGCTAGTAGGGCTATCCCCTTACCATGACCCACACCCTAACCCTAACCCTAAGGTCCGTGACTACTGCACTACAGTGGAGGACAGGCTATCCAAAACTGTGGTGCAGTAGTCACGGACCTTAGGGTTAGGGCGCGGGTCATGGTAAGGGGATAGCCCTACTAGCTATCCCCTTACCATGACCCGCACCCTAACCCAAACTACTGCACTAAACATCAGTAGTAGCCCGTTCGCTGAAGTGGGTTTTGCGAAAGTGCACTTTTGATTAAGTGCACTTTCGCGTAACCCAGGGTCTACTGTGTGAGTTCAAAGAAGTGTATTTTTGAACTTATACAGTAGACCCATATATGTATATATATATATATATATATATATATATATATATATATATATATATACAGTATGTATGTGTGTGTGTGTGTGTGTGTGTGTGTGTGTGTGTGTGTGTATATATATATATATATATATATATATATATATATATTTGTGTGTGTGTGTGTGTATATATATATATATATATATATATATATATATATATATATATATATATATATATATACACATATACACACACACGCACATTCCAGGAACCAATTTAACCAGTTATGGATCTGTTTCCAGTCAGATTGCTCAAAACTGTAAGTATTTTTACTCTGGAATGAAAACTGACAGCTCTTAAAAATTTGGAATATGGCAATTTTTATTTGGAGAGATGTATAGACCTTCAACACGTACCATTAGGATTATGATTTTATAAATTTTCCTAATGTTGTTAATAGTGAGGGTAAAATCTACAAAATCTTAGTCAGTCTGTATAATAGTACAGGTATACAAGTTTTAAACTTGTTGGTTGGACATAACATGCACAAAATTAACAATTTGAGTCCTGAAATTCGTAAAATTGATGCTTCCATTAAAGAACATGCTTGTTTTGCATGCTGTCAGACTTTATTTGACTGTATGTTTGTTAAAGTCAAAAGATATAGCTACAATTGTAGCTAATTAAAATAAAACATTGTCTAGAGGTGCAGAAACATATAAAAATAATACAGTGTACCCTATTACTTTTAAAGTTTTTTCATCCATTTCCAGACTTCATGAGTTTAACAATGCATATATTTCTAATGGTCCCCTTTTAACAAGTGAAGAAGATATTATGTCATTAGTTAACAGCAATTTGATGAATGACTCTAATAATATTAATTCACGTGTCATTACCCATGAAGAAAACAGGAATGATATGAACTTGGGTAATGCTGAGGTGAATTCAGTCAAGAATTTTACCAATTTTTTATTGTCACTAAGAATGGATACAGTGAAGGGAACCAAGAGAGTGAGGGGACAAGGAGAAGGCTGACGGGGAGGACATGGTCAATGAAGATAACTTCAACTTGTCCAGTTTACAATCTCAGTGACTTTACTTTAACAGAATTTAATTTAAATGTATTAGAAAAAAGGTTCCTCTTTTATTCCAGCCAATCATGACAATTTAATTTATGTTCTTCTAGATTTACATTTCTTTACTTGTAAACTGAAGCTACAGTACATTTTATATGATATTGGTTCTTCTATGTGTTGTGATAATATTCTGTTTTTAGAAAAAAAGTATGTTTAATCTCCATCTGTTGTCCACATCACAAATGTATATGCTTGTGATAAAGAAATTAGAACTTAGTTAAATACACCCACTAATGTAAAACAATTTTTTCATCTTTTGATAAGTATGCCTTGTTTGAATTAAGACAAACTAAATCTTTTCGGATTATGAAGACAAACAAGTGGAGTGGAGTTGTTGTAATGAGTCAAAATATGTATAACCAAAAACTAAATGAGCATCTATCGGATTCTAAATGTTATGAAAAGGTGTCTAAATATGAGATGTTAAGACAACTTAAAATTATAGATTTTCAGTTACTTGATTTATTAGATCAAAACTCTATTACATTTGATGAATATAATTTTCTTAGGGCTGAATATCCCATTATTGGAAACATTTTTGGTATTCCAAAAATATATAAGAACAAAACAGCCCCCCCCCTCCACTAAGACCAATTGTTACTGCAAGCTTAAAGCAAAACTGAATTTATTGCTATTTATTTATATTGTATTTTAAATCCCATAGTGCAATCTTTTTTATCCAAATATGAATTTATTGACAAAGAATGTTTTCTGTTAACCCTTAGTATTGAGTCATTATATACTAGTATAGGGCAACATACTGATATTGAATTTGTGAGATTATACTTAAGTAAATATACAGAATTAGAAATGGCTCAGGTAAATATTATTTGTTTATTGTTTGTTCTAGTATTGGCAAATAATTTATTTTTTTTAATACTGAAATTTGTCATCAACTTCAGAGTGATTATATAGACACCTGTGCTGCCCTTGCATTTGCTAATTTAGTACTGAGTTGGTGGGAGACGAAAGTTTGTCTTAATTTAAAGGTTTTTCAACAAGTTTCCTTTTATAAACATTTTATTGATGACTTGTTTTTTATATGAAATGGAACTGAAATAGAATTTGACACCTTTTTACAGGACATTATTAATAGTATTGAGTTCCTTAAATTTACTATTGGTAGTTTTGGTGATGTTTATTTTTGTAGATATGGAAGTTACACTAGATAAGAATAAACATATTTTCATACAAATATTTTAGGAAGAAAACTTTTGTTAATAATTATTTACATTTTAAAAGTCAACACCCAACATTTATGAAATTAAATATAGTTGGGGGCAATTTATTAGACTTTCTAGAGTTATCAGTGATGGTGAGATTTTTAAGAAATAATGTTTTTCTATTGAAAAAATTGTTTATTTCAATAGAATTTGCTCCTGCTCAACCCCTGGCTAAATCCAAAACCTCCTAACTTTTCTATCTCAAAATCTACAGTTCATCTATATCATATCCTGCTTGAGTAAATAAACCTCTTATACTCAGTCTTCTACCCCTAGCTCTGCTCCCCTACAACTTTGCCTTTCTACCCGCCTTTTACCCCATTTATCCACTCTCCTCCCCTCCCTGTCATCTGAATCAACCCACCTTGTCCTTCCTTTGCTCTCTAACACCATACCTTACTAATATTAATTAAACAAAATCTTACTCCCTCCTTCAACTTTCTGTACATCGCTGTACTCTTACTTACCAATGACTATTGGCTATTGAACAATTTTTAGGTTTGTCTTATATAAGTGCATTATCTCTCCTCTGGTTACCAATGTTAATAATACAACTGGAAAGCAGAAGTCTCTTTTAATATGCAATAAATAATGATTTATCAATAGACAAGGTGAAATGTCTATTAACCTATGAGACTTCATGAATTATACCTTCAACATTTCTATGAATATTTTTCTCAATGTAAATCTCTGTAACTTTTCAATTTTTTTAATTCTTGTACACACTTGTATACTATGTATTGTTTTACATTTTTGTATTATTGTTAGTTTGTTGTAAATTGTTCTGGAGCTTTTCTCCCAGGACCTCTGCTAAAAAAGGGCTCTGTTCCCCATCAGACTTTCCTGGTAAACAAATGTTAAATAAATAAAAATAAAATAAATATATTTTTTAATAAGAATTACAATACGTTACAATTAATGAAATAATGGAGGAAATCATTTCTAATAGGGATTCAAAATTTCCAGCTATTATAATGACTGGTTTTGTTCCTAAAACTAAACTAACTTTTGACAAACGGTATCCCTTTAAAGCATTTCCACTTCCCATTATTCATGATGCTACTTGTTTTAAAATATTATTTCCAGTAACTGGAAAATTATTCAAGGCAATCAATATTTTTTTAGTATTTTAGAATCTAAACCTAATTTTTTTTTTTATAAAATAATTAAAACTTTAAACTATCTTCTGAAATTGATAATAGGCTAAGTAATTATACTGATGCTTTTGGGAATTATATGTGTAATGAATGCAAGATGTGCAGGTTTATAAATAATAGACATAGTGTTGTTGTAAAATGTAATGGATATGAAATTTATGCCAAGGGTAAGTTTAACTGTAAATCAACCTATATAGTATATTTAGCTATGTGTGCTTCATGTGAGAGCTTCTATGTGGGTAAAACTACTAGAATGTTCTCAAAAAGACTATATAAGCACACGTTAGCTATCAGAAACAATGATAGTAATAACTCTTTAGTGAAGCATAAAGCTGAGTGTCTTAATTTCAGAACATTTTGAATTTTTTGGCTTAGAACAAGTAGTAACTGATTTTAATATAAGAAATGTTAATAATATAGTGGAAGTTTACACCATCATGATTAGACAACTAAAAGACCTATGTAGTAGATTCTGGATGGATATTGACATTCCTGAATCTCAAATAGAGTTGTGTAGGGTATTATGGAATCTACTAACTCGTAAAAAGAAAATGGTTTCTCACACTTATAAACTAATCTCTGCAATCAGATGCTCGAAGGAAGCTATCAATTCTGACTTTTGGATAAAACAAGACCCCTCAATTTCCTCTAAGTCTATTGCCCAAGCCATTCGAAAATTTTCCAAAGCTATTCCACTGCTAAAATTTAGGTATACCCAACTTATGATAGTAAATAACGCATACTACACCCCAGCTTTACTAAACAAGATGTACAATGAAGTCCCACCTTTTTGCCAATTCTGCCCTATGATGGAAGCAAATATCATTCACATCTTTTGGAGTTGCAAATGCTCGTATAGGCTTTGGTGTGCCCTCAGAGTCAAACTAGAAAAAATGGGCTATGAAAAATCTACGCTCTCTTGGCAATTCGCCCTCCTTCATATACCCCCGGTAGGCAAGGACATTAAGAATATACACTTTCTAATAACGTCATTTATGCTGATAAAATATTATATCACCCTAAATTGGAAGGATAGATCTGCACTATCATGGGAAGGGTTCAAACAGATAGCTAGGAAGCATATTTTTGCTCACAAATATTTGTGGTATTCCATGAGGCTAAATCCTACACAGAGGGATACATGGAAAATGGTGTATGAGTTTATACTAGCATAAATACACAGTGATTAAACCTCCTTTTTAGGTGCTCTGCATAGATGGGTTTTGTATAGTTAGCTTTGTGTAGAGAAATTTCTGTTTGTACCTCTTATTTTGTCTTGTTATTTGTTATGATATGTTATGATATGATTAAAAGTCAATAAAAAGATTTAAAAAAAAATAATAATAATAATATAGTGGAAGTTAAAAAACTGAAATGGCAACTGTTATTCTAGGTCTTAATGAAAATGTAAATATTAAGTGTATTTTAGCTTCATAATTGAATTTTTGGCAGTTTATGTTAAAACAAATTCAGTATTTTTTAATGTGTTTTTTAAATGTGTTATTTATATGTGCTGAAAGTGATGTCAGTAATTTTAGTAGACTGTGTGATTGTAAGAGGGAGTATTTGCTGAGAGGAAGTAATGTCAGTAGTTTTAGCAGATCATGTGATTATAAGAGGAAGCATTTAAGTTTGGTATTGCATTTGGAATTTGTTCTGATAAAGTTCTGATATTAAATAGACAAAAGCACTAAATTGTATCTGCTAGCTGTTGATCATCTTTTTTTTAATTTAAGTTAGTTTTATATCTAATCTTAACAGTTTAAAGAATGAAATATCTGTGATGAGGAGCTTCTCTAGCACTGATTGTGTGAACCATAAGTAGCACAGAAGCCAAATGGCGACTTAATAGCCTTATATTTAATTACACCTACACAGTCCTTTGTGTTGCAGCCTAAAACACTGTTTTCAAATGCTGTGAAAAATAACAAGGTCCTTTGCATTGCATTCTGAGTCAGTTTTTTCAGCTGTTGTGTGAAATAACATTTTGAAGTAAAGGAATGTTAACTATCCAATTAATTATAAAGGACATTAATAAGAAAGCAGTTTACATTTTCAGGTAAAATGTATTAAATCAAATAGCTATGCAGATATATTGACATTTGTATAACATACTTATACCAAGCATAATAATAGGTAAGGAAGATCAAAATAAAGTCACCATAAATTTTGAAAGCTGAATTTTTTTCACACTGTCACACGTGATACAGAACTAGCCAGTTTTCAAATCCATATAATAAATCATCAGTGGGTCAGCCAATGATATAATAAAGTTATATACTTTCATGCATGAATTATTAAGAACTTTTTGTTGTGTGTTGCAGTCTATTTGTGCCATAAGACAAGCTCGGCATTGTGGTAGGGAAAGGTTCAGGAGGCAAGGAGGATAGGTGGTTTAGGGCAATGTAATGGATAGTGTTCAGTACACTGATCCAGCTGCCCTATGATGTTGTGCCAGTGAGATGTGACTCCTGAACAGAAATTATTATATACCAGTACAACATACCTTTGATGATAGTTCATCATTACATGCACAAGATATGTGTGGACCACTAGCATGAACACTGGAAAACTTGGCCAGTGGCTAAGACATTTTAATTAATACTGAGAAAGGTGTAGGGGTAAGAAGGCAACACTAGCTAAGAGACTGCATCAACTGCTTACAAGGAACTGGTGTGAGAGGTCAGAGTCTCTCATTGATAACAGGGCGTACCAGACTGGAAGGCCAGCCACTCAAATCACTGACAGGACACTGAGTATATCACAAGCACCACTCAGTGACAGATGGGGAGGCTGCTACAAGATTCCAAACATAAATACACAGAAATGTTTAATTAAGAATACAGAATGCTAAGAAAGGTTAGAGGCTAGGAACACAAGGTACTTATTGATCAGGTATTTATATAGTTATTTATTTATTTGTCTGTATGTTTGTGTTTTGTTAACCAGCATAAAACACTAATACAACTGGATCATTTTCAGGTTTTGTAAAGATCAAAGAAAAATCAGAGCAACAGCATACCTATTTCCACATAAATATATCGAAAGTAACAGAAGCTTATTCTAATACATTTAAACCAAAACCAACCAATTAATAGTACAATATGTTTAGGTAATTGTAAATACTACACAAGTTAATATAGCCAAACATTTTAGATGTTTGAGCACAGTAAGTGAATCAAGCAAGGTGACCAAAGTCTCATTAGATTCATACATTTCATAACAATGCAGTATATATACCAAGTTTACTAAGTACTGTTTACAAGTGTTGTTGCTAAAAAAGAATGGGAAGGGAAATGGTAGGTTTAGATAAGATTGTATGTTAGTGGTGTATAGAAAATAGGGTTATTAGAAAGGGAATTATGGACTAGGGAAGATGGAGAAGAAAGGTGGAAGAAGAGTTGTTATAATGATTTGAAGAGAAACATGCTTTTAAAACACAACTGTTAGAGGTTTTATAAGGGCATATATGTGGAGAAAGTTGTGAGTGTTCATTGTGATGGGCATTAAACATGAAACACTTGCATGTACTGTTAGTTTGTATTGTGATTAGATAACAGTACCCTTGAAGTAGCATTTGTAATGTGCCTGCTTGAAACTTTTTTTAATTCATTACATAATTTTCAGACAATAATATTTAGATTCTATAGGTATGAGGATGGATTCCCATATTTTAGGAGCTAGAAATGAAAAGTAGTGCCCAGTGCCTTTAAGATTGGGTTGAAAATTACAGGTTGACTGTGAAAGAGTTCTTAAGTTATATGAGGTTACGACTCTCTGCAAAGCAGGAAAAGGAATCAAGATAAGTGAGTTTGAAAATCAGGGATGCCATAGGGAATGTAGTTCGATGATTACATGAAACGACTTTTCTTTTGTAATTGTGGCAGTAGTGCTCTCCGTTTGTTGAGAGGATTATAAATCTGCATGTATTACTTAATGTAGTTTGTTGTGAGTTGGTTGTTTTGGTCACTACAGAACTGGGAGGCTGGCAGTAGACTCTGAGCAAACTGGAGAGGTGGAAGATGTTGGGGCAACATCCTGCTGCCACCTCTGAGTCAGGGTAGGGTGCTAGTTTTGGTTGCCTCATGTGTATGCTGCAGAGGGTGGGACTGAGGTGTCCATGTTGTGGTAGTTGGCTCCCTATCAGAAATACAAGACTGTAAATACTGCAATTAAAGATTCTGAAAAAAGAAGAGTGTGAATTCTAAAACTCACACTTTGAAAGAATATTTTCCAGGAGGAATTTGTCACCAACGTTTAGTTGGTTGGTTGATTGGTTGGTTCTAGTTGTTCTAGCTGTAAGGTATTATCCTGAAAAAGGGAGGTTGGTCAGGATTTTTTAATCCAGGATTTATAATAGCTACTATATTGAGTGGGCTAAAGAAAAGCAGGAGTGTACAAGGTCTAAATTAATGTATATCATTCTAGTAATCATTGAACAGCACTTAAAAACATATGCTGTATAGATGCTTATGGTTTAGATGCATGATGTGGGTAGTGTTTGGCTTGGTTCTGGGATAAGCTCAATACCCTAGCACTGATCTACTAGAAATGGAGTGAAATGTACATAGAATTAGTGCTGTGTCAGGTACTTTGATCTGATCTGATGGAGGTCTTTAAACCTATTATATACTAGATTTCTGAATGATTTGATATAGAATGTGCTAGTTTATTTAGGGATATATGAACAGATATTTATAATTTCTGTAAGACTTAAGTACAGATTTTGTGGATAAAGTTCAGGATGTGATAATGTTATTGATTAAGGCTTTCAATCAAAGCAGTTATTAAGGATCTTCGGAGTATTTCAATGCCAACTAGAGTAAAAGTGGCCGCAGGGCTTACTGCAGTCTTAAGGATTTTGATGTAGACCTGTATGTTTCAATGAAAACATAATATAAGTCATGTACTTATAACTTGGTATCTGTGTTGTCCAATTTCATTATGCACCAGGAATGAGCCTTCAGATCCATCCTCGGATCCAAGTTGGCAATTTTTCAGACATACAATCCGAGCCTCAAACTCCTCTCTCTCCCATGATGACTCACTCCTCCTCAAACCCTCGGATCGAGTTTGCTGCCCCCTCCTCAAGATGGTTATCTCAGAGATAATAGAAATATAGAGATAAAATACCTACTGGAGTCCAAACTAGGAACCAGTAGGTTCCATAAACCTCTAGATCGCTCTCAGCTGCACAAGGAAGGGGGAAGGAGGGTGGAAAGTGATGCATAATGAAATTGGACAAAACAGATGCCAAGTTATGGTAAGTACATAACTTCTGATCTGATGTTGTCCATTTCATTATGTATCACAAATGGATCAGAGTCCCCAGCTACACAAACCCTGGGAGGACTTCAAGGAAGGGTATGCCTGAGCACCACAGAACCAAAGGATGCTCTGTTTCTGGAAATAATGTCTAACTTGTAGTGAGTTACAAAAGTATGAGCAGTGGGCCAAGTGGCTGTGGTGCAGATTTCATCAACTGGAGTTCTAGCAGAAAAGGCTGAAGAGGTAGATATTGATCTGGTGGAGTTGGCTCTAACTGGACAGGAGGTTGCTTGCCTTGCTGAGAATAACTGTAGAAATACATTCCATAATCCATTTTGCTAAAGTAATCTTAAAGACAGCCTGTCCCAACCTGTTAGGTGAAAAGACATTGAAGAACTGCTCTGACTTCTATGAGGTCTGGTCCTATGTAGGTAGAAACCTAACTGTCTGTGAACATCCAAAGAATGTAATATGTATTTGCCTTTATTGGGAAATAACACAGGTAAATGAATGGTCTGTTTTATGTTCACCTCTGAAGCAACCTTTGGAATGAAGGAAGGATTTGTCCTGAGAGAAACTCTACCCTTGAAAAAGGTTAGGTACGGTGATTGAGAAGACAGGGCCTGCAGTTCTGAAACTCTCCTAGCTGACATCATAGCCACAAGAAACGCTATCTTCCACTACAAGTACTTCAGCTCGCAGGAACTAGCAGGTTCAAAGGGTTTCTGCGTGAGGCCTTGTAGTACTAAAGTAAGATCCCAAGGGGGGGAAGGATCCTTAACTGGAGATCTTAAGTGAAAAAAACCTTTTAAAAATGCCTGACAGAGTTTGGAAGAATGAAGGGTAGAGGAAAAACTAAATATGGAAATTAGTGATAGCCACAAGTTGTACCTTTATAGTAAAAAAAAAAATAGCTCCCCCGGGGAAAAGAGAACTCAAAAACATAAGGACATCAGAAACTGAGTCTGAAAAGGGGTCTATATTCTTAAGTGAAGCCCAGATGGAAAACCTTTTCCATTTGCTACAATATACTTTCTTGGTGGAGGGCTTTTGAGAAGCAAGAATGATGTCATGGACAGGTGAAGGAAGCCTGGACTTTAGCAAAATTACTGGAAGTGGAGAAACCAAGCAGTTAGTCTGAAGGACCGAAGATTGTGAGTCTGTCATTCTGTCAGATGTGAAATGAGATCCTGTCTGGGATCCAGTATCGATGGAGGATATTTGCTGTGAGACTGCAGAAAGGGGAACCATGCCTGATGAGGCCAATGAGGAGCTATGAGGATAAGATTGGTCTTCAACCTGCTGGTTTTCTGTAGAACTTTGGGTATCAGAGGGATCGGAGTATAAGCATACAGGAGACTCAGGGGCCAATCATGTACTTCAGCATCCCTGGGTGACTCCCCCACCAGGGGATCAGAGTGAAGTACCTGCTGCATTTGTTGTTTAGGGGGGAGGCAAATAGATTGCAGCAAGGTTGGCTGTAATGGCTGAAAATCTCATTCGCTACTGACTGATTCAGGGGCCACTTGTGAGGACTCAAAATGGACCTGCTCAAATTGTCTGCCAGAGCATTTGATTCTCCCAGGATGTGCATTGCAACAAGAAAGTGGACTGAAGCAATCATCCATTCCAAGACTCACATGGCCACTCTGCAGAGTGGATAAGATTGGGTTCCCCATACTTGTTGATGTCCATACCACTGACATTTTGTCTGTCAAGATTGCAATTGTCCCCAGAGGGAGGCAGTCCTGAAAGGTTTGCAACATGAGGATGACCGCCCTCGTCAGGACGTTTATATGCAATTTGCTCTCTGTAGAGGACCATGTGCCTTAGTCCATCCTTTCCTGAAAATGCCCCCACCCACCCCAAAAGGGAAGCATCCATGGTCACTGTGGCCAAAGGAGGGGGTAGGACAAAGGCCTGCCTAGATGAAGATCATCTATGAGCATCCACCATTGCTTTGGTCACAGCTGCATCAGAAAACAGCAACCAGGAGGATGATCAGACTGGCAGTGGAGATGTACCACCCTCAGAGAATGGACAGCTCAGCCTTTCTGCAGAGGACTTAAAAATACATCTGGAGCTAAAGAGACTTGAGTTGGAGGCCAGACATTTGGAAATAGAAGCAGCTGAGAGACTGAGATGCCTGCAGGCTGAGAAGAATGAGAAATGGCTATGCCTGGAAGCTGAAGAAAAGGAAAGGCAGAAACAGCATGAGAGGGAGAAACTGACTCTTCGACAGAGTCATGGAGGTAATGGGGAAGGGAGTAACTAGACCCCAGAAGCACAAAAGGTTAGTAAATTTCTTCTGCAGTTTAAAGAGAGGGATAATTTTGATACTTTCATTCATATGTTTGAGAGGGTATGTAAACAGTATGATGTTGACCAAAGGCTCTGGGTATGGTTCCTGACCCCCTTAGTCCATGGTAAAGCTGTAACTCTGCTGTCTAAAATGTCTAACATTGACTGTTTTAATTACACTGTTGTTAAGCATTGCTTGTTAGAATGTTTTAAGCTAACACCTGAAACTTATAGGAAAACATTTGTGAGCATAGATGCAAGACTTATTTTCATAGGTGGGTGAGTGGATGTCAGGTCACCACTTCTGAAGGACTGGAAGACCTTTTGGTGAGGGAACAAGCCCTTAGCACTTTGCCTGAGGACATGATGATCTGGTTAGCTGATAGACAATGTACTACTTCAGATAGGTAGGGGAAGAAGGGAGACATATACCTAGCAAGCAGGGCATCCCTGCACAGGAAAGGGACCCCTGGTATTGCTCATGGGTCTAAAGGAACCCATGGTGGGCAGCACAGACTGCCCACACAGAATCTGCCAGTAGCAGGGGAAGCCACTAGTCTAGGAACATGTCCAGGACCTAGGGCTAAATGTTTTGAATGCAACCAGTGGGGCCAGGTGGCATACAGATGTCCATGGAGGCAAGGTGGGGAACAAAAGGTGAGACAGCCAGTAAGTGGGAAAGACAAAATGCCAATAGTAGGTTGTCTTGAGACAACAAGGGTACTGAACTACCATCCTGCAGATGTCCTGATAGGGAAGGATTTGGATGAGGCAGTACCATGTGTTTGTACAGTTACACACAGTCAGGCTAGGAGACAAGCATGTGGGTCTGGTAGCCTGGGGGAGACCCAGACAGACTGCATACTTGGAACCAGGACTGGTGAGGTGGTTACTTCAGGGAGGGAGCTACTCTGTAGCAGTGAGACTGAAAGTAAGCCACAGCTGCTTGTGGTTACTGATGTTCCCTTGGACAGAGTGACTGCAAAGGTAGAGGTGAATAGTAGTACCTAGGCTGACAGTAAGGCACCACTGTCACAGGATGCCAGTCTTCCTGTGGAAGGGGAGCTGGAAAGAGTTACAAAGAGAGAGCTGAGATAGGCTCAGCTCTCAGACCCTACATTGCAAGGTCTGAGGCAGGTAGCTAGTGAGGCACTTGATTTGCAAGGAAAGGGGGAATTTGTATACTGGGACAAAGGGTTACTGTATCCCTGAGGGAGTGCTAGAAGGTGAGAGAGTACAGCAGTTGGTAGTGCCTAGAATCTACCATTTGGTGCTTCTATCCATAGTCCATGATATTCTCTGTGCAGGTCATGTGGGCATAAAATGTACAAAGAGACATATTATGCAGAACTTCTAATGGCCTGGAATTTCCAGAGATGTAACCGAGTACTGCAGGACCTGTGAACAGTGCCAAAAGGTAGGCAAGGCAGGAGACAAGATGAGAGCTCCTTTGATGCCTTTGCCTGTGATTGAGGAGCCATTTCATAGGGTAGCTATGGATATTGTGGGGCCTCTGAGTACCCCAAGTTTCACAGGGAAAATGTATATCCTAGTGGTAGTAGATTATGCTACAAGATACCCTGAGGCAGTGGCTCTGTCCTCCATTGAAGCAGAAAAGCTGGCAAATGCTTTGTTAGAGATTTTCAGCAGGATAGGTTTCCCAAAAAACACTGACTGACAGAGGTGCCAATTTCATGTCAGACCTGCTGGCTTGTCTGTGGAAGTACTGTGGGGTGAAGCACCTGAAGACCACCCCCTACCATCCTGAGACTAATGGTCTTGTTGAGATATTAAACTCTACAATCAAGTCCATGCTACATGTATTTGCAGACCAATTTAAGAGGGATTGGGATAAATATTTGCCCCACCTGTTGTTTGCTTACAGAGAGGTTCTCCAAGAATCCACAGGTTTTTCACCCTTTGAGTTCCTGTATGGGCATAAGGTGAGGGGACCTCTAGATTTAATTTGAGATGAGTGGGAAGGTGAGTGTGACTCTCACATGGATTCTGCTGTGGCATATGTCCTAAACCTCAGGGCAAGGCTCAGGAAACTCATGGGCTTGGCCCAGGAGAACCTGGCCGAAGCCCAACAACAGAAAAAAGTGTGATATGACAGGAATGCTCGAGCTAGAGAATATGCTGTGGGGCAGCAGGTAATAGTTCTCATTCCTGTCAGACACAACAAGCTGTAAACAGCTTGGGAGGGACAATACAAGGTGGTAAGAAAGGTAAGTGATGTTAACTACATGGTGGAACTGCTAGGCAGAAGGGAGGGGCACAAATTGTACCATGTTAACATGATGAAACCTTACCATGATAGGGAGGCTCTTCTGCTGAGCATTTGCAGTGGATTACAGGAGGAGTCTGAGGGAGAGCTGGTGACAGATCTCCTCGGTGAGGCTTGGACTAACACTTCAGTGGAAGGGGTAGCAATGTCCCAGCAGCTATCTCCTAACCAGATTCAAGAAATCCGAGCAGTGTTACAGGAGTTTGGGGACATGTTCACTGGGAAACCAGGGTGCACCCATCTGGTGCAGCACCAGGGGGATACAGGACCCCAAAGGCCTATTAGGCAGGCCCTTTATAGGGTGCCTGAGAGAGTCAAACAGACTCTGAGGGAGGAGATACAGGAAATGTTGTAACTAGGGGTAAATCAAGAGTCCAACAGTCCCTGGGCCTCCCCAGTGGTGCTGCTGCCAAAGAAAGATGGCAGTACTAGGTTCTGTGTGGACTACAGGAAATTAAATAGTCACACAGAGTCAGATGCTTACCCCATGCCTAGGACAGATGAGGCCCTAGAGCAGCTGGGTGGGGCTAAGTATCTTACAACCATTGATCTTACCAAGGGTTACTGGCAGGTGCCCTTGACTCCTAGTGCTAGAGAGAGGTCAGCCTTTGTGATTCCTTTTGGCTTGTATGAGTTCACAAAGATGCCCTTTGGGATGAAAAATGCCCCAGAAACTTTCCAGAGGCTGGTAGATCATATCCTAGCAGGAGCAGGAGGGTTTGCCCTTGCATACCTAGATGATATTGCCATCTACAGCCATTCCTGTCAAGAGCACCTTCAACATGTCAGGGAGGTGCTGGGCAGATTACAGAGGGCAGGGTTGACCATTAAGCCAAGCAAATGTCAGGTGGGTATGGCAGAGGGCTCCTACCTGGGACATAGAGTGGGGAGTGGTAAGATCATGCCAGAACCTGCCAAAGTAGAAGCCATTCAGGCATGGCCTACACCTTTTACCAAAAAGCAGGTGAGGGTATTCTTAGGGACAGCGGGGTAATACAGAAGGTCTGTCCCCATTTATAGTACCATAGCTCCTCCTCTCACAGACCTGACAAGGAAGAATAGGCCAGATAAGGTAGTGTGGACCACAGCATGTGGGCAGGCATTCAAAGAGCTTAAGGATGCTTTGGGAGGACCCCCTGTGTTAGCCAGTCCAGATTACAGCAAATCATTTTTTGTGCAGGTGGATGCTTTGAACCATGGGGTGGGGGCTGTACTTAACCAGATTTCTTCAGAGGGAGAAGAACACCCAGTGGTTTATCTCCATCATAGGCTCCAACCAAGGAGGAATGCTATGCAGCTTTAGAAAAGGAATGTCTAGCCATAGTATGGCCACTGCAGAAACTTCAGCCTTATCTGTATGGAAGAAAATTCACTGTAGTGACAGATCACAACCACCTAACATGGTTACACAGAGCCAACCAGCAAAATGCCAAGTTGCTAAGATGGAACCTAAGGTTGCAAGCATATGATATGTTAGTGCAGCACCGCAGTGGGTTTAGCAATGCCAATGCAGATGGGCTCTCAAGACAGGGAATGGGGTAAGGTATACTCAGATAGACCTAACCCTCTCAAGCAGTGTTTCTCAAGGGTCACTTGAAAAACTAGCTTGAGTTCTTCAGGGGGGAGATGTGTGAAGATAGGTGAAGGCTGCCAGCATAGCCAGATAGAATTATGTAGATAATTCTGTCATTTGTAAATATTAATGTAAGCCACAGACTTGTTCTCTTAAATGTGAAAAGACTGCATTGGACATTAAACTGCAAAAATGTAACAACAGTGCACTCTGCTGTAAGAAAGCTAAGTGAAGCATTTCATCGCTGTTTTTGATGTTAACATTCAGAGTTGATTTGTCTAGAGGGAGGCAGCCTGCCTATTGTTTTAAGGCCAGAGTTAATGGCTAGAATTTGCATATATAAATTTCCTTTATTGCTCTAGTTTCTGACCAGGTGTAAAGAATACAAATGTAGTTTCTCTTAGCCTGGGAACACCAGAGAAGTGTGAAGAATGATGTCATGTGAAGCAACTCTGTGTTATCAATTTAAAGAGTTTAAAGAGAGGGAATCAGAGAGCTCTGAGCATTTTGTCTTGAGAACATTCAACTCACCAGCAGTGCCTGTTTCTATATGCAAGTTATTTAGAACTGTGTTTTCTCTTAGAAATAGCTAGGAATTAGGAAGATTAGACTAAGTGTTTTTCTGTGTTGATGTTAGACCATTTCTACTGTGTTATTTTAAGTATTTCTCTGTGATCCCTGAACTCTTGACCAGCACTGCGTAGTAAGAAGTATTGTCTTGTGTTTATTGTTTATTATTAAATATTTTTAAACCTTTCAACTCTGGCTGTTTTGTGTATTGATACTTTAAGCTCTAAGAGTACATTGCATGTATATAGTGATGCTGTACCAAGTCACTCCAAATAAGTCTTGACTGTTAGGTCACACTTACCATTTTGGATAATAATATTGCACAGTAATAATTGGACACCCTTTTAAGGGCCTTTGAATAGCTGATAAATATTAGTGGGTGGTGGCATCTAGTACTACCTTTTAGACTGGGCAGAAAAGGGGCACAGCTGTAGAACCTGTGCCAGCATTCCCCAGGAGTGTCTGTGTAGTTGTATAAACTCTTATCTCAAAGTGTGTGTGTATCAGCTACTTGGGCAGGGACACAAAGCACTGGTTGGACAGAGAGGGTGCTGGAGGTTTCAGCTTGCCCACTAGGCTGAGATCTGGACCCTATAGCTGTGCCAGTGGGGAGTCTTATTGGGGACCTGGAGAGAAAGGGAGAAACCAGCCCCAGACTGACTGTGATCTCTGTGAGCTCTTAAGGGTAATTGTACTTTACTATGTGTGTATTTATTTTCCTTTCCCTGTATGGATGCCCCTCATTGGTGTTAGTGATGAGGATTGAGGCTTCCTGATTACTGGGACAGTGCACAGGCATCACAGGTGCCATTAGGAGCCAATTGTCCAGGTAGGAGAACACCTGGAATCCTTGCAGACAGAGATACACTGCAACTACTGCCATGCACATGGTGAATGCCCAGGGGGCAGTGGTGAGACCAAAGGCAGAGCTTTGAACTGGCCATGATCGTCACCCAGCTGGACGCATAAATATCTCCTGGAACTCCTGTCTATTTTGATATGATAGTATGCATCCTGGAGATCCACCAAGCACATCCAATCATCCTTGTGCATGAGTGGCACAATGGACATTACTATAACCATGTGGCACTTTGTCTTCTTGACAAACAGATTCAAACTGCTTAGATCCAGGATTGGTTGAAGGTCCCCAGTCTTCTTTGGCACCAAAAAGAAGCGTGAGTAAATTCCGCATCCTCGTTGTTTGGTTGGGACCCACTGGATGACTCTTTTTTTCCAGAAGTTTTTGTTCTTCTAGGAGGGTCTTCTCCCTCTGACTGGGTGGCATGTTGGGGAGATGCTCCCTAGTTTGTGGAGAAGGAAGGGAAAAGGGAATGTAGTAGCCTCTGGATATAATGTTTAACACCCAAGTATCATTTGTTATGTCTGTCCAGGCTGCTGGGTGGAACGATAGTCTGCTCTGACTGCCTCCAAAGTAGGACAGTTGGGCAGCGCTTCAGGAGTATTGAAAGGGCTTGTCCAAGAAGGGTTCCCTGAAGCCTTGGGGCTTAATCTACCACTGAATTCCCTACCTCTGCCCCTGGCAGAGGATTTATCCTGCAAATCAGTGAATGCTCCTTGGGATTTGCAGAGCCACATCTTCTTCCTGCTCCATTCGTTCCTGGAAAAGGTCTGTTGGGAGGAAGAAAACTTGATCCCTATGGCAGATACAGTCTTGCCCTCCTGTTCGCTGAGGTTCAGAGTCTCCTTAACTGATGTTCAGAACAAAGAGGAACTGTCAAAGGGGACATTAATGAACAATGCTTTGAAGGGGTCTGCAAACCCGCATAGTCCCATCCAGACATTTTTTCTAAGTGCTATGCTTGAACCAGCTGCTCAAGAGGTCCCCCCCACAACATAGGAGATTAGCAATCATAGCCATAGTATTCAGTTGTGTGGAAACCTTTTTTCTTCCAACAGCGACTGCACTAGAGATGTGGAAATTCCTTCACCACGTCTCTCTGGAGGTGAGTGAAGTGTGCCAGATAATTTAATGTTCTCAGCAAAAAGGTGGCTAAGGCATACACTCCCTTCCCATGTCTGTCCAAGTCCTGAGACTCTTTGTTCATGGGTGGACAGTAGAGGTGTGATTGGCAACCTCCTTCTTGGTGGCTGCCAACACTACAATGACATCAACTGGGATACCTTTGCTCCAGAAGGGATGATCCTTGCAGGACTAAGATACTTATCTGCATGCTTTGTGATTGGTTCCCTGGTGTCAGGCTCCTTCCAAGCCCAGCAGGCAATGAGGTCAATAAGTTTGTCTACTGGTGGGGCCACCCATTATGTAGATGGCCTCATCCCTAATGCCTCCAAGAACAGTGACTCCTCTGAGGGAGAGGGTTGGTAAGACCATCCATCCTTTTGTTTCAGGATTTCTAAGATATCTCCAAAGGAGATATTGCCAGGTGGAGATTGGGGGGACCCATCCCTTCATCAAAGTCGGTGTCTTCTGTTAAAGACTCCAAGGGGGAGTCAATGTGCTTCCTCTTGCACCAATACTTCTGGGGAATCTCCTCTGTGGAGTACTTGAGGGAGGACTTGGAATACAGGGGAACCCCTTGCTGAGGGTTTGGCTAGAGACTCTCTAGGAGAGGCTGACCATGGATCGGACAGATAGGAGCAAAGTTTTGATCCACAAAGAATTGAGAAGGGCCTGGCAGATGAAGGACCATATCTCAAGGAGTTGAGAAAGCCCTCTCTGCCACCTGGAATGCCGAGGATGCCGGGGGGGGCAGGCCCCCCACGCCAGAAGCTGAAGCCCCTAAGGGAGAAAGAGACAAGGCCACCCAGATCTGACATCACCAGAAGGCACCAGACCCAAGCTACTGAAGGCCAAGGCCCCCAGAGGAAGGGGCAGCTCCAAGAATGACAAGGTCAGAGCTGAAACCAACTTCAAGAACCCGGAGTCAATCCCTCGGCTCTGGAACCAGCTCTGCTCCAACAAAATTGGGGCTGACCTGGTCTGGGACTCTGTTAGAGCCAGGGAAAGGAATGTCCTACAATCCGATGCTGATCCATTCAGAATCACCAGGCCATGTGACGCTGAAGCCAAGATGATTGGAGGAGGAGGCTGAGGTATCCAGGTCAGAGCTCTCACAGATCCAGCATGGGTTGGAGAAGGCAAAATCCCCAGCTGGATCTGGGCTTTGAGGAAACTCCTCATCATACAATACATTTCCAAACACGAGAGCCGAGAGGACCTAGAGGCAGAGATGAATGTGTAGACCATAACAGTGATAAGCTCAGCTGGACGGTATGAGCGACTTATGATCCAAGCAGGAGTGCCTCAGGGTCTGCTCCAGAGGCAAGGAGCTATGGATCTTAATAACCTCCAATGGCTCTGAGAGACTACTCTGCCCTGAGGTCAATGGCTCTGGCAGGGTGGGAGGTTTGGTAGGCACTGACTCCCCCATATCCAAAGGGCCTGTCAGATCCAGAGAGAAGAGTAGAGCTGATGGATCAGACAAAGACTGATCTGAAAGCTTCCTCCTCTTTTCAGAGGTAGAAGTTGACATCCCCAGGGAAGCAGAGGAGAGTCGCTTCTTCTGGGAAGGAGTCTGGACTCCAGAGGAGTTAAGAAGCCCTCACAAGATAAGCTTGTTCCTCCTGTCAGCCAGGGCCCAGGGATTGAAATCTGAGCAAATGTTGCAAGGCATCTCCAAGTGCCTGGGGCCCGAGCAATAAATGTACCTCTTGTGGGCATCAGTTTGGGGAATCTTATGCCCACAAGAGGCACACCTCTTAAACCCAGAGGGTTTTTCAGGTTTGTCTGACATGCTTGTCAAACACTCACACAAAACATGCACACTAAGAAACCAGTCATTTGCTAACACTATTAACTAAACTAAAACTAAAGGATAACGGGAACATTTTTTTTTTTTTTTAATGAGTTAGAGAAAGAGGAAGAAAAGGAAAGGAGAAAATATGAAAAGGAAGGACCTAATGCCAGCAAACTACTAAGACAGCATAACAGGAGGGAAAATAAAGAACAAAAGCAGGCTAACTAACTAGTTTGAAGAGAAATCCTAAGTAGAAAAAGGAAAATATTACTTAAACAGTGGAGATGTTCACAATCGCAAATGGACCAAAATGGTGGCAAACGAGATCTGAGGGTTTGAGGAGGAATGAGGCATCATGGAAGAGGACGAGTTTGAAGCTCAGATTGTATGTCTGAGAAATAACCAGCTTGGATCCGAGGATGGATCCAAAGATCCATTCGTGATGCATAATGAAATGGACAACATCAGATTGAATATTTATGAATTGGAGAGTGGATGTGAACAGCCATAATACTGGAGGTTATTAAGGATGATTTGCATATTGTTGTTAGTATGTAGACAGATGGGATGACTTAGAATATCGATGCTGATTGTACTAATTACAGTACTATGGTACTTAAATGTTTATGTGTTTGGGGCCCAATGGATAAGCCCAGTGAAGACAAATATCTGAATTATCTATGTTTAAAATAGCAATCTATCTAGTAGTCAGCAGTTCTGGGAATAGCCTGAAATAGCAGAGGTAAATAATTTGCATTTGTGTATGTAACCTTTAAGTATTTAAGAGTTATGTTCTATTGTTTTATTGTGTAATCCTTAGATTAGTATAATTGTTTTGCTGGCTACACTCTTCACTTGATTTGTAGAAACCAAATTAACTACAGAATATGATAATGCCCATTTCACACAATAAGAAGGTGACAGACAACTGGAGAAAAATATCCCTGTGTATATCAGCAGAATGTTAGCCAAATGAACATGGAACAGTTATTGAAAACAAAATGCTGTACAGTACAGAATGAGTTAAAAAGAATAATTAAACAATAATCAAGCAAGTTTTGATTGTATAAAGAGGATCAACAAGAGCAACAGTTTACTGGAGAAGCTAATAAAGCTGATTTACACAGTTTTGAGAAGGGAACTCCATGAGAAGTGGCACATGGATTGTTGATGACAGAATTGTGTCAGTTAAGCAGGTTCAATTATGTATGTGTCTGTTTTGGTTACAAATTCATATATAATAAAAAGTAAATGAACAAAAATCAGCAATGTTTAAGTTATACAATAATAAAAATAAATAAATCTCAGAGTTCAAAAAATGTTGCCATCAGAAGAATGTCGCAGAAGTAATATCTTTAGTACAAATGAAGAGCTTTCATTCCATAAGTAAATCCCAAGAGTTAAATTACAGTAATCGCTCTTTGAGTTTTACTCTAAATAACTTACAGCAGTATTTGTTAGTGTTTTATTGATACATATAGGGAGGCTATTGCCCTCCTTGACTCCCACTTTTTATCATAGAACCTCAACATTGTAGCTGGCTTAGAGTGTATGACATCCCCTTATATTAGCTTCAAATATAACATTTATGTTGTTAGAACAAAGGCAGAGCACAGAACAAAGCAGCCAAAACATACTAATGATGTTACACAATATGAGGGAATTGCTCCTGCCCCCTTTCCTCCCTGTTCAAATTAAAAAAACAAATATTAACTTCATATCATTATACTTTTAAATTTGTAAACCAGGTGGAGGGTTAAGGGGGGGGGGGCAGCACCTTTACATGCTACAACATCAATAGTCTATAATAAACATTTCAGAAAACATATTACTACATTTAAATAAAGATCCACTTAAAACTGTAAATATCAATACACATTTTGAAAAAAGAATTAGCATCTACTATGCGCAAGCAATTCCAAATGCCAACCAGTTTCTGCTTCATAGATGAAGGTTATTGCCACTGCACATAACCACTTCCCCACGCCTAAATCAGAGAAATGTAAATGTTCTCTCATGCTTTTTTATGAGTAGAACCATGCATGCATTTAAAGGTTCAGACAGCCCCTCTTACATATTGCAATATCAGAAGTATATTATCTTTTTAAAAATACATATTGCATATAAATACTGACAATATTGTACATTGTTGTATAATGGATGATAAATGCATTTCGTTGAAAATAATTTGAAAATAGTTGATTGTTTAATAGGATTCATACAAAACTATGTTTGTTGCTGAAACATTTCACATTAAATTGGAATAGACTGTCAATAAAGATATTAAAAAAGAAGTATATTAACTTACATTTAAAAGTGTTATTACTTTCTGGTATTATAGAAGCAAAATCTAAATAACACATAACCTAAAATGCATTCTCAAATATATTACAATACTAATCTCAAAGCAGGCAGATAGAATAGCCTGACATTTAAAACATATCCAAAGTATGTGAAGTAGGTCATTTGCTTGAAGATTTTATTGTACATGCCTTACTGTGTATAAGCACTGCATGTACTGAATTATGTAGGGTGCTATTCTACTTTGTTCTAGGTAACTTCTGATTAACTGCAATACTGTTAGAGTTTTTTTGCATGTTTAATATATAGATAATATAAATTATAATACGAGAATTAATGATCAGTATCAACAATGTGTAATAGAAGTTTTAAATGTTCACAATTTAAATAACCATAGCCTGTAGCTCTAGGTTAGGTATGGGCATGCCTTAATTGTCAACAGGACAAACTTCAGTAGTTTTCTACTGTACATCCTAGCAATTACTCTGATAAACTATTACCTAAACAGCTTGCTTTGCAAAATACCATGGGAAATGAGGAATTTGTTACTCTGTGCCCATGCTGTATGCATTCCTTTTTGTTAGGACTGGTGTGTTTGCTAGAACGGATGTTGTCATCTACAAGAAGTAAGATAAAACAGGAAGCTGGTGAACCTCATGAGTACTTTCACAAACTCAGACACCTCTGCATTTAAGGAAAAGGAAAAAAATGGAAAACAACATTTTGGAAATCTGCTCTTTGGTAAGTCCTGAACTCATACAACAGTATCTGGTATGGCTACAAGGATTTTCCACTAGGAACTCAATTAGTCCATATGAGAATTTCTTTTTAAATTATCTTAAAGAAATACCGGAAGACTTTATATAAGCTTTACTGATCAGTATCACTACAACATGTGATTCAAAACAGTCAAAACAATGTAACAGTAAATGAGAATTTAGGATTATTGGCTGGATAACTGTAGGACCCAACAAATGATCTGCACATATTGCTTAAACTTAGATATTCATGCATTTAGGACTATAATGATGCTCTTTACAGAGCACAATATCAGACTTGTCTATATTTAAACTGTAAACCTAAGACATATTCAGTAGTTGCTAGCTAGGCCATAATCTTAAATGGCAGATACAAATAATTTGCACTGATTGTACATTATTAAAGGTTTTACATATTTTAAGTATTATGCACTACTGCTTCATTGTGAAACCCTTACATTAACAAAGTCTTTATGTCTGATATGCAGCATTCTGCTTTCTTTATTAGTAAAAACCTAATTAATTACAGGCAGGGCACTGGACATTTTGCACAAGACAATAAGAGAGATTTAGAGTAATGCTGATCCCTCTAGCTGGCTACAGAATTCCAATCATATAAACATATCATTACCACAGAAAGCAAATGTATTTCAGCAGCAAGACTACAAACATTCAGCAATAAACAGACAAATTCTGATTTCAGATATATGTCCAGGAGCCAGAGCCAGATCATGGTGATATGGGACCCTAGGCAGGGGAATGGACCAAGCCCCCCCCCCCCCCCAGCATTTATGGTATCACATTATTTGTTTCTCTCCCCCTATTACCATAAAACACTGCTCAAAACTGTTAGCATGCATACTGGTTTCTTCTTTAGTTTTGAAATGAAGGCTGCAATAAAGATTTAATTTAAAACTTTTAATTTAAATATTCTTTGTTGACCAGATTAGTCTCACTAGGCTAGTAGTGTATTTTTAAGGGAGAACCTTGGTGGTATTTATTCTACTAGGAAATATTTAGCCAGGGCATTGAATAACTTTCTCCTACTCATTTTGATAGCTCAGGTGGATGTAAAATATCTCACAGCACCTACCATTAACATTTCATCCAAAAGACAACACACTCGTGAGTGCAAAAACCCACTTTAAAGTTGACAATTGACCTATAGTTGGACATAAGGTCTGGTTCAATCATTAAAAAAAGAGCACTGAGGTAGGATCCTACTATGGGTCAATTGTCCCTTGGAGGGTATGTAATTAGAGGATGCCAGCCTTGTGGACACTGTAACAACTGTAAATATGTTAGTAAAGCTGAGCATTTTTCATCCGCTAATACTTCACAAGTTTTTGACATTCAAATGTTTGGCAATTGCAACACAGACTGGGTGATATACCTAGCTACATGTAACTGTTCAGCATTTTATATAGGTCAGACTTCTTGACCTCTGAGGTTTAGGATAACAGAACATATGAGTGATATCAAATGCAAAAAAAAACTACTAATGCTTTATATAAACACACACTGCAACATAGTACTGCTAAGTTTTATTTTACAGCTATTGACAAAATTGAGTATAAAAAAAATAACAAAGGTGGGTGGCATAAACTACTGGATCAAAAAGAAAAAAGGTGGATTATCAGGTTAGGGGGCTTGTTTCCACCAGAGTTAAATGATTGTTTGTGATTGACCAATGGAGTGTAAGTAGAAAGTATTTAATGGTCTGATGTAACAATGGTTCTTTACACTGATGAAGGCTTATGTAGCTGAAACCAATATGTGAATTGTGAACATCAATAAATTATTTCCAGGAAGAAGGAGTGCTGTCTTGTATTCTTGGTTGTTGGATTTTATAAGAAGACTGAGCACCTGGTGAATGTACTTGCACAGAACTTGGTTTCTTGTAGTGGTTAAGAGTGTGACCTCCCAAAGACAAAGATACAGGGCTCAGTCTTGAACACCAAACAATGCCTGGGTGTTGTTTCCATATTCTTCCAGCATTTGTGTGGAGTTCTTCCTACCTCCCAAAATTTGCTGGGTGTTTTTACTTCAAACTTACCAAAAGAGTGTATCTAGAAATTAACAATAATAATGGCCAAAGTTGCATATTTCAAAATTGTTGCATACAAATACAGTAGACAAAGTATTCCTACTTAATTAACACAAGCACACTAGTCCTGCAAAGCCATATTAAAACTATTTTAAAAAGATCAGATAAGAGCATAATGTATTGAGACACCCTCCCACCAACAGTCATAGTCACTTGTTGACAATGTACACCCTTTATTGGTATGAAGGGATCTGAATGGAGAGATGATAAAAACAGCAAGAAAAGGAGAGTAGTATTGCTGGAATTGAATTATTCCTTAAGTCTTGGTGAGTGCCTTCATGTGATGCACCCTGTTTTCACAAAATCTCATCAAGACAACACTGATATATAGATTGTATTTTATACAGCTTATATCATAGAAAGAGGTAAGTTAAAAAAAACAGCTGGGTGCACAAGTCCCTCAATAAAAAAAAAGTACCCAATACTGGTATGTGCACTGGTACCAGGATTGGAAATGATGGCAGTTTAGAATCCTCAAGACACTGAAACACTCCTACAATGGGGGTTGTCCCAGGCTCAGCCCTCCCCCCATTGTAGAAGGAAGTAGTAGTCCAGAAAAACACAAAAACTGACAGGCCAAAAAGAGCCATAAAGATGATAGACTGCACTGTTGAGGATAAGTAAGAAATTGTGTACTATTACTAATATGCGAAAAGCTCAGAATTTCTAGACAGAAGATATTCAAAAATATTAAGTGAGAAATTAAAGGAAAGAAAAATACTTGTGCAAGAAATACTGTCAAAAGCTTCAAATGCAGATTTGTGTTCATTATTACAACAGATCCATGAAAAACATTACATAGACAAAGAAACTTTGGACCACTTAGAAAAAGTAGTAACAGAGGAGGTGCAAAATATAAAGAACAAAACCTAGAGATTCTGGAAAGATATAAAAAAGAAACATGGACATAGGAAAGAAAAAGAGATCTGACATTCTGCAATGTTTATGCAAAGGAGAAAGCCAAACTGATCAATATAAAAAAGAAGCTCAAAAGACATTTGAAGAGAAATATTAGCAAAGGCACCCATATATGGAAAATTTCACAATACAAAAAATAAGCTCAAAAGGGAGAATGTAGAACAGAAGATTAGAAAAGTAGAACTTAAACAAATAGAAGCTAAAGTTATTGAATAACTGTGAAGTTAAGGATTTAGTGTAGAAAGTCTAACACAGGTTATGTTGCAGCATACTGGAATAATGAGTCCCCAAATTAAGGAGAAACAGGTGGAGATAGAGACATCTGAAGAAGAAATGTGGATATAAGAAATAAAAAGAGATTTAATATGGTGCAACATTTATGTAAAGGAGAAAACAAAACTAATCAATACAAAAAAGCAGTACCAAAGATATTTGAAGAGAAATACAAGCAGAGATATTAAATACAATCTGACAATACAAAAAATAAGAAAACAAAGGGGGAAAGAAGAAGAGAGGATTAGTAATGGAGAAGTTAAAGAAATAGAAACTGAAGTTATGGATTACATGAAATGTGAAGGATTTAGTGAAGAAAATCCAACCCAGGTAACATTACAGCTTGAACGACTAATGAGTCCCTAAATTAAGGATAAACAGGTGAAACAGGAAGCATATGACCACTTGCAACATAAAGATGTTATGGCACGTTCAGAAGGAAACCAGTACAAAAGTTCAGCTGGAGTTACATAGCAAGGGAAAGAGCGGGAAACAGTGGCAAATCTGACACAGTCAATGTTGTGGAGTGATAGGCCACTGAGTTCCCATATGAAAGAGCAATGGATGATGCAGGATGCAACTGAAAAGAATATGCTACAGGAAGATGTTCTGGAACTTTCTGTAGAATGCTTGCAGGAAACGGAAAGCAAACAATGTGCCCTCACCTTAGAGGAACATGATCTAAGGGAAGAGTTGCTTGATTTAATAGAGATGGATAGACATATTAAGATCGATGAAAGAAAGAAACTGCAGAAAGTAAATAAGACCCAAAATGTCAGAAGTCTGATAAAACAGGTGATCAAAGTAATAAAGACTTTTAATAGAAATTCATTTAATATAACAAAAGTAAATAGTATATATTACTCTCCAGCTAAATTAACAACAGATAAAGTCTTGCAATGCAGAGCAATAAGGAAAAGAAAGGGAAGAAATAAAATGCCATCATGGAAGTATCAAAGAGAAAATTATAAAGCAATTAAGACAAGAACTGTCACTGTTAAAAGAGTAAAGAAGTAAATACTTAGAAAGATGTGATAAGTGCAACCTGCAGTATCAGAACAGGCCAGGATATGTCATACACTATTGCAAATAATAAACTAAACACACTATCAGCACAGGAAGAAAAACTTAGAAGAAATGCATGCACACACAAAGGAAAAGTATAAATAAGTAATTCATTGATGGACCAATACAGAGAACTGAGAAAAAAGCAAAAGGAATAGAAACACTACCGAAAAAAAAAAAAAAGAAAATATATACATTCTTCAAAATATTTATAAAGACCCTGTGGAACATTAAAAAGATGCTGAATGAACAGAAGTAAAAGAAACAGTAAGAAGGTTAAATCTACAGGATATGAAATGGGATGAATTAATGAGCAGAAAAATTGAAACAAAATTAAGAAAAGCTCCTAATTGGAAAACTTCATATCCAGATGCAGTGTCTAATGTCTGGCTAAAATTATTAACATCTTTACACAAAGATTTAACCTTGAGTAAGAACTACTTAAATGCACATCCTGAAGATACATCAACCTGGTTAACAATAGGAAAAATGATATTCCTCCTTAACAGTGAACCTACAAGCCATCCTAAAAAACTATAGACCAATAACTTGCCTTCCAGTGATGTACAGACTATATACTGGAATTGGTGCCGACAGAGTTTATAGTCATATAGAAGAAAACACAGTCATGGCAATAGAACAAAAGGGTAACAAAAAAAAGTCATGGATGAAAGGATCATTTGTTTTTAAATAAAGTCATAACGAAGAATTGTAAAAAGGGGAAGAATTGAAAAATGGCATGGATAGATTTAAAAAAGCATTTGACAGCATCCCACATTCCTGGATAAAGGAGTGCTTACAGATGTATAAAATACATCTTACACTAATCGATTACATTACAGTGACTATGAAACAGTGGCAAACTAATTTGGAATTATGTCATGACAAAGAGCAAATCATTATCCCAGGGATACAAATTAAAAGCGGGATGTTCCCGAGTGATTCTTTGTCACTGTTGCTGTTTTGTCTTGTCCTTAACCTATTAATCTGTCTACTTAACAGATAAGGTTTTAGTTATAATCTGGCCTAGTTCATCAGATGGGGAGTTGAAAGCACAACTGCAAGTGGTTAAAACCTTTTCAGGTGATATAAGAATGTCAGCTGGTCTTGATAAATGTGTGAAAACAACATTTAAAATCAGGAAAGCTGCAGCACCAAGAAAATATCAGTCTAGGACAGGAATGCAACATAAAGGAACTTGAGCAGGAAGGAATGCATAAATATTTGGAAATTAATGATGGGTTGGTAATAAAACATAACAAAATGTGAATAAAACTTAGCAAAGAATACTTCAGAAGATCAAAACTAATATTGAAAACAACTCTGACATCTAGGAACAAAGTCCATGCCATAAAATCAATTTGCTCTTCCTGTTTTAACTTACAGTTTTGGTGTGATTGACTTGTCCCAAAAGTATTGTATCAGTTGAACAGAAAAACAAGAAATATGCTTCACGTTTGTCATAGGTTCAATGGTTCATAGGTAAGTACTAGGCTATCTGCCCGAAGGCATTTATAAGCCTAGCCAGAATGTGCTGGCTTTCACCACCCCCTTAGATTAGTTCCCTGTGCCTCTGTCCAGCAGAGCCATTGAAGTGATCCCTGGGGTAAACTTTCTGTTTCCCATCCACTTGTCAAGGTTTTTCTTGAAGAAGGTTAGCAAGGAGCTCTGCCTAATGTAGTTTGGAATCTTGTTGCAGAGCATGGAAAGTCTCTGGGACAGGAATCTATCCCTCCAGCACGCCCTATTTATTGTTGTGGTGAGGTTTAGATCCCTGGAGCATGTGGCTCAAGGGAATATGGTTTTCTTTAGGTGGAGCATGTCCATCAATTCTGGGTTGGACATGGCCTTGTATGTCAGGCAGAGATCACCTCTGAGTAGGTGGTATCCAACCGAGTACAGCTGGAGTTTCTTCAGTCGAGCTGCATAGGGCATCTGCTTGAGGCCAGTGATCCTCTTGGTGAGGTACTTCTGTGGTCTTTCCAGTTGTTGCAGGTGTCTTGCAAGGTACATCCCAAATGGGGCATTGTACTCTATGATGGGTCTGATGAGTGATGTATACAGGAACCCAATGACCTCTTTCGATCTGGGTGCAAACCCTTGTGTGATTAGGTGGGCCACATAGAAGGATTTTCTAACCACTTTGGCAATGTGATTATCAAAGGAGAGGTTACTATCTACTTGGGTCCCCAGATCCCTTATTATGTCTTCCATATTTAGGGGGCTACCACCTATGTGGTAGTTTGTGTGTACTTTGTTTTTTCCAAAGGGGATGACTATGCACTTTTTGGCATTTAGCTTGAGGCCATGGTTTTGACACCAGGTATCTGTTTCAGTGAGACCCTTTTGGAGGATGTCTGTGTCAGCTGGAGAGTCAATTATAGCCCCTAGTTTGCAGTCATCTGCGAACTTGGTCAGCCATAGTCCTCCTGTGCTTGCCTATACCTCTGAGAAGTATATGCCGAACAGGAGGGGTCCTAGGACTGAGCCCTGGGGAATGCCACTTGTAACTGGTTTAGAGTCAGACCTAGATCCTGCAACTCTTACTATGTGGGTTCTGTCCGTGAGTCAGTTGGCAACCCATCTCATGATGTAGGGGTTTATGTTCAGGCTGGTGAGCTTGTCCATAATACCTGAGTGGGGAAAGGTGTCAAAAGCCTTTGCAAGGTCTAGGTAGGCTGTGTGGACCACCTTTCCCTCATCTATAGCCTTGGTAACTGTCTCAAAGTAGTCCACCAGGTTTAGGAGGCATGATCTGCCCTTAACAAAGCTGAACTGGGTAGGGTTCAGTGTTTGAGGTTCCCAATGTCTCTGTTAATAAGATCCAAGATGATGCGCTCCATAGCTTTGCAGACCAAGCTAGTCAGGCTTATAGGACGATAGTTCCTGGGGTCCGTTGTGGCTCCACCTTTGTGGAGCGGAATAACCATTGCTGTGCACCACTCTGTGGGCACGTAGCCTGTGGAGAGGCTGAGTTTAAACAGTGTGTTTAAGTGAGAGGTTAGCTCATCTTTGAGCTCATGTAGGACACAGCCTGAGACACTGTCTGGTCCCCTTGCTGTGGTTTTGGCTTTGAAGAGGGCTATTTTAATCTGAGTGTCTGTGATTTCAGTGGCACTACATTCTTCTGGTATAGTTATGGGCCCTTTTGGGGGTGAGGGGGGGTGAAGTTTGCACTGAATCTGTCTGCCAGGATGTTGGCTATATCGGTCGGTTCAGTGTATTTTGTGCCATTCTGCACTAACTCTGAGCAGATCTGAGAATTGCCACTTAGATTCTTGGCATAGCTAAAGAATGCCTTGTGGTTATCTTTGGAGTCCATGGCAATTTTTCTTTGGAAACTAGCCTTGGATGATTTTATGAGGGAATGTAGTTTCTTGCTGATACTGATCAGGGATTTCTTCCCTTCTTGGGATTTTACTCTTTTCTGTACTAGTTTCCTCCTTCTATTGTATAGCTTGTTTATGGCAGGGGTCCACCAGACTGGTTTCCTTTTCTTGGAGGAGTGAGTCTTGGTTTTGTTTGGGATAGCACAATCCATGCATTCTTGTAGGTGCCTGTGGAGAACATTAGTAAAGGATTTTGCAGCTTGGACAGCATTATCCTTTAGTATGGTGGCTTTGAAACTTCACACCTCGCTCTTAAGTAACGTGAAGTTTGCTTTTGAAAAGTTTTTCACAGTGATTTCTTTGACCGGGGGTGGTGGCAGAATGCGGATATCCAGAGTGATTAGTTTATGGTCAGATCTAACCAGTGAGGGGTTGACCTCCGGTGTGGAACCATGTTGGTGATGACAAGTTCCAATATGTTGTCACCTCTGGTGGGGGTGTTGACCAGTTGATCCAGGGCATTTAAGTTTATAAATTCTAGGAAATGTTGGGCAAGGGAGTTTGTACTTGAGTAGTTCTCCCAGTTAATGTTTGGGTAATTGAAATCACCCAATATCAGGGTGTTTGCTAGGACCTTTATGTTTCCTAGTGTTTCCAGGAATGTGGAGTGGGGGTGCTGGGACATGGTGGGTGATCTGTAGCAAGCTATAATTTGAATAGCAGTTTTGCCTGTTGTTAGTTGCATGTGGATGATCTCTGAAGCATCGTGCTGTGCCACTAACCTGGAGGTGTGGGTATCCTTGATGAATATGGATACTCCCCCGCCTTTTGTATTTCGGTCCGGGTTTTGTGGCCAGAATGTATGGTATGAGTTGTAGCCTGGTAGTGCTGGGGTGCTCTCTGGAGCCTTAAACCAGGTTTATGTTACTGCACATATATCAATTTCCTCCATACTGAGGAGTGCCTTGAGTGCATGCATTTTTGAGGGTTAGTCTTCTGGCATTGAGTAGCATTACCTTCAGTTTTTTGTTACTTGTGCTATTTATGGTGGTGGATTTGTCTTTTGAGCCTTACCTAAAAAAGGCATTATGGGGGTGGCAAGTGCCTTGGCCAGTATTCGAAAGCATAAGGGTGACAGGTGCAAGTCATCTCCAGCGAAGCAGTGTGGCTTGTTGAGAATCTCATCCCAGGCTGACAGACACTGGATCCCCTTTGAATGACACCAGAAGCTTAGCCAATTGTTGAAATTGATATTTTTTTCTCTATACCATGGTATCATTCTTGGTGAGGGCAGGATGCTACTCAGGGTCAGGGTTATACCAGCATGGACTATGTGATCAGAGAGCTCCTCCATGTCTCTTTTCATGTAGTCCAGGGAGGTACGGCTCAGGTCATTCACACCAACATGGACAATGACAGAGTCATATTTGTACTTCTTCTGGAGTGACCTAAGTGCTTGTGTTATGTGGCGGATCCTGGTACCCGACAGGCAGCTAACTGTAACCTTCTCTTTGTTCAGCCTAGTTAGTGGAACATCAGTGTGCCTGACTATAGAGTCGCCTATTATTAGTGTGTTGGGTATGTTATTTTGCCTTAAGGGCTGTGATTGCGTGGCAGACTGGTTTTGTGAAGTATGTGTTTCATGGTTTGTGTTGGGGTGGAGGTTGCTTGGCTGTCTGCTTCAGAGCTTTCTGTTGCTTTTGCAGGTTTTTATTTAGAGCCTCCGAGTATGTTTTCATGTATTTGTGTGTTTTTTACCTGTGCTGGTTTCATAGGTCTATGTGAGACTGGTGGTGTGATGCAAGTAATTCCCTTCTCCGCTTGACTGCCTGGTCCAGTCTTGGGTTGAGAGAGCTTAGCCTCCAGTTTGGCTATATAATTGCATCTCTCGCATGTATTAGTGCTTGGTGGAAGGAGGAGAGGGTTGTCTGTGCACATGAGGCAATTGTAACATTGCCTCAAAATGCCCAGATTCACCAGTTGGCCCCGAGAGTACACCTGAAACTGCTCTTTGGACATGGCTGGATAGGTACAGTGAACTGTTTTACTGATTGGCTGGTAAGGTCAAATAGAGAGCCTTGTCCTTCTCTACAATATAGGGGGGTCTAGTGCTAAGGTTTATTAGTGCTTGCTATGAGTTTTGAGCAAGTGCCGGTATGAGAAGTGAATGGTTTGAGTGCTTAAGTTGAAAGTTTGTCTAGTTCCAAGGGAAAAATCGAAGAGTAGACTTTGTGGAGCTGGGAATAGTTATACCATAGCTAACCACCGTGCAAATGTGGGTTTTATAGCAGGGAAATGAAAGGGATATAAATTAGCCCAAAATGGCCAATAAACTACTAATTTCTGAGCTGAAATCACTCCTCCAGGGACAGATAGGCTGCTCAAAGCTCCCTCTCTCACAGTGAACAGAGAAACTTCCTTCTATCCAAGTAACGTGTGGGCAAACACAGAAACTAGTAACACAGCTCTGAATTCAGCACTAACCTGAAAACTGGACTATACTAGCTTAGAAAGGCAGGAAAACAAGTTTTTTTTTGTTCTTCTTGTTTTTTTCAGAAAATAAAGCAGATACAATAAAAAAAAACAATTTAAATGCACAAAAATGGCTATCACACTTGAGTGTGTAGCCTACAACAGTTAAACAGGTAATTTAAACACAAAAACAACTTTGTTAAAGTGCAGGCAGTAAAATAAGTACAATATGTAGCTGAAACAAGCTTTTTAAATCACAGAAACTCTAGAAAATCAGCATTTTAGTCGGAATTAGCTAAAGGCAGCAAGAAAATACAGAAAAATGATACTTAATCACTCCAAAGTCTCTCTTTTCTCTCTCTGCTGCTGTAGAACTCTGCAGGGCACCAGGCAGGAGCTTGCTGAGCTGTATACAAGCACAAAAACCTTGCAAATGCAGGTTTTATAGCAGGGAAATGAAAGAGATAGAAATTAGCCCAAAATGACCAATAAACTACTAATTTCTGGGCTGAAACCACTCCTCCAGGGACAGATAGGCTGCTCAAAGCTCCCTGTCTCACATTGAACAGAGACACTTCCTTCTATCCAAGTAAGGTAATGGCAAACACAGAAACTTGTAACACAGCCCTGAATTCAGCACTAACCTGAAAACTGGACTATACTAGCTTAGAAAGGCGGGAAAACAAGTATATATTTTTTTTGTTATTTTTGTTTTTTTTTCAGAAAATAAAGCAGATACAATAAAAAAAAACACTTTAAATACACAGAAATGGATGACTTTGTTAAAGTGCAGGCAGTAAAATAAGTACAATGTGTAGCTGAAACAAGCTTTTTAAATCAGAAAAACTCTAGAAAATTGGCGTTTTAGGCAGAATTAGCTAAAGGCAGCAAGAAAATGCAGAAAAGTGATACTTAATCACTCCAAAGTCTCTCTTTTGTCTCTCTGCTGCTGTAGAACTCTGCAGGACACCAGGCAGGAGCTTGCTGAGCTGTATACAAGTGATTTATACAAATGATATATAAAAATCAGTATACACAAATATGATATATCCCTCGTTCTGAAGGAGATAACCTCCTCAAAATTGATTACATGTACAGATCCACAATCATGGGACTGCATACATATCTGCTGACCTCATCCGATGCAAGCATAGTGAAGTAAAACATGAGGAGAAGAAGTCTTAGATGACTTCCTTGCTTAGTTTAGCAGAAGCAAACCAGTATTAAGCAGGAATGGAAATCAAACTGGAAGTAGACAAAAATCAGGCCACAACTGAATGTGCCAAAAAGCAAGTGAATGAATATAAACAGAAGGATCAGATAAGAAGGCTAGAAATGTGGTAAGTATAGAAAACTCCTGAAACAACCTTGTGTTGATCAGGATTTGATGCAGAAATGGTTAAACCAAAAGAAGAATGTTTAATATTGGTGGCCCAGGAGAGTGGATTACATACATTGGTTTACAAAACCCATTGAACATGTGGGAGAAACAGACAAATTCAGGTTCTGTAAAACAGAACAGGAAACAATCACCCATCTTGTTGTTGGGTGTGTTACACTAATAGCAGATGGCCTGTATACTGAAATACATAATAATGTGACAAGACTGTTACACTGGGGATTGTGCAAACATTACAATATTGAAGTAGCAAAAACCATTAGAAACATGAACCACAAAGCATTATAGAGAATGATGAAGTTTATAACACATGGGATCACCCATTACCAACAGTTCAGAAAACAGATGTCAGAAAAACAGATATAGTATTCCATGAAAAGAATGCAAAAGTAGCATTGATCATTGAAATTACTACACCCATTGATTATTGTCTTATGTACAGAGAGACAAAAAGTCATAAAATACCAGGACTTGCAGGCAGAAATGAGAGCAATGTGGAAGAAAGATACCCAGACAGGTCCAATAGCAGTAGGAGCAATGAGTCTCATAAAAAATAATTTACAGTCATATTTAGATATGCTACCAATATTTGTAACTGCATATGAATTGCAGAAGGAGTCAATTCTGGGCACATTACGGGTGCTGCAAATAGTACTTTTGGCTAACATCAAAGATTGAAACAATACCAATTTCACAAACTTTAATCATACCCTGTAATTGGGTCCAATCCCATCATTGCATTAGAAACTCAAAAAGTAAACCATATCAAGAAATAATTTTCATGTACTTTATTGGTAGCTTTGGATGAACTACATTAAATGGTTTAAAGACCATTAGCATCATACCAAAAGATCCAGTTGTGTAGCATGGTTTAAATAAAGAGTATTTTTGAGGACATAAGAAATATTAACCACCTGATAATATATGCTAAGTCAATATGCACAATCTCTGCAAAAGTAAAAGTTATCTGAATAATACCACATTAAAGATAGCTATTACTAATGCAGAGGTTGTTGCTGGCAAACAACTTTGCATTTCAGTGCTTCACCTGCAGTGCCTATTGTCCTTGATTAATAAATTGCCTATGCTGCATTAAAAATGGTGTGTTGGTGATATTCCCATAAATTTCCTCAACTAGATCAGCTATGTAATAGGAGATGGCTGGTAAATGACAACATGTTTATAATTACTAGGCATGCAGTCCAAGAGACCCTGAAGAGCCTAGCCCAAATTCCCAATTGCTCCAAAAGCACTGTCTGGTTAAGTGACTTGCTCAGTGTCACTCAGTATGTAAATAAAGGTGGAAAGATTCAAACCCTGCACCCTTGCCATAGGAAGCAACTCATTAACAAGTTGGAGCTTTAGTCCTCTGTACTAACTGCCAGAGTAATAGTTTTTAACTAAATCCAGAAATCCTTTACAATCCAATCTTATAGAGAAGACTGTATTGCAATAATATGCAGCAATGACTGCATAATGGATGCTGAGGATCAGACTACTCTGATCTTCACTCCGAATAATGCAGACTATGACCTGACAAACGTCAACCCCTTTATGTTCACTGGGAATCTGTAAAGAAGGTACTGTAAAATATGTTACTAAAATTCAACTTGGTTACATTATATTACACAATAAAGAATGAGTTAATTCTTTACTACAATAAATAAAGCAAACAGTTAGAGACGATATCAGTGTTACACCACATTTATTCAACAATCCACAAGTCATACACAAATCAGAAATATTACTTCATATACCATGATTTTTGGAGAGGGGCCTTATGCTTGCAGGACAACTGCATCCCATTTTTGATCTCTGAATGTCTTTTCTGTCATCAAGAATAGCTATCCCTTAGAAGTTGCGAATTTAGTAGTAGGAGTTCAGAGAGTATTTACATATTATTCCCCAAGATTCAAAAACTCGATTAGTCTAGATAGAAATTGTATTTCATAGTTACATGTGCATTTAATTGAAAGTTTTGATACACATTCAATAACTATTTCAGATCACATGCCAATAATAACTAAAATAAAAATGTAGGGTAATGAAATAAAAATGAGACACTGGTACTTTCACACCTGTCTGTTAAAAATAGAGGAATTTAGGGAATGGGTAGCAGAAATTATTAAGGAGTTATTAGGGAATACAAAAATTTCTTCTGAAAATATAGCTACAGAGTGGGATAAAATTAAAGTGGAGTTTAAAAATAAGGTGGAAATAAAAGAAGTTTTATAAGATGTGAAATATGTTCAAATAGATATGACAAGGAACATCTGTATAAAAGTTTAACCTGCCAAACAGCGTATGCATGTAACATAAAAGCTGGAACTAGACATTTAACAAAAAAGGTTTTATACATAAAAGTTGGAATAATAACTTTTTAATGCAATAGTGCTTTCTGTAATGTCTTTAAATGTCAACGGTCTCACAGATAAATACAAAAAAGAAAGGGTAGTGAACTATATTAAAAAATGTAGAGCGCAAATAACTATGTTACAGGAAATGCACTTCAAAAGAACTGAACATGTGAATTTGATAAAGAAAGGTTTTCAGGATGGTTATTCAGTGGAATATCTGGGGCAAAGGAAAAGAGGAGTACTTATATTAATTGCAAGAGGAGCTCCAATAGTGAAATAAGAGGATAAAAAAATAATGGCAGATTTGTAGTGCTAAGGGACTACTCACAAGGGAGGAGGACTACAATAGCATATATTTATATTCCACCTAAAACTGCTCTAATGGAGCTTAATAAAATTCTGGGAGAAATAATCAGTTTTCAGCAACGAATATTACTTATAGGTGGCGATAGGAATGTGATTTGCAGCAGTGAAGATGTGTCTGGGGGTCCAGAAGGGAAAGTATATCAAAAGAGGGTAGATTTTTGAAGAAATTTATGAAACTATTTGGCATGGAAGATGTGAATTTAGTAATAGGAGTTTGGAGTGAATTTACATATTATTCCCCAAGTTATAAAAACTGGGCTAGGCTAGACAGAATTTACATTTCACAAGAACATGTCCATTTTATTGAAGGTCTTGATATGTACCCAATAACTATTTCAGATCATGTACCAGTAATAACTAAAATAAAAACAAAGGGTAATGAAATAGAAATGAGACATTGATGCTTTCCAACCTATCTGTTCAAAAGAGGGGAATGTAAGGAATGGGTAGATTACTCAGGAGCTATTAGAGAGGACAGAAATTTATTCTGAAAATATAGCTAGGGAGTGGGATAAAATTAAGGTGGAGTTTAAAAATAGGGTAGAAATAAAAGAAAGGGAGCTATGATTAAGAAATAACAAGAATTATTTAGAGGTACTGTCAATTTTTTTTTATCCAATAGTATTTTATTATTTTGTACAGGAAGTATCAAATAATGAATAATCAGACAAATGTTTAAGTATTGCAGAATAGGGGGAATCTCACAAAACAAGAGGATCAACTGCAAAATGCTAAGCAGAAAATAAGGGATTACCTCAACAATATGAACAAGTATAGAAAGACTGCTGTTAAGCAACTTGTTTTTTGATAATAGCACTAGGGCACAAAAACTTTTAGCACAATGAGTCAGACAACAGACAGTAGAAAGAGCTGTCATCAAGCTTAGGGAGCCTATAACAAGGAAGGTAATAATAGATCATGTAGAGGTATTAAAATATTTAGGAAATTCTATGAAAGTCTGTATAAAGCATAGAAAGTTAGTTAGGAGGGAAAAACTGATAAAGATCTGGAAGGTTTTGTTAAACAGTATTTTAAAAGGAGGAGAAATACCAGCATCCTGGAAGAAAGCAGTGGTAGCTATAATACCTAAAGAGGGTAAAGATCTATCAGACCAAGCTTCATACAGGCTCATTTCACTACTAAACCATGATTATACAGTGTTCATGTCTATAATGGCTAAAAGAATGACAAAAGTAAAACAAAATTGGTAGATATGGATCAATGTGGTTTTGTGGAGTGGAGGCAAACATCTGACAACATTAACAGAACACTGATGATCTAGAGGTAAGCAGAATGCAAGAAAATACCATTGTCGTTAGTGGGTCTTGATGCAGAGAAAGCATTTGACATAGTAAGCTGGAACTTTATGAGCAGGGCAATGGAAGAATTTGCATGTTGTGAAAAAATTATAAGGTTGATTAGCAGGATATATGAGGGATTGGAGGCAAAAATTAAAGTGGGTGGGGCCCTTTCTGGTACTTTCTGCTTGAGCAGAGGAACCAGGCAACACAATGTCCTCTTTCCCCTTCGTTATTTGCATTATATGTAGAACCAATGGCAAAGAAAATAAGGGACTCAGAAATTCAAGGCTATAATTGGTGTGGTAGTCAAGAAAAGCTGGGTCTATTTGAAGATTATACTATTTTATACCTGACAAAACCAGAAAGAGATATTATAGTGTTGTGGAACATTTTGAGACAGTTTCAGATCTTTTCAGAATACAAAATTAATGAAGCTAAAACAAAGGCAATAGTGGTAAATGATGTACCCACACACAAAATGATTCAGCAATATCCTTATTTATAGACAACCTAATAAAATGAAGTATTTAGGAGTATAGGTTAAAATTATTCTGGTGTGGCAGCTAAGGATATCTGGGAAGAGACTAAACAAAAGTTAATACAAAAACTGGGAAAAATGGAAGCTTTGTTATATGGATCTGGATAGTAAGATACAAGCAGTTAAAATGTTTTTAGTCCCATTAGTCACAGGCCAGGCATATTTTTATAAACCAGAGGAGAAGTTGTGGATAGCAATTAATAAACAGCTGAAGGACTTTATCTGGGAAGGGAAGATGGCAAAAGTCAAGTGGGATAAGCTGATTCGTCCATCAGAACAGGGTAGATTGGGAATACCTGATTTGAAGGGGTATTTCAGAGCTACATATTTAAGGCTTCTATACATACCACAAGCAGAAAACTATAATTCAATGTGGAAAAGGATGGTGATGAAACAGGGGGAAGCTCAAGAAACAAGGAGAGACTGGGATTTTGGATGCAACCCTTTAAGGAGAATAACAATAATCATACAGAATATTATATTTGTAAAGTAGCAGAACGTATTCTAAGAACTAAGCCAACATGGAATGGAGAAAGGAGATTCTGCCTATATGGATGACTGCAATTAGTGATATACAGAATAGGCAAGAGGGGGGTGGAATTTATTGGCGAAAACTGGCAAAGAAACCATGGCACTGGGGAGCAAATAATTAGACAGGGAAATATGATAGAATGGGAAGATGTCAAGAATTTATTTGGACTGCAGGTTAGAGACTGCCTTCCCTATCAAGGATTGATATCAGAGTACAGGCAAAGAGAAATAAATGGGGGGGGGGGCTAAAAAAGACCAGTATTGGTAGAGTTTTTATTAGAAACTACAACAGAAGCTGCCATTGAAAAAGGAATAATTAGTACAGCATATAAAATATTGCATGACAACTATAAGAATCTATCAAAGGAGGTTAGAAAGGATTAGAAAGAGAAACTGGATAAGCAAATCACAAAGAAACAATGGCATGTTATACTGTATGTATGTCTCCCAAATGTGCAAGAAAATCTAGAGGATTTAATATTTTTACTTGGAAATGTTTACACGTATATTTTGTATCCCGAGTAGACTCCAGAGAATTTTTCCTCAGGTTGACAGCAACTTTTGGAGGTGTGACAGAGAAAAAAACAGGTAATTGGGAACATATTTTCTGGGAGTGTGGTGAGTTGGCTGACTTTAAGGATTCCCTGCGGGATGCACTGTTAAAGATGCTGGATGGGCAGACTGGTGTGATGAGGGAGATGTTTTTTCTGAGCTATGATACAGAATCGGAATTACCTAGATATGGTAAGGCCTTGGTGTGTCTAATTATGTTGGCTGCCAAAAAAGCAATTACTAGAAAATGGAAATCAAAATCTAAACCAACTATACTAGAAGCAGTGAATATAGTAACATAGATAAAACAAATGGAATTGAGATCTTTAGAAAAGGGTAGGAGCAAACTACAAAAGAAAACAATGGAAATTGTGGGAACAATACATACAGGGGAGGAATGACATTTAAAAGAAGGCAGGACTTAAATGAGCTATGTAATATTTGACTGAAAACAATTGAGTAGATTATAAGTGATGCATAATGTTTGCAACTGGGAGTGTGTCAGTATGGCTTGTGATATAAAATACTTGCAACTAGGATTGGTTTGGTGTGGTTTGTTTTCATTTATGTAAATGTATGATTGTCTATGTCATAAGCAATGGTTTAATGAAGATGTTTCTTTTTAAAAAAGGCAGGAATTGAATACTTTATGTAATGTTGCTTAGGTTATATGATATATAGCAATATATGTAAAGTATAATGTTTGAAATGTGAACTTGTTAATACAGTTTGATTACTTTTATATAAATGTAAAGTTGCCTGTGTCACAAGTGATAATTCAGTAAAGGTGTTTAATAAAAAAAGAAATAGGTGATATTACTGTGGAAGCTTGGAAGCTAGGAAGGAAGAAACTGATAAGGTCTGGAAGGTTATGTTTAACAATATTTTAAAAGGAGAAGAAGCACAAACATCATGGAAGAAAGCAATGGTGGCTGTAATACCTAAAGATGGTGAAGGCCCATCAGGTCCAGCTTCATATAGGCCCATTTCAATTCTAAACCATGATTATTAAGTGTTTATGTCTATAATGGCAAAAGAATGGCAAAGGAGATGACAAAATTGATAGATATGGATCAATGTGGTTTTGTGGAGGGGAGGCAAACATTTGACAACATTAATAGAACAATGGTGATCCAGAAGAAGCATAATGTAAGAAAATACCATTGTTGTTGGCAGATCTTGATGCAGCGAAAGTATTTGATAGAGTAAGTTGGGATTTTATGAGTAGAGCAATGGAAGAATATGCATTCCCTGATAAAATTATAAGGTTGATTTGAAGGATATATGAGGGATCTGAGGAAAAACTTAAAGTGGGTGGGTTCTTCTTTATGTTTGAGCAGAGAAGCAAGGCAAGGGGTGTCCTATTTTCCCTTTGTTATTTACATTATATTTGGAACTCTTGGCAAAGATAATGAGGGATTCAGAAATTCAAGGATATAATTGGTATGGTAGTCAAGAAAAGCTAGCCTTATTTGCAGATGACATTATTTTAAACCCGATAAAACCAGAAAAGGATACTTCTTTGTTGTGGAACATTTTGAGACAGTTTCATATCTTTTTGGGATACAAAATTAATGAAGATATAGCAAAGACAATAGCTGTAAACTATGTGACTACACATTAATTAGTTCAGCAATACCCATATTTATGGAAATATGATAAAATGAAGTACTTAGAAGTATGGATTTAAAAGGATTCTGTTATGGCAGCTAAAGGATATGTAGGAAAGGATTAAACAAAGATAATACAAAAACTGAGATACTGAAAGCTCTGTTTTATAGAGATGGATAGCAAGATACAAGCAGTCAAAATGTTTTAGCTCCTTTAGCTTTATATACAGGTCAGGAATATTTTTATCAACCAGAAGAGAAGTTGTGGATGGCAGTTAAGAAAGAGTTGAAGGATTTTATCTGAGAGGGGAAGACAGCAAGAGTCAAGTGGATAAGCTGATATTTCCAATAGAACAAGGTGGTTTGGGATTACCTGATTTGAAGGAAATTTCAGAGCTACACAGTTAGTGCTCCTATACATAGCAAAAACAGAAAACTATAATTCAAAGTGGAAAGGGATGATGAAACAGGGGGAAGCTCAAGAAACAAGGAGAGGCTGGGATTGTGGATGCAGATCCTTAAGCAGAATAACAATAACCATACAGAATATTATATTCATAAAGTAGCAAAAAGTATTGTAAGGACTTAGCCAACACAGGAATGGAGAAAGGAGATTATGTCGATAGGGATGGCTACAATTAAGGATACAGACAATAGGCAACAAGGGGCTGGAAATTACTGGAGAAAACTGTCAAAGGAACCAAGGTATTGGGAGCAAATAATTAGAGAGGGAAAGGTAATACAATTGGAAGAGGTCAAGAATTTATTTGGACTGCAGTCTAGAGATTACCTTCCCTATCAAGGATTGATATCAGAGTACAAGCAAAGAAAAATGAATAGGGAATCCTAAGCAAAAGACCAGCACTGGTAGAGTTTTTGGTAAAATCTAGAACATAAGCTGCTGTTAAACAGGGGATAATTAGAACAGCATATAAAATATTGCATGATAGTTATAAGAATCAATCAGAGGAGTTTAGGAAGGAATGGGATGAGAGCTGGATAAGCAATTCACAAAGAAACAATTGGGATAATATGTATGACTCCCAAATATGCAACATCTAGAAGATTTAGAATCTTTTCTTGAAAGTGTTTACATAGGTATTTATACTTCAAGTAGACTCCGAAGAATTTTTCGTCAGGTAGATAGCAAATTTTGCAGGTGTGATGGGGAAGAAAGGTAATTGGGAACATTTTTTGGGGGAATATAATAATTCAGCAGATTCTGGGTGAACACATTGGTATAACTAAGGAAATTATTTTTTGGAGCTGTGATACAGAATTGGAATTGCCTAGAGAATAGTAAAGCCTTGCTGAGTCTAATTATGGTAGCTGTCAAAAAAGCAATTACGAGATAATGGAAATCAAAGTCTAAACCAAACATACTAGAAGCAGTGAACAGAGTAAAAGTGATAAAATAACTGGAAATGGGATCTTTAGACAAGAGTAGGAACAAATTACATAGAAAAAAAATGGGAATTGTGGGAACAATACATGCACAATAATGTTTTTGAGAAGAATGAGGTTTAAAAGAAGGTATGATTTGAATGAACTATGTAATGTTTAGAAAAATACTAATGTGGTTAGATAAATAGTTCAACCAACAAACCAAAGTTAATGTAAAGAGCACCAAAAAGGATAAACCAGACCACAGACAAAATTAAAACACAAGGAATTTCTTTTAATGGTAAGCGCTTTCACAGCAAGTTAGGTTTTAGGTTTATGGTAGTGGAGAAAATGCATGATAAGAGGGGGAGATCTTAAAAATCGAACTAGAAAAGTGGAATTGGAATGGATTATAAGACTAAGAGCCACCTGGAGCAAAGGGATTAATGACAAAGTTTCTATTAAACCAATTCTATAGACAAGAGGTATATATAAATGAATCATTATAAATTGTTTTATGACGTTTTTATATGTATTTGTATTTGTTTTTAAATCAGAGTTTTCAGATTTTTAAATTAGAATGTTCAGATTTGCATTTTTAATTGAAACTATGATTCTATTGGTCAATGTGCAGTTTAAAATGTGTGTATGTTTGTTGGATTGTCTGATGAAGCAGCTTAATTTGCTGTGAAAGCGCTTACCATTAAAAGAAATTGCTTGTGTTTTAATTTTGTCCGTGGTCTGGTTCATTTTTCTTGGTGCTCTTTACATTAACTATATAATGTTTAAATGACAATGACCGAATAGATTATAAGTGATGTATAATGTTTGCAACTAAAAATATGTCAGTATGGTTTGTTTTCTTTTAGATAAATGTATGATTTCCTATGTCAAAAGTGATAATTTAATAAAGATATTTCTTGTTTAAAAAATGGAAATTTTTGGAACAATTGATGCAGAAAAATGGTTTGGAGAAGGAATACGGTTTAAGAGAAGGTAGTCACTGAATAATTTATATAATGTTGCTTATATTATGTGATATATAACAATATATGTGATGTATAGCACTTGTAAATGTAAACTTGTTAATATGGTTTGATTGCTTTTATATAAATGTAAGTTTGCCTATATTATAAGTGGTAATTCAACAAAGGTGTTAAAAAAAGAATAGCTATCCCTTCAGATATCACTCAGTACAAGTCTGACCTATATGAATGGCTAATAATGCTGCATTGTTGCAGAATACACAGAGTCAAAAGTCAATAGTGAACAAATGGGATCTTATGCAAGGTAATGAATCAGCCCCAGCCCCCCACCTCCATTAGCCATGCCAATAGCCCATTACTTGACTGTTTCTCCCTAATTACTATAAACACCTTTCAGTGTGCATGCCATTTTCTTCTTTACTTTTACAATTATTAGGAGGTTTAAAAAACACTTTTGTAATGAAAACAGTGTGAGAAACAGTAAATTTCTCTTTCCTTGAAACTCACATTTAGTGAAAATGCATTTAGCAACTCATTAAACTACAAAAGATATGCTGGGATTCATACTCAAGTAGCATATAGTGAAGTCTTAATTAACTTATATGTGAAAGGTGCAAGCATTTAAAACACAAATAAATGTATAATACAACCACTGAAATATTGTAAAACACATGGGAAAGCCCACTGAACACAACTGTCCCTTTTCAGGAGCAGCCCAGAACTACTGTCTGGTGAAGTAACTTGGCAGAGTCACATAGAAGACAGGTGAAGGCTGAGGGAATCAAACCATGTATGTCAGAAAGCAGCTCTTTAACAGCTCATAGCCTTACTTATCTGCACTAAGTGCTAGACAAACTGCTTTAACCAAAACACAGTGCATTTCACACATGTGCCTGCAAAAAAATCTAAACTAAAAATGTCGTCAGTTAAAATATTAACATTGAATTCAAAGACTTCATGTTGCCCTGTTTAGTCACAGCTAAATAATAAACATATTATCAGCATTAAGGAGACCAATGATCACATCCAAAGAACATAGCTCATGTGATGATGCTATTGTTTACCACAGTTTCTTTCCTTTACACCATAACTGCTCTGCTTTTTTGTACTAGCTACGAAGCTTGCAGTCCAGAGGAGCATTGAGGGGTCTAGACCAAATTTCCAGTTGCCCCAAGCACTGTCTACTTAAATGGCTTGCTCAAGGAAAGGGCACAAATATGAAACAAAATCAGAGATGTTCTGTAAAACTAGAAAAAAAAATAGGTCTGGCAGTTGGTGTGGAGGATTAAGTCTTGTCCCCTATAGCAATGTTACAGGATTTGAGTCTGAACATGTCACTTAACTAAACAGCCCTCTCTAACTGGGGCATTACACATGCACACACAAACACAAACGCACACAAAAAATTCCCTGTTCTGCTGCAATAAAATCTGACCTGCTCTGTTCCTCTATCTGTTCTGATCTGCTTCAAAATGTAAATTCCATGTCCTCCTGCCTGCACAAAAAAAAAAAAAAAAAATTCTATCGCCTTTTGATGAAAAGAAATCCAGCAGTTAAATCTTGCACCATTTCTGGAAATTCTCCATTTCATCCACATGAGTGGGATGCAGCAGCAGTCTGCATGCACATAGGCAAAACAGGCAGCAGCAGGTTTGGATTGGACACAGCAGCAGTCTGCTTGCATGCAAAAGAGGAAGCAGCAGCAGGTTCAGATCAGACACTTGATGTCTGAGAGGAGTACAACAGTGTTTTTTTTTTTAATTAATGTTGTATGGCCAGCCCGGGCCCCCAGCCAGCACCAGGCCCTAGGTAGCTGCCTGTCACTCAGTGTTAGATCTACCCCTGGGAGTGGGTGTGCATTAGAGTTCATCTCTGAACCCACTACTGTTCATACTGATGATGGACTACATTAGCAAACAGGTAAGCAGTAACAGATCAACAAAGCTGCAGTATGCAGCCATTGTGCATTATAAGCAGACTCTGAAAAGGAATTTGAGCAAATGATGGAATGAAACTAAGTACAAACAAGACAATTGCCATGGCAACAAATGGAAGGAAATAAGAAGAAGAAGCTGAAATTGAAATGGAAGGAAAATAGAGGAACAGGTTAACAGTTTTAGGTGTCCAAGATGGATAGCTAAGGAGAAGGGAAGTCTGAATAAGGAGGTCAAAGCTAAAATCTGAAATGCTGCAGCTAACTGGCACAGAGTATCTGGGGTAGTCGATAACAGAAGAATGCCAAAGAAGCTGAAAAGCATGGTGTACAGAACATTGGTATGACCAGTACTTCTGTTTGATACAGAAACCTGGGCAGTGAAGACAGAGCAGTTGAGGAAGCTAGATATGATAGAGATGAAGTGCCTAAGAGGGCCAGTAGGATGCACACTGTGGGACAGATGAAATTACAACATCAGAGTAGAAGACAAAGTAACTGCTATTGCAGAGAAGGTCATAGAGAACAGATTACAGTGGTTTGGGCACATATGCTGGAACACAGAAGATGATTTGGTGGAAAAGATTTGGAAGAGACAGGAAGAAGGCAAGAGGAAGCAAAGAAGTCCAGCCAAAAGACAATGATGTCTAGCCAAAAGATATATGGATTGTATGTGAAAAGCCCTGCATCAGTCAGGAATGACTGTCAAAGAAGGTAAGAGAATGACATTAAATTGAGAGAGGTGGTGACAGTTGACAACAATAACTCAACCACATGTGGAAAAAAATGAGAAAAGGAAGGCTGGTTATGATGAGGATTTTACATTTTCTCTTGTACACTTCCACGTAGGAGAAATATTCTGAATGAACATATACAGCAGTGTTACCTAGAGCCAGGGGAAGTCATTTATATTATCCAAATAAACTATTCAACCATTTCTGAGCCCCCTCCTTCAAATTACTGTCATATCCGCATCTAACATTCAAATTCTCTTATCCCTTGAGTTGCTGAGCTCCAGATAATAAATGGTTTTAGTATGCCCAAACTTATTTTCCCCTCAATGCAAAATAACCTAAAATTAGAGACTCATTATTTAAGCCTCTCAGAGCCATTGCATTTCAAATTAATCTCATACACTCACAGCTACACATAAAGATGTTATCTTTTGTTAAACATATTCTTTTACTTTGGTTGACACCCTGCAGATTATTTTCAGTCCAATCATAAAATGTTCCTTTATTTCATTGAGCCATTGAACCAAGAAATTCCTCTGCCTGCTTAGATAGGCAGGTGCCAGATGGAGACAACAATTTCCGTTTTAAAGGATGTTCCTCTTAAATGTTTTCAGTAGTGTAGGTTCAAAAACTGTTTTAGAATATTAAATCTTAAAGAAGTACCTCTATACAACATAAGCTTTACATAACCAAAATCATGCACACTACTTTTTACAGAGGAAAAATTGCATTTACGTTGAAATCACTGAGTCCTCAGTGTCATTATTTATTGCTTTAAAAGGCAAACATAGAGCTTTGGAACAACAAATATGGCTGAACTCAGTGCAGGTAGGGCACAATACCCCAAATGTCTTCAGCACTGCAGTACAGTGGAAGTATCTCTTACCTTTGGCTGTAGTGTTAAGGTTGCCCCAGTGGTAATCAGACAATCACCTTAGTGTGTTTATACCAAAAAACAGAACATGCTCAAATCAGAAAGAAAAACTCTGTAACCATTGATCCAAGTTGCAAAATCTCAGTTCAGTGCTCATCTATCCCACAATAAAGGAACTGTCATTTTTTGTTAACATATAAATAACATTAATAAACCACCACCAGCCCCAGAGATGAATCTATATTGACAGTTTTAGACTTGTAGCATTAAAATTATAGTTTGAATTTTGGAAAGAGATGAAGTTCTGTGCACATTTCCTGTCCTGGCATGAAGTTTCACATTTGCCGGACTTCTGAGGACTCGAGAGGCATGACCATTTGATCCTTGTGTTTCCTCTCCTTAAAAGCAGCTAGTCCCTCTAAAACTATGGTCATACAAGAAGATCTAGCCTGGCTATAAGGATTTTCAAGCAGAAACTTAATTCAGATGAGAACATTAAAGTTGCCTTGTAGGAGTACCACTAACCATAAAGGAGGCTTTTATCAAGCAGTGACACTGCTGTATGTGTTTTAAAGTCAGAAACAATATAACAGTAATCATTGTTAAGTATTATTGTCTAGAGAATGCAGAGACCCACACATACACTCTGTACATAAATATTTGCATTTGGAACTTTAAGGATGAACCCTACATAGCCTAAATATCAGCACTGTCCATATTTCAGCTGGCCGCTCAAGATATATGTGGCAGTAGACAGCTAGAGGGACAGTCAATAGCAAAGGGAAATAATTTGTGTTTATTGAATACATAATTGTTTTATGTGTTGTGCATAATTGCCTTATTATGAAGTCATTATATTCAGTCTACTCAGCTGTGTGTTTCAGTACAAATAGAAACTAAATACACCACAAGACAAGAAAATGTCATTTCATGACACAATATGGCAACAAAGAAACAGACAAAAAGCTTAGACTTGTAAATATTTGCAGAATACCATCCAGATGAACATCAAACCACTGCTAAAATCAAGTTTGGAGATAAAAACAGCAGAAGGTATAGAAAAATTGAATGGTAAACAAGATATTTTCTGATTTCACAAGTACAACTTAGCTGGCAAAATACAGCAGATACTGAGAAATGATTAGTCTATGCACATTCAGTTATACAGTCATCATTGTCAGGAGGAATTAGTGCTAGCAGGGATTTTCTGACCTACAAGAAAAAAGGGAAAGTACGGACATCTAAGTAACAATATTACAAAAAAAATAAAATTCTACTACAGTCGTATAATCTTCATCTATAACACACAATGTACAGTGGGTTTGTTTTGTATTGTGCTGAATACATAATTAAGCAATTTGAACAATTATACCTAACTTTCCCAATGGTTTTGTGTCCTGTCAGACAGGGACTTTTCCCCTATTTAAACCAGGGCTACCATTCTGTCCCTGCAGGTATAGTTCACATTTTTAATACCCATATATGCATGTGAGTTATGGCTGCAAGGTGCAATGCAGAATTTGCCCAGTCTACAAACTTCAGCATATACCAGAAACCTCAGTATTTGATTGTGCTAGCTGCAAGTCATTAAATACTAAAGCCACACAATAAGATGGCTACACAATATTTTTTTAAAGTACAAACTCAGATCAGTGTGAAATCCTTTAAAGTTACATTGCATGGGAACCACAAAAAAGAAGCTTTATTATATAGTGGTACTATTGCATGTGGTTTTAAAACTAAAGTAAAAAAAATAAAGTATAGCAGGTTTTCAATGTTATTAGCCAAGGGACTACTGGGCCTCATGCATTGTGTATTGGCTAAGTTATAAATATACTTGCATTTCTCTAAGCATTATACAGTGGTGCTTCACTAATCAGCCCTAAGATTAATCCAGCATGATACTTGCATTTTTCTAAGCATTGCACATTGCTGCTTCACTATTTAGCCCTAAGATTAACCCAGTCTTCTTGGTTGCAAGGTTTCAATGTTCTTTTAATTTTGCTAGACCAACTTCAATCCTATTTTGGGGTTGAGAAGGACAGAATGAGTCTGTTGTAGCACTCAGTGCATATAAGGCAAAGAAGACTAGTTCTGGATGATGCCAGTCCATCACAGGACACATCACATGCGTACACACACACACACACACACACACACACACACACACACACACACACACACACACTCAGGCAATTTTTGAGGATTGTCAATTCACCTACAGTATGTCTGGGGTGTGAGAGAAAATGTGAGCATCCAATGACCCCCCCCCCCCCACACACACACACACACACAGGAGGAAATGTCAGTTACCAGTGGAAACTCATGTAGACATAGGTATATAGATACAAAGGTAAGTACTAGGCAATTGGTCTGCAGACCATTTCAAACCTAACCAAAAAAATATTTAAAATTTCCCTCTAGCCTGAAGGAGGACAGGACAAGATAGACCGGGAGAGAATTTGAGGCTGCCCATCCAATTATCGGGGTTTAACTTGAAAGTGGCAAGGGTGCTACTCTGACTGACATGTAGTGGAAGTTTTTTTCCAGAGGTGAGGGATACTTTGGAATATAAATGTATCATGCCATTGTATCTTATTTATCTGCTGATGAAGGTGTATTTCCTTTAACCGCATATTTGATGTCCATTCGTTCTGTGAAGGAATAGGAGATCAAATAACTTTGGATCTTTCATGGCATGAAAGGCTAGACATAGGTGTCCATGGAGGAGTCTGTAAGAGACCGAGTACATATAAATGGCTGCCAGAGTCTCCTGATAACTAAGATTTTTCAGGCCACTGATCTTTTAAGTTATGACTCTCTGAGGTCTTTCAAGTTGTGTGATATGTTTAGATAAATACTTGTCAAAAGGTCCATTACATGCAATAATAGGTCTGATAAGATATGAGTAAAGATAAATTAAGACTTCTTTAGCTCTAGTGGAGATACCTTTGGAAATCAGATGGGCTAGATAAAAAGGCTTTCTGAACCACTGAGGAGACATGGTGGTCAAATGATAAGGAATTATTAACCAGAGTTCCCAGATCCCTTACAACAGTGTCTGATTGCAGGGGTGCATCACCTATATGGTAAGTGAAATTGTTTTGTTTACCAAAATGAACTATTCTACATTTTTTACGTTTAATTTGAGATCATTGTTCAGGTGTTGACATGGTCTAAGCCATGTTGGAATAATTTTGATTCAGCTGAAGATTAAATAACAACACCTAATTTACAGTCATCTGCAAACTTAATTAACCATAGGCCAGAAATTTCAGCCTTAAGGTCTAAGAAATATATGCCAAATAGGAGAGGGCTCAAAACTGAGCCCTGTGGTACACTGCTGGTAACTCAGTAGGTGCCGTCTTCTCCAGGGTGCAATTTGCAGATATACTAAAAACAAAAAAAAAAAAAAAAAAACAAATCCGCTGTTAATCACATCTTTTTTTATTTCTCTTTATGGGAAATGGCAATGCATACATCCTAAATAAACATCTGAGAAGCTCCTGTATGCCTCCTGCCCTGACTTACATCATCTTGCTTAGGCATCACCCAAAAAAGACTTATGATCGGCTGCCAGGAAAAGAAGGCAGTGCCACGGTACAATAAATGCAGTCACTTTGGCTATATGCTTGCCATTCACAGCTATCTTGTTTGACAAATGAAATTGCTCACAGTGAGTGCATTTTTAAAAAAAATTGTTAAAAACGTTATTCTTGCCTTGCAGTGGCTCATTTCCATTGACAGATTCAACTGTTGGGGGACAGAGCCCAAAGGGATAGCAGCAGCTGCAGCTTTTTGGTGTGTAGGGACTCAGGGAGAGAGACTGAGGGCAGAAAAAAAGAACAACAAGTAAGTAGGTGGGTTACTTACTAATGTGCATGTGCATACATGGGCAAACTACCGAAGGGCTCATTTGGGGAACTTTTTCATTCTGATATCATTTAAGTGCTTATACATACATCATGGACAAACTACTGAAGAGGTAATTGGGGAAATGTTTCATTTTGGTGTTTGTGCATAAAAGGACAAACTACTGAAGGGATCTTTGGGGAAATGTTTCATTCTGGTGTCATCTGTGTGCTTATGCAAACATGGGCAAACTATTGAAGGGATCTTTGGGGAAATTATTCATTTTGGTGCTTGTGCATAAATGGACAAACTGCTGAAGGGATCTTTGGGGCAATGTTTCATTTTGGTGTCATATGAGTGCTTGTGCATACCTGGACAAACAACTGAAGGGGTCAATGTGGGAAATGTTTCATTTTGATGCTTGGGCATATGTGTATAAACTACTGAAGGGATCTTCAGAGGAAATTATTAATTTTGTTGTCATTTGAGTGTTTGTGCATACATGGACAAACTACTGAAGGAATAGTTGGGCAAATCATTAATGTTGGTGTCATATGAGTGCTTGAGCTTACATGGAGAAACTACTGAAGGGATCTTTGGAGTAAATGATTCATTTTGGTGCTTGCACATACATGGACAAACTACTGAAGGAGTCATTGGGGCAAGTATTAATTTTGGTTTCATTTCGGTGCTTGCACATACCTGGACAAACTACTAAAGGAATCTTTGGAGGAACTGATTCATTTTGGTGCTTCTGCATACATGGACAAACTACAAGAAGGCATTGTTAATGGAAGTGTTTCATTTTGGTGTCCTCTGAGTGTTTATGCAAACATGGGCAAACTACTGAAGGGGTCATTGAGGAAATGTTTCTTTTGGTGCTTGTGCATAAATGAGCAAACTACTAAAGGAATCTTTTGGGGAAATTATTCATTTTGGTGTCATTTGAGTAGTTGTGCATGCATGGACAAACTACTTAAGGATAGTAGGGAGAAATGATTAATTTTGGTGTCATTTGAGTGCTTGTGCCTACATGGCAAACAACTGAAGGGATATTTTGGGGAAGTGTTTCATTTTGGTGTCATTTGAGTGTTTGTACGTACATGGACAAACTACTGGAGGGGGGTCGTTATGGGAAATGTTTCATTTTAGTCCTGGTGCATGCATAGACAGACTACTGAAGGGATCTTTGAGGGAAATTATTAATTTTGGTGTCATTTGAGTAGACATTCATACATGGGCAAACTACTGAAGGGATATTTGGCAGAAATTATTCATTTTGGTTTCATTTTGGTGCTTGTACATACATGGACAAACTACTGAAGGGATCTTTGGGAGAATGATTCATTTTGGTGTCAGACTGTCATTAAAAGTGTTTGAGCTAACATGCTCAAACTACTGAAGAGAGCTTTAGGGGAAATTATTCAATTTAGTGTCAGACTGTCAGTGAATGTCCTTGTGCATACATGGGCAAACTACTGAAGGAATCATTGGGGGACATTAACAATTTTAATTTCTACCTGAGCAATGTCTTGTATTTTAGCTTAAATAGTAACTGTTAAATGGAACACAACACCCTAAAACATATGATCGTGTGTCCAATAGTGTTTTATAACTACATACAACAAAACTATGATGTTATTCAGTTTTGCTTTATTTTTAATATCTGATTGGCTTTTTTCAATTGCTAAAGCTGCATTGTGTTTGGTTATGCATCCTACGAATTAAATGATTACCTCTGAAAACGCGTTAAACTTTCAATAAAATAAAAAAAAATGCCCTGTAGGTGTGGGGCGTGCATCAAATAAGGGTCTCGCCCTGGGCAACAAATGACCTCCAGAAGTGACATCTGCTACTCAAATCACATGGGTTCTGTCAGACAACCAGTTAGCTATCCATTTGCACAATATAAGGATTTCTATTTAGATTTGGAAGTCTGTCAATAATGATTGTATGGGGAATAGTGTAAGTACTTTCAAAGAGAGAATAAATTGAAACAGAGGGTGCCCCTGGCAGGAACCAAACTGCTGAACTAAGTGCTGGGAGCCAGCAATGCTAACCACTGTACCACAATGCACCATAATGCTGCCATTTCACACCACATAATAGCAACACAGAACTAGAGGTAGTCCGTCCTGCAGTATTGCAAAATGACAACTGAAACAATTTGGAACAACTGCAGAAAAAAAATCTAGTCCAGAGCAGCAGGAATTAAAAAAAAATAATAAGCAACCAATAAGCAGGAAAGTTCAGATTTCACAAACATGATCTGCAACTTACAGAGCAAAATACAGTGAGGACTATGAAAATTAACAGTCTCTTTCCCATACTATATGCATTCTGTTTGCTGTTCAAGAAGGTATGTTTGTGATCTACAAGACAAAAATTAAAACTGGTGGTTGAAAGAGACCCTGAGCAGTAGTTGCAGAAAAGCAAACATCTTCTTCAAGCATACATTCATAATCTATAACATGCGGACTACAGACCAGTATATTTACAGTCATCAGTATTTAGGGGAAATACAGAAGAGAAACCCTCACAAACAATTATGCTGGCTGCCATTCAGTAGAGAACTTTAAAATTACCTTACAGGCATGTCATATGACACAAAGGAAGTCTTAGTAAAACAGTGTCACTACTGCATGTGATTTAAAATATAGTTAAAAGCAATATAACCAGGGGAGTGTTAAGTGCTACAGGCTGGATAACTGCAGAGTCCCACAAACACACTGTCCATATTGCTTAAACATACTTAGATTATTCCTGCATTTGGGAATGTAAGGATGCATTCCAGACTACAAAAATTATAAACCTGTTTCTGTTTAAACAGGCAGCTTTAGATGTGTCTAGCTGTAGATATAGTATAAAATGTCAGGGGCAAATAATTTTGCATTTATTGTATATTTATAGTTTTAAAGTGTTGTATACAGCTGCTTTACTAGACATCTTTTAGAGTAGCACAGTCTTCTTTGTTATAGGACTCTATTTTAGTTGAAACTAATTAACTACAAGGCAGGGTAATGGCCATTTGTGACACAAGATGTCACTAAAGAACCAGAGAAGCGCTGCTTCCTGTTGCAAGCAACATTAATTAAATGAATGAAGGCAATCACAGGAAACGAATGTTCTGAGGCAGAGCAGCAAAATTTGAAAATAAATAAACAGGCACGTTTTAATTTCATAAATACAATTAACAGATTAGAAGGCAAAATACTTCCAGGGAGGGGATGTGCAAACGAGGATTTTGTGGCACAGCAAAATATATAGATTGATGATATGATTAGCCAGACGATGTGTATATCATAACTAATCCTTTTGTCCAAGAATGCTGTGCAAACAGAGATGTTGTGACAGGACAAAACATTCTGTGTAATAAAAAAATAAATAAATAACTAGTCTATGAATGATCGTACATCATATAGTCTTCACTGTTGAGGTAGCAGGAACCATGCAAGCAGAAATTTTGTGACAGAACGGGACCACCATAGAGCACAAATGAAGCTTTATCAAACAGGAAGTACAAAATGCAATTAATATCAATCCTTTGGTTTTTTTTTTTCTATTTATAAATTTTGGTAAATGGTTACCTGTTGAATTGCACAGAAAAAAAAGAAGTTATGTACTTACTCACCATAACATTCCATATGTGTTGTCCATTTTCATTTATCCTCAACAAATGGATTCAGTTCCGTGTATCGGAACTGACTCAACTATTACTACAGCTCGCAGAAGCCAAAAAGTCTCGAGCCCAACCCTTACCCACAATGCTTTTCTCCCTGCTACCTCAGATCGAGTTTGCAGAAAGAGTGATAGAAACCCAAAAACTTTCATAGATTACATATCTGGAATCATATAGTAATAATAATAATAATAACAGTAGTGACATATGTCCATTATCAGAACCACCAAAAACTTTAAAGGTAGGGGGAAGGAGGGAGGGGAGTCGAGGATAAATAAAAATGGACAACACAGATGGAATGTTAAGGTGAGTACATAACTTCTTTATCTGATGTTGTTGATTTTTGTTTTATCTTAAACATATGGGACAGAGTCCCCAGCTACCTTAGGCCTACAGTGGACTTAAGGAAGGATATTCCTGTGCACCATAGAATAAAATTACTCTTGTCCCCTGGAGACCAAATCCAATTTGTAATGGATAATAAAGGTGTGAAGAGAAGCCCAAGTTGCTGATGCACAAATGTCATCCATAGGAGCTCTAGATTGAAAAACTGCTGAAGTAGATGCTATTGTTGTAGAATGAGCCTTTAAAGGCCTAGGCAAATTCATTTTCTTTTTTATTATAGATAAAAAAAATGCAGTATTTGAGCCATCTGGCTAGTGTCACTTTGCTCACTGGTTGGCCAAGTCTTGTAGGTGAAAATGACACAAATACTTGGTCGGATTGTCTTATATTCTCAGTTCTGTATAAACAGAAGCACAATTATCTGTGAACATCTAATAAATATAAGCAGTATTCACCTTTGTTAGCAAAATTGGGAAAAAAATACTGGTAAATTAATAGTCTGATTGATACTGATCTCTGACACTACCTTAGAAAAAAGGAAGGATTGGTTCTTAGTGACACTCTATCTTTGTGGAAAATCATATAAGGAGGTCTACATGATAAAGTTTGTCTTTCTGAAATTCTTCTGGCAGAAGTTATTACTACTAAGAATAAAGTTTTCCAGGATAAAAACTTTAGATCACATTCAGCTGATGGTTCAAAAGGAGATTGAACAATGGTTTGTAACACTAAGTTCAGATCCCAAGGTGGAGTAGAATCTTTGTAAGGTGGTTTTAGCAAGAGTGTTTCTTTTAAGAAGGCTTTGCAAAGTTTATGAGAAGCCAAGGAGGAGTCTTTAAACTCATTATGGAAATCAGAAATAGCTGCTAATTGAATTTTGATGATAGAATAGGAAGCACCTGCCTTGAAAAGTGTAGCTAAAAATTCTAAGATTTTAACAATGGGTGCTGAAAGGGGATCAATATTGTTGTCACGAACACAAAAGTTAATCCTCCTCCATTTACTAGCAAACAGTTTATAGGAGCCGGCTTATGAGAGGCTAAAAGTATATGATGTACCGAGAAGGAGAGAGAGAGAGAGGGATGCCTGGCTATTAACGGAACTGGAGAAACTAAGATGTCAGCTTGAGGTTTACAATGTTCTGATGGATTAATCCCTCTGGAAGAGATTAAAGGTCTGGAGCTGGGTCCAGAATCCAAGGCTGTTGAATCAGATAAGGCCAAAGAAAGTGGAACCATATTTGTCAAGGCCAATAAGGTGAAATGAGGATTACTTTGCTCTTCAACCTGATTGCTTTCTGTAGGAATTTTGGGATTAGAGGAATTGGGGGAAAGATATACAGCAGTCCAGAGGGCCAAAAGGGGAGAAGAGCATCTCTAGGTGACCACCCCAGAGTGGGGATCAGGGCAAAGTAGGTGCTGCACTTGTTTAGGGGAGAGGCAAACAGGTCACAGCAAGGCTGGTCTCATTGACAGAAAATCCTTTCCATCACCTTTGGACTGACAGACCACTCGTGAGACAGGAGAATACACCTGTTTAGTTTGTCCACTATCACATTGGAATTCCCTGGAATGTGCATTGCTATCAGAAAGTGGTTGAAAGAGATCACCCACTGCCACACTTCTCAACAAAGGGGATAAGATTTGGTTCCTCCTTGTTTGTTGATGTACCAAACTACTGACATATTGTCCATTTGAATTGCAATTGTTCTTGAAGGAAGAGCAGTCTAAAAGGCTTGCAAAGCTAAAAGCACTGCTCTTAGCTCCTGTACACTGATATGCAAGTTGGCCTCTGTGGGGGACCATGTGCCTTGAGCAGTCTTGCCCAGATAATGCCCCCCATCCCATCAGGGAAACCCCCATGATCACTTTGGCTTGGGGTTGTGATGGGACAAAGGGTCGGCCTAGAAGAATATCTTTGGAATGCATCCAACAAGCTAAATTCTTTTTGCAATGTTTGATGATCAAAATCAGGTCCAACATGGGTTGGTGTAACATTGACCATTGGGATGCTAGCAACCATTGTAGTATCCTTATGTGGTATCTTGCTAAGGGAACTAGTTATAGTTGCAGCCATGTAGCCCAGTGCTTGAAGGACTAGGTGAGTGGTTACTTTTCTGTTACTGATTAGTTTCTGTACCTGAACTCTGATTCTCTCTAATCTCACAGAGGAAAAAGAAGCTATGGAAGTTTGAGTATTTAGAAGGGCTCTTATGAACTTTAAATTCTATGTTGGGGTTAATTTAGATTTCTCATAATTTACCTTATGTCCAGGTAAGAGCAAATGTGAAGTACATGGTATATTGCTTCTATCAATTGATACCTGGTCAGAGTGGTAATGAGCCAGTCATCTAGGTACAGAAACAGTTGGAATCCCTGCAGTCTCAAGTGAACTAGTAACACTGCCATGCATTTGGTGAACACCCTGGAGGCTGTAATTAGACCAAAGGGCAGAACTCTGAACTGATAGTGACTGGCTCCCAGCCGGATGCAGAGGAATCTTCTGAATCATTTGTCCATTTTTATATGGTAATACACATCCTGAAGATCTACTGAGAACATCCAATCATCTTTTTCCTAAAATGGAAGAATTGACTGTACCATGACTATCCAGAATTTGGTGTGACAATCTGATTTGTTCAATATACTTATGTCCAATATTGGTCTCCATTTCCTTGTCTCTTTTGGCTCTAAAAAGAATCTTGAGTAAATTCCAGACTCTATCTGGTCTGATGGTACTTCTTAGATTACTTTTTTTTTCTAGCAGTTTTTGGATTTCTAGGACTGCTTGTTCCCTCTAATTGGGTGGAACACTGGAGATTTTCTTGCATATGGAAGGAGGAATAAAAAGGGGATTATATAACCTCTGGATATAATCCTCTGCACCCAAGTATCCAATGTTATTTGTAGCTAGGCATTTTGGTGTATGGATAAGCATCCCCTGACTGCCTCCAGAGGAAGACAATTGGGCCTCCTTTCAAGAGTGCTGGTAGGGCTTACCAGAAAAAGAATCTCTGAAACCCTGAATTTGCAGGCCACCTCTGCAGTGGGGGGGGGGTGTCTTCTGTTGAAGTTTCCCCCTCTGCCCCTGGGGGAACTACCTCCATGTGTGCCCTGAAAAGGCCCTTGGGACTTTTTGAACCAAAATTTTCCACTGATTCTCTGATTTCTAGAGAATGGTAATTGAGAAGTAGAAAAACATACACCCATAGCAGAAAGGGTCTCTTCATCTTTCTCACACCTGTATAAAGTTTCTCTAACCTTTAGGCCAAACAGGGATGACTTGTCAAAGGGTGCATTGATGAATGAAAACTTAAATGGCTCCACAAAGTCACAAAGCTGCATCCAGGTGTGTCTCTTAATGGCAACAGCTGAACCTGCTGCTCTAGTGGTCCCTTCGGCTGCTTGAGCAATGAGCCTCATGAACAAATTGGACACAGACTCCAAACCGACTCCAGAGTAGCTAACTGGGAAGACAGTTTTTTTTTGGATGTCCTCAGAGATGGTTCATGTGACGGTATCCAATAACTCTTTGACCAGATCTCTCTGAAGTCAAGAAATTCAAGGACCTTAAGGTAACGATCGATGAAGCATAGACCCGTTTCCCAAACCTATCCATTACCTGAGACTCTCTGTTTGTTGAATGGCTAGATGAACTTTCCTTGGCCCGTCCCTTTTTTGTGGCTGCCACCATGACCATGGCATCAACAGCTAAACCCTTGGGCCAAAACTGTTTGTCTTCAGGGGCAGACATAATTTTGTCAGGTCTCCTGGGGATAGGTTCTGTTGTATCAGGGGCCTTCTATGCCCACTGAGAGATCAACTGAATGAGTTTGTTAGTGGGTGAAATCACTAAAGAGGTAGATGGTCAAGTGCCAAAAGCCTTCAGGTACACTGACTCCTTGGGAGAGGGATTTTGGGACTTCCAGTCACCCCTCTGTTTTAATATTTCCGGGATGTCTCCAAAGGAAATATTATCAGGGCATGACCTTGAGGACCCCTCCCTCTCATCAAAGTCGGTGTCTTGGGTGATCAATTCATCTGGGGAAACTAAGTGCTTCCTCTTGCACTTTTTCTTCTGAGGAACCTCCTCAGTTGGGTGATCTATGGAGATATCACAAGAAGAAGGAATTCCTGTCTGGGAATCCTGCAGTTTTGGCACCCTCTGACCCAGTGGTGGTACTGGTTGAATATCTGGGTAGAAGGAAGGCAAGGGTATCTGCTCCAAAGTATAAGGTGCTGACTGACTAACTTCTGCAATCAAGGCTCCTTCCATAGCCTCAAAAGCTGTCCCACCCAAAGAGTCAAGGGAGCCTGAAACTGAGAAAGACTACCTTGGAACTGTGGTCACTTCCCGCTCTGAGGAGAAACCTGCTGAGGCTGAAGCCTGAGTCAAACTAATCCATGCCAAGGTTCCAAGGTGCAGAGAAGGCTCCAACAAAATAGGAGTCAACTCTAGCCCCTCGGAGCCAACAGAACAGATGCGGCTCCAAGTGGTCTCTAATTCCAACTGAATGAAAGAACTCAGAGACAGAATCGAGTCCAAAGACACGGACATCTTTGGCTCTGATACAGTCAGCACCAGGAAACTCAGAGCTGAGGGCTCTAAAGCTTTAGCTGAAGTTAGAGGAGGAAGTAGTGATGGAGGGGTAAAGGAAACTTCAGATCCTAAGAACATGGGGGCAAGAGCTGCAGTGGAACCTGTCAACCCTCTCACCTAGAGTATCTAATTCATCAGTCTCTCCACATCATCTTTAATTAGGTTTTTGGTAGAACAGAGAGATAGAATGGATGGTGATTTTGACCTTTCCAGAAAAGGTGAAGGCAGCTTTTCTGCAAAGGGGTCAAACGAGGGAGAGTATGAGGTTCTAGGTAGTGTCAACATGGAACACTCCACCAATAGCTTGCTCAGTGCCAAACTGCTCATCACCAATTAAAGAGTCTGCTCCGATAATTGTGGTGCCAATGGGTCAAGATGCTGCTCTTCAGAAACCTCTGGTGTCAAAGATTTTGTCTTATCTGGTAGGTTTGGTTCTGAAGAAGGTATAGGAACCAGTATCTTTGGTACTACATCTGTCGGTTCCAGAAGACTTTAGCTTTTTTGAAGCTGGTACTGAGGGAGAATTTGGCACTGCCCCACTCCTTTTCTTTCCTTTCTCCAAGGATTTAGTGGAGGGAGTGGAAGAAGACAGAAATGACACATCAGTTTTGCTTTTACCTTTTTCAGAACCATATTTGGCCTCACTAAAAGCAGATTGGATAAGGCCCTTTGAGATTAATTTATTTTTTCTCTCTCTACTAAAGCTCTGTGGCTAAAAGAATGGCATCTGCAGCACGTCTCTGAAAGATGGAGGGGGCCAAGACAGTACACACATAACAAGTGTGCATCAGAAAAAGTTATCTTGTGCCCACATTTCTGGCATCTCTTAAACCCAGAAAGATGTCTGGATCTATCAGCCATATCTTATTCCAACAACAAAAAAAAAACAACAAGCAGGCCACACACACTCACACAAACACACACATACAGAAAAAGCAGAAGAAGAGAAATTACTATAAAACTTTTTTTTTAAAAAAAGTCAGGAAAGTTACACAGGGGAAAAGACTATCAACAATGACAGTCAAGAATACGAATGTATTTCAGAAAAAGGAGAAAGGAGACAAAAAGTATAGAAAGTTCAAAAACGGTTCAAAATTTTTTAAGATATGGTAAGGGAGATTGAAAGAGACTACTGAATAGTCAGAAAGTAAGAAGAAAAAATTAAACTTTTACTTAGCCTGCTCAAGAGTAAGGGCAGCCACGTCTGATATGAAAAGTGGCAAACAAGATCTGAGGTAACAGGGAAAGGAGCACTGTGTGTAAGAGTTAGGCTTGAGAGATTTTGGCTTCCATGACCTGTAGTAATGGCTGAGTTGGTTCAATGCTCGAAACAGAACCCATTTGTCGAGGACAAAATGAAAACTGACATCACATCCAACTTTTTGGCAACCTTAATAGAAGGTTCGGTTGTCAGAGCCAAAACAGTAGATGTTGTTGGCTCCAGACATCTTTTATGCAACTCTCTAGTCTCCTTTTGTATCTTCTTTTTGTGGGTTTGAGCCACAGGGGCTGTAGAAGCAGGTTTAGAAGGCAGCAACCCCCTAAGAATTCATTTATTCTTTCTGTCAGTCACTACACAGGTATTAAACCCTTTAGAGATATTACAACTGGCATTGAGATGGGAAGGCCCCAAACAATATACACTATTTGAGTGTGTGTCCAAGTTAAGAATTTTATAGCCGCAGGCCACACATTTTTTAAAATCTGAAGGTTTATCAGACATTATGCAGATAATAAGTAAAGAAAGTTAGAAAAAAAGATTTTTTTTGATAATAAAAAAAAGAAATTACCAACAATGGTAATTAAAAAGAGAGTACTAACAAAGTACTTTAAGGAACAGATCACCAACAATGGTAGTAAAGTATACTCTAATGAGCAATTTAATAAATAACAGAAAGGAATCAGGAAATAACTTCTTTAAAATTTATAAAGTGAGGAAAGAGCAAGGATATATATAAAATATAAACTGAAAATTAACTCATGAAAAGCACACTACAAAAGCTCACAGTTTAGAGTGTCCATGTCTGAATGTTAAGGTGGCAAACGAGATCTGATGTATGTTAGGTAACTAGGGTATTGTAGGTAAAGGGCGGAGCTCAAGAGTTTCAGTATTCCAAGAGCTGGAAGAAGTGGCTGAGCCAGATCTGAGGATTGGTTCTGAACTTTAGGAATTAATGAAAATAACAACATCAGATCATGGGATATCAGTACAAAAGAAATACATCTGAACATAGTTGAACACATGCCTCTGTCACTCATATCACATGAACCCTAGTATTGTCAAGGTATGCCACTGAAGCACTCAGTGGAAAGTTATTAAAAAAGTACAATAAAAGAAACACTACACGGTAATGGCATAAAATCGTATGATGAAAATGAGATATTGTAAAATAAAATCACATTCTGAGGAAGATTAGAACCCTCCCTCCAGTACACTAGAAATGAACTCATCACATCAGGAATATATTGAGCCATAAAGGCCTTCATGGGGAAATTATTAACTGCAATGTATTTCAATACTGCTTGGTGAGGCACATGAATGTACAATTAATTTCAACAGTTGATATCAAGATCTTGGTGATAGTGAAGAGTTTTTCATCATTTTTGGTGGGAACTGTCATTATTTTGTGGTTATAGATGACCATCAATGTTAGTCTATGTCAACTGCTACAGAATGTATGACCACTGAAAGATAATTTTAATATCACCACAGAAAGATACTTTTAAAATAAATGCCCTTGTTCAGCATGTGTGTGGTGTGTTTATCTGTTTAACATCTTTATTGAATTATCACTTAAGACATAAGTAAACATACATTTATATAAAAGAAAACAAACCATATTAACATGTTTTCAGTTACAAACTTTGTACATCACATATTTTTTGTATAATTATCATCAATCCAATATTATATAAATTGATCAACTCCTCACTCAAAACATTATTCTGCATGTATTGCTCCCACAATTTCTATTTTTTTTTCTATATAATTTGCTCCTACCCTTTTCTAAAGATCCTACTTCCAGTTCTTTTATCTCAGTTACAATAGTCAGTACTTTAAACACAGATGGTTTAGATTCTGATTTTCATTTCCTAGAAAATGATTTTTAGCAGCCACCAGAATTAAACTTAACAAGGCCTTACTATGTCTAAGCAATTCAGCTCCAGTATCCCAACTCAAAAAAATCATTTCCCAGTTACACTCATTTCCTAACCCAATAATTCTGACAGAGAACTTTATAAGATGTGACTCAAATTGATATGACAAGAAATCACTGTATAAAAGTTCAACCTGGCAAACAGTGTATGCATGTAACACAAAAGCTGGAACTAGACATTTAAGAAAAAGGTGCTATACATAAAAGGTGGGAAAAATAACTTTTTAATGCAACAATGCTTTCTGTAATGTCTTTAAATGTTAACAGTCTCACAGATAAATACAAAAAAGAAAGAGTAGTGAACTATATTAAAAAAATGTAGCGTGCAAATAGCTATGTTACAAGAGGCACACCTACTGATAACTGAACGTGTGAATTTGATAAAGAAAGGTTTTTCAGGGTGTTTATTCTGCAGAATACCTGGGACAAAGAAAAGAGGAGTACTTATATTAATTGCAAGAGGAGCTCCAATAATGATATAAGAGAATAAAAAAGATAATACTGACATATTTATAGTGCTAAGGGGCTACTGGCAAATGAGGAGAATTACACTGGCATGTATTTATATTCCACCTAAACTGCTATAATGGAGGTTAAGAAAATTTTGGGAGAAATAATCAGTTTTCAGCAAGGATTATTACTTATAGGTAGGGACTGGAATGTAATTTGCAGCAGTGAAGATGTGTCTGGATCACCCAGAAGGGAAAGTATAAAAAGATTTTTGAAGAAATTTATGAAAATATTTGTCATGGAAGATGTGACTTCAGTAATAGGAGCTCAGAGTGAATTTACATATTATTCTCCAAGATATAAAAACTGGGCTAGGCAAAACAGAATTTACATTTCACAAGAACAGGTGCATTTAATTGAAGGCCTTCATATGCACCAAATAACTATTCCAGATCATATGCCAATAGTAACTTACTAAAAACACAAGGTAATGAAATAAAAAAGAGACACTGGCACTTTCCTACTTATCTGTTGAAAAGAAAGGAATTTAAGGAATGGATAGTGGAGATTATTCAGGAGCTATTAGAAAAGATAGAAATTTCTTATGAAAATATAGCTATGGGGTGGGATAAAATTAAGGTAAAGTTTAAAATAGGGTGGGAATAAAAGAAAGGGAGCTATGGTTAGGAAGTAACAAGAATTATTTAGAGGGACTGACAAATATTAAATTATTGCAGAATAGGGGGAATCTCACAGAACAAAAAGAGGATCAAATGCAGAATGCTAGGCAGAAAATAAGTTATTACCTTATGCACAAGTTTAGAAAGACTGCTGTTAAGCAACTGTTTTTTGATAATAACACTGGAGCACTTTTAACACAACAACTCAGGCAACAGAAAGTAAAAAGGGCTGTCGCAAAGTTTAGGGAGCCTATAACAAGGAAGTAACAACAGATCCTGTAGTGATATTAGAAATATTCTGGAAATTCTATGAAAGTCTGTGTAAAGCAGAGAAATATGGAAATCAAGAAAACATACAAATGGAAATTTTTATGGAAAAATTAAATATACCAAAGTTAAAGGTAGATGAGGCTCAATTACTAATGGTTAGAATAGGAGGAGATGATATAAAAATTGTAATGTATAACCAATCTACAGGAATGTCCCCAGGAAGAGATGTTATTTCTGTGGAAGTTTGGAAGCTAGGAGGGCAAAAACTGATAAAGGTCTGGAAGGTTTTGTTTAAAAGTATCATAAGAGGAGGAGAAGCACCAACATCCTGGAAGAAAGCAGTGGCAGCTGTAATACCTAAAGAAGGTAAAGATCCAACAGACCCAGCTTCATACAGGCCCATTTCAAAACTAAACCATGATTATAAAGTGTTCATTTCTATAACTGCTAAAAGAATGACAAAAGTAATGCCAAAGTTGATAGATATGGATAAATATGGTTTGGTGGAGGGGAGGTAAACATTTGACAACATTAACAGAACATTGATGATCCAGAGGGAAGCAGATTTTAAGAAAATAGCATGGTTGATGGTGGGTCTTGATGCAAAGAAAGCATTTAACAGAGTAAGCTGGGACTTTATGAGCAGGGCAATGGAAGCATTTGCATTTCCTGAAAAATTTGTAAAGTTGATTTGGAGGATATTTGAGGGATCAGAGGTGAAAATTAAAATGGATGGGGTCCTTTCTGATAATTTCTGCTTGAGCAGAGGAACCAGGCAGGGGTGTCCTATTTCCCCTTTGTTATTTGCATTATATTTAGAACCATTGGCAAAGAAAATAAGGGACTCAGAAATTCAAGGATATAATTGGTATGGCAGTCAAGAAAGGCTGGCTCTATTCGCAGATGATATTATTTTATACCTGACAAAACCAGAAAGAGACATTACAGTGTTGTGGAACATTTGGAAACAGTTTAAAATCATTTTGGGATACAAAATTAATGAAGCTTAAACAAAGGCAATAGCTGTAAGTTATGAACCCACACATGAATTGATTCAGCAATATCATTATTTATGGGAACATGATAAAATTAAATATTTATGAGTAAGGATTAAAAATTATTCTGATGTGGCAGCTGAGGAAATGTGGGAGGAGACTAAACAAAAGATAATACAAAAACTAAGAAAATGGAAGCTTTGTTATATGGATATGGATAGTAAAAAACAAACAGTCAAAATGTTTTTAGTCCCTTTAGTGTTAAACACAGGTCGGACATATTTTTATCAAGCAGACAAGAAGTTGTGGTTAGCAATTAATAAAGAGCTGAAGGGCTTTATCTGGGATGAGGAGTCAGCAAGAGTCAAATGGGATAAGCTGATTCTTCAGTAGAACAGGGTGGATTGTGACTATCAAATCTGAATGGGTATTTCAGAGCTACACAGTTAAGGCTCCTATACATAGCACTAGCAAAAGACTATAATTCAAAGTGGAAAGGGATCATGTTGAAACAAGGGGGAAGCTCAAGACACAAGGAGAGACTGGGATTTTGGATGAAAGCCTTTAAGGAGAATAACAATAATCATACAGAATATTATACCCGTAAAGTAGCAGAAAGTATTCTAAGAACTAAGCCAACACAAGAATGGAGTTCCTCACCTAATGAGCTATACAGTTTTAAATCATCAACAAAGAGAAGATGAGAAGTCTTTACACTTTGTTGTTTTCTAGGAGCCAAATTATAGCCATGGCCTAAGCTGTTAAGTAGACAACTTAATGGGTTAAGGGCAAGGCAGAATAACAGAGGTGACAGGGAGTCACCCTGGAATATCCCCATTTCAATTTTTATCCCTGGAATAATAATTTTTCCCTTATCATGGCTTAATTGCAAAGTGGTCTGCCGCTGTTTTGTGGTCACTGTAATGTATTTGATGAGTATAGGCTGTATCTTATACAGTTTTAAGCACTCATCCATGAATGTGGGATACTATCAAATGCTTTTTTGTAGTCAGTCCATGCCATACTTATATTCTTCCCCTTTTTGCAGTTCTCCATTATGATTTTATTTAACAACAGATGATCTTTTGTTCAATATGACTTTCTTTTTTTGCCCTTTTGTTCTATTACCACAATTGAGTTTTCTTTTAAATGACTATAAACTCTGTCAGCATCAATTCCAGTGTATAGTTTATATGTAGTTGGAAGGCAAGCTATTGGTCTATAGTTTTTAGGGTAGCTTGCAGGTTCACTCTTGTAAGAGCATTGTTTTTTTATGTTGTCAGCCAGGTTGGTGTCTGTTCAGGGTGCTCATATAAATAGTTCTTACTCATAGCTAAATCTTCATGCAAAGATGTTAATACTTTTAACCAGAAGTTAAGTACTGCATCTGGGCCTGGGGTTTTCCATTTGGAGGATTTTCTTAACTTTGTTTCAATCTCTCTGGCTGTTACTTCATACCATCTCATATCCTGTATCTTTGAACTTCTTATACTTTCTTTTACTTCTTTTATCCATTTAGCATCTTTGTTATGTTCCAAAGGATCTTTATAAATACTTCTCCAAAATATATCTATTTCTTCTTTTTTGGGTGGTCTTTCAGTTACTCTTACCGTGTTTCCCAGTTCTCTATAAAACTTTTTTGGGTCATCAATAAATTGCTTATTTTGCACTTTTCCTTTATATTTATCTGTCTATTTTCTATGTTTTTCTACCTGTGCCGGTATTTTTAGTTTATTATTTGTGATAGTGCATGATAGATACTGGTCCATTATAATATTGCAGATTGCTTTTATCATGTCTGCCTTTTTGAGTATTTTTGTTGATTTGCCCCTAATACTCCTCTAACAGTGACACTTCTTGTCTTAATTGCTCTGTTCAATACTTCCATGATGGTATTCAATTTCTCCCATTTCTTTCCCTTGCTACCTTGTGTTCTTGTGTTAGAATTGTATCTGTTATTAATTTAGCTGCACAGTAATAAATCCTGTTTACTTCTGTTATATCACATGGATCTCTATGGACAGTCTTAATTACTGTGTTCATTTGATTTATCAAACTTCTGACTTGGGGTTTTATAGACCTTCTTCAGTCTATGTTTTCATTGATCTTAATATATCTATCTATCTCTATTAAATCAAGCAACTCTTCTCTTAGCTCATTTTCTTCCAAACTGAGGACACATTTTTTGTTCTCCATTTTCTGTGGGCATTCTGTAGAAATTTCTATAGCATCTTCCTGTGACACATTCTCTTCATTTTCATCCTATGTCATCCGTTGCTCTGCCATATGGGGACTCACTGGCCTATATCACTCCTCAACATTGACTGCTCCAGAGTTGCACAGTTTCCCGTTCCTTCCCTTGCTGTCCAGCTTCAAGTGAACACTTATACTGGCTTCCTGTGGAAGGCTCCAAAATGTCTTCATATGGCAACTGACCAGTTGCTTCCCATTCCACTGGTTTCTCCTTAATTTGGATGTCTATTGCTGTATCCTGCTGTGGTGTTTTCTGAGTTAGATTTTCTATACTGAATCATTCACTTTGCAGGTATTCCATAACCTCAGTTTCTATTTCTTTAACTTCTCCATTACTAATCTTCTTTTCTACTTTTCCTCTTTGTCTTAATTTTTGTATTGTAAAGTTTTCCATGCCTGGATTCCTTTGTCTGTATTTCTCTTCATATATCTTTGGTGCTGCTCTTTTTGTATTGATTAGTTTTGCTTTTTCCTTTGCATAAATATATCAACATATTAAATCTCTTTTTCTTTCCCATGTCTATATTTCTTCTTCAGGTGCCTCCTGATCTTCTTGTTTCTCCTTACTGTGGGGACTCATTGCATCATGCTGTGATGTAACCTGTGTTATACCTTCTACATCAAATCCTTCATTTTGCAGGCATTCCATAACTTCACCTTCTATTTTTTTAACTTTTACTTTCCCTCTTTGTGATATTGTCTTTATTGTGAAATTTTCCATATCTGGATGCCTTTGCCTATATTTCTCTTCCAATATCTTTGGGGCTGCCTTTTCTGTATTGCTTATTTGGCTTTTGACTTTGCATGACTATTGCACCATATCAAATCTTTCTTTCTTTCCCATGTCCATATTTCTTTTTTATACGTTTCAAAAATCTCTGTGTTTTGTTGTTTATATTTTCACACTTCCTCAGATGCTTCTTTTTCCAAATAGATCAAAGTTTCTTGGTCTATATAATATTTTTCACAAATCTGTTGTATTAATGAACACATTTTTTTATTTGAGGCTTCTGACAGTTTTTCTTGTGAAGGTATTTTTCTTTCCTCTATTTCTCTCTTAATATTTTTGTATATCTTGTATCAGGAAATCCTGGGCTTTTTGCATAATAGTTGTTGTGTCTTTTGGCTTTTCCCAGTTAGGGGTTGCCACAGCAGAACTCCGGACCGCTAATGATTGGCAGTAAATTTTTACATGCCGAGTTGCTGGCCCTGATGCACAACCTTCAACGAAGGTATGCCCATTCATGCATGTCTCCACACAGAAGACACTCTAGCTGAGAATCGAACAGGACAACGTCTTACTGTGAGGCGACAACGCTACTGCAGCACCACCACCACAGTCTGGCTTTTTGCATAATAGTAACAATATATAATTTCTTTCTTATCCTCAGTAGTCCACTCTATTGTCTTTATGGCTTTTCTTTGGTCTATGAGTTCAGCTTTTGTGATTTTTGTGGACTGCTACTTCCTTCCACAAGGGAGGCCATCCTCCCCTGGGCCTAGCCTAGATGCATTGTAGGAATGTTTCCATATTTTGAAGATTCTACACTGTCATTTTTTTTTCTATTCCTGGCACCAGTGCGCCTACTAGGATTTGACACTTTTTTATCTTGGGTGTTGGGCACCCAGCTATATTTTTTTTAATTTTTGACCTACTTTTGTCCATGACATATGCTATATAAAATACAGTCTATATATCAGTGTTGTCTCTGTGAGATTTTGTGAAAAACATGGTCTACCTCATGAAGGTACTCACCAAGACTTGAGGATGAATTCAGTTTCAGCAATACTACTCTCCTTTGCTTGCTGACTCAACATCTCCCCATTTGGACCCCAATCTTTTCTAATGTCCCCTGATTGATTCTTATAGTTATCATGCAATATTTCATATACCCTACTAATTACCCCTTTTTTAACATCAGCTTCTGTTCTAGATTCAACTAAAAACTCTAAAAGGGCAAGTATTTTACTTAAGATTCCCTTATCCCTTTCTCTTTGCCTATACTCTGATATGAATCAGTCTCTAGCCTGCAGTCCAAATGTCTTCTTGGCTTCTTTCAATTCTATTACCTTTTCCTCTCTAGTTATTTGCTCCCAGTTCCTTGGTTCCTTTTCCAGTTTTCTCCAGTAAATTCAAGCCCCCTCTTGCCTGTTTTCTGTACTTCTAAGTGCCATCATCTGTATTGTCAAAATCTCATTTTTCCATTTGCATATTGGCTTAGTTCTTGGAATATTGTCTGCTACTCTATGAATATAATATTAATAAAATTCTGTAAGGCTGTTGTTATTCTTTCTTTTATTTGAAAATATTTTTATTCATTTTCAAAAAGAAAAACATATATACAGGTTATTTATGACAGTGAAGTATTTACAAAATATTTAAGCATGTTAGCTAAAAGCAGTAAACAGATATCAACATTAAAACCAAAATAAAGTATTTACAAGGGTGTCTATTGTTGACATATAATCAACTTTCTATACAACTGTTTCCCAATTATAATACAGTCATTACTCTCCATTGCAGTTACTTTTTGCCATGCTATATATAATGATGCAGTTCTTTCATGTTGTTATTCGTTTTAAGGATCTGCATCCAGAATCCCATTCTGTCCTTATTTCTTGAATTTTCCTGCTTCATCATAATTCCTTTTCACTTTGAATTACAGATTTCTGCTTGAGTTATGCATATAAGCCTTAACTGTGTAGCTCAAAAATATCCCTTCAACTCAGGTAGTCCTAAACCATGTTTTCTATTGCAAGGATCAACTTATCCCACTTGACTCTTGCCATCTTCCTCTCCCAGATAGAACCCTTTAACTCTTTCTTAATTACTGTCCATAACTTCTCTGATTGATAAAAATATGCCTGACCTGTATATAAAACTAAAGGGACTAAAAACACTTTCACTACTTATATCAATATCCATAAACAAGAGCTTCCAGTTTTTCAGTTTTTGTATTACCTTTTGTTTTGTCTCTTTCCACATATCCTTAGCTGCCATAACAGAAGCTTTTTTAATCCATACTCCTAAATATGTAATTTTATCATGTCCCCATAAATATGGGTATTGCTGAACTAATTCATGTGTGGGTACATAGTTTTCAGTTATAGCCTTTGTTTTATCTTCATTAATTTTATATCCTGGAAAGACTAGAAACTGTCTCAGAATGTTCCACAATACTGAGATGTCCTTTTCTGGTTTTATCAGATACAAAATAATATTGTCTTCATATAAAGCCAACTTTTATTGATTACCATACCGGTTGTAGCCTTTAATTTCCAAGTCTCATATTTTCTTTACAAATGGCTCTAAATGAAATGCAAATAACAAAAGGGAAATTGAAACTCCTGCCTGTTTTTTCTGTTCAGACACAACATATCAGAGAGGGACCATCCCACTTTACTTTTTGCCACTGATCCCACATATATCCTCCTAATTAACCTTATTATTGTATCATGGAATGCAAACATTTCCATTGCCCTACTCAAAATCCCACCTTACTCTGGCAAATGCTTTTTTCTACATCAAGACCCACCAACAACAGCAGTATTTTCTTACATTATACATCCCTCTGGATTATCATTGTTCTGTTAATGCTGTTTAATGTTTGCCTCCCACTCACAAAACCAGACTGATCCATATCTATCAATTCTGACAACAGCTCTGCCATTACTTTAGCTATTCTAGACACAAGCACTGTACAACCATGGTTTACAATTGAAATGGGCCTATATAAATCTGACTGATAGGTCTTTACTGTATTTAGGTATTACACGCACTGCAGTTTTCTTCCAGGATATTGGTACTTCCTACCTTTTAAAGTACTGTTAAACAAAACCTTCCATATCTTTATCACTTTCCTCCTTCCTAGCTTCTAGACTTCAACAGGAATACCATCTTTTCCTGGAGACTTTCCTACAGATTTGTTATATGCTACCATTTTTATTTTATCTCTTCCTATCTTAACTTTTAATTGTTAATCCTCTACATCTAACCTTGACATACTTAAGTCTTGCATTAATATTTCCATTTGTGCTCTTTGTTCAGTTCCACATTTATCTGCTTTATACAAATCTTCATAAAATTTCCAAAATATCTCTAACTCCTCTACAGGATCTCTTATTTTTCTTGTTACAGACTCCCTAAGTTTGGTAACAAGGCAACAGAAAATAGAAAGGCTTATTGCCAAACCTAAGGAGCCTATAACAAGACTCCCTTATTTTCACTTTAGCAGTCTGCAGTTGCACCTCTTCTTATTCTGTGATATTCCCATTATCCTTACTTCTTAACTATATCTCTTTTTCTTTTATTTCTACCCCATTTTTAAACTCCACTTTCATGTTATCCCACTTGCTAACTATACATTCTGAAGAAATTCCTCTCTTCCCTAATAACTCCCTTATAATTTACACTACCCATTCCTTAAGTTCCTCTCTTTTAATTTGGGGTTGGCATAATGCTTAAAGAGCTTACTTTACAAATACAAGGTGGAAGGTTTGATTGTCAAGTGGAATAACTGACTAAGCTTAAAATGCCTTGCAAGGGCAGTTAGCCTAATAGTTGCCTATGAATCAATGATAATAGATAGGTAGGGAAGCTATGGTGTCTCATTTTACTTTACTACCTTGCATTTTTATCTTAGTTGTTAATGGCACATGATATGAAATAGTTATCGGATGTGTTTTGAAACTTTCAATTAAATTAATATGTTCATGTGAAATATAATTTCTGTCTAACCTAGCCCCATTATTGTACCTTGGGGAATAATATATATATACTCTGTCCAAGTTCCTACTACTGAATTCATGTCTTTCATACTAAATATTTTTATAAATGTCTTTGGAAATCTACTCTCTTTTGCTATGTTTTCCCTTCTAGGTTCCCCAGATACATTCTCATTGTTGCAAATCAAGATGCAGTCCCCACCTATAAGTAGTATTCCCTGATGAAATCTGAGTATGTTTCCCAACATTTTCTTAAGTTTCGTAGTAGCAGTTTTTAGGTGGAATATAAATACATGCCAGTGTAATCCTCCTCCCTTACCAGTAGCCTCTTTCTACCACAAATCTATCATTATTATCTTTTTTCCTCTTTTATCACTATTGGAGGTCCCCTAGCCATTAGTATAACTACTCTCCCATTCCTTTATCCCTGATATAATGCTGAATATCCATCATAAAATTATTTCTTTGTCAAATTCACAAGCTCAGTTATTTCCAAATGTATCTTTGTAGGATTGCTATTCACATTCTGCATTTCTTAATATAATTCAGTTACTCTTACCTTCTTGTCTATACATGTGAGGTCATTCACATTCCAAAATAATAAGGATAGTAAAGCCATTATGATAAGAGGTTATTTTTCACACCTATTATATATGACCATTGTTTCATATGTCTATTTCTAGCTTTTGTGTTACTTTATATAGTTGTTTCTTGGCATCTCCATATGAACCCATGTCACATTTTACAAGACTTTCTATTTTAATGAAAACCCACAAAAAAAAAAAAAAACACCCAGAACATATTAACTTAGAATAAACATACAATATTATGTACACTTCAAATAATGAAGTTTAACCCTCCTCGTGGGAGCAATTGTTTCAAATCAACAATTGCATCCGCAAGTATTACCTAACCTACAATTAAGGTTATCTATGCTAAAGCACAGCTTACAACCTGTGCTCCTACTTACACTTATTGCTGTTTGTTCTTGTCTTATCTTTATTCCCCTCCCAGATGTGAAAAACAGCTTGTATGCGTTCAAAAAACATTAACTTTAGCCTTAAAAAAATTGTACACTTGCTATCTTTAAATAAAACCAAATAATAGACTGTTCTAGCAATGCACTGAAGGATTTGGGTAACAACAATCCTCATGTTATCTCTTATTCACTCCCAATGATTTCAAACTTTATTTTTACCAAGCTACTTGCCCTTGTATTTTTTAATTTTACATTTCTCTCAGCAAACAATGTTCAGAACTCTCTATATTTAATGCCTGTCAGTTTCTCTCTATGGAAACATAAGAACAGGTGCCCTAGCTGCAGACTTCTCAAATCACATTGAACATTTATTTGCTAAAGGAAAACTTTTCATTATATTTAATGTTCTCTAATTTAAAAAAAAACATACATGTTTACATAAGAACCGTGTTGCTAGATTATGCCAAAGGCATTAATCCAGACATTCACCTATGCAGAAGTAAGAGAAATCACCTGAACTGTACATATATTACAATCAGTGCACATTTACATCCCATCTCCCACCCCTGAAAGGCCAAAATTATAGCATATTAACTTAGACATGCTTTTGTCCAGAATTTCTTCACTTTTTACATTGTAATGCCTACATTTCTTAAAATTAAAAAAAAGAAAAAAGTATATGTTTACTTTAGTATGTTTTTCACAAACAACAACCACTAACATGTTTTACTATATAACATGCAATTTAGATCATGAAATGTTTTATACAAATATTGATAAGAACAATTGTTTTACCTACAGTTACTTTATTTTTATCCTTTTAATGTCCTTCCAGACATTAATGACATGAAGTGGGGTACATGCCTTTCAGACCAAAGTTTAACAAAGTCAACGAAAGTACAAATTTTCCCAGACACTTTTTCTTGTAAAGTCCTACTTCACAAATGTGATTGATGCTTTAAGTCTCACATTTATTCACAAATTCAGCATTGCTTATCTTCTACTTTTCCATCTCCATCTCCCAACCCCAGACTCTGGTTCAATTCCATGGTACTCCCAGTTCTTCTTGTCAACCCCTGTGCTGCTTTTTCTGTCGCTTAAGCATTTTCTTTTGGAATACTGGAAAAGGATTCACTGGCATAGTCTCTCTATGACTTTTATCAGAAAAATGAGAAGCAAAGTCACCTTCTGTTTGATGGCTCACTTTTGTTGAACAAACATTTGCATTCTCTCCTTAGTCTGTTCTGAGGTGGGTTTGGCATAATAGTTCAACTCATAAAAACAAGATACAGGGTTTGATTCTGATGTTACGTTGTTGATTGGCTTAAAATGATCCATCAGGGCAGTTGCCCTAGTATTCACCTATAAGTGACTTTGAATTAGGATCCCCCTATTCTTTACCTTTGCCTATACTCTGTTATCAATCCTTGATAGGGAAGGCAATCTTTGTCCAACAGTCCAGATAAATGTTTTATTCCAAACACTTTTATTTAATTATCACTTGTGACATAGGCAAATTTACATTCATATAAAAGTAATCAAACTATATTAACATATCAAACATTATACTTCACATATATTGTTATATATCATATAACCTAAGCAATATTGCATAAATTATTCTATTCTTGCTTTTTAATAAGAAATATCTTCACTAAACCATCACTTACTACAAAGGCAATAATACACTTATATAAATGAAACTAAACCACACCAACACAATCCTAGTTGCAAGCATTTTACATCACAAACCATACTGACACACTCTCAGTTGCAAACATTATACATTGCTTATAATCTACCCAATCTCTCTCACTCTTATATAGCTCACTTAAGTCCTGCTGCCTTTTAAGCCTCATTCCTCCCTTGTATGTATTGTTCCCACAATTCCTATTTTTTCTTATGTAGTTTCCTTCTCCCCTTTTCTAAAGATCTCAATTCCAGTTGTTTTATATCTGTTACTATATTCACTACTTCCAGTATAGTTGGTTTAGATTTTGATTTTAATTTTCTAGTAATTGGTTTTTTTTGGCAGCCACAATTATTAGAAACAGCAAGGCTTTGTCATGTCTAGGCAATTCCGATTCTGTGTCATAGCGCAGAAAAATCATCTCCCTCTTCAGACCAATCTGCTCACCCAGCATCTCCAACAGTGCATCTTGCAGGGAATCCTTAAACTCCTCCAACTCACTGCAATCCCAGAAAATATGTTCCCAATTACATCTTTCATTCTCTTCACAACTCCAACATTTACTGTCTATCTGAGGAAAAATTCTCTGGAATCTACTTTGGGTATAAAAATATCTGTGTAAACATTTCCAGGCAAAACTCCTAAATCTTCTAGATTTTGTTGCATATTTGGGAGACATACACATATCCTCCCATTATTTCTTTGTCAATTGCTTATAAAATCTTTCTAACCTCCTCTGACTGATTCTTATTGTTATCATGCAATATTTTGTATGCTGTACCAATTATTCCTTTTTTAATGGCAAATTCTGTTCTAGATTCTATTAAAACTCTACCAGTGCTGGTCTTTAATTTAGGACACTCCTACATCTTACTCTTTGCCTATACTCTGATATCAATCCCTGGTAGGGAAGGCAATCTCTAACCTGCAGTCCAAATACATTCTTGGTGTCTTCCCATTCTATTACCTTTCCCTTTCTAGTTATTTGCTCCCAATACCTTGGTTCTTTTGCCAGTTTTCTCCAATAAATTCTACCCCTCTTGTCTATTGTCTCTATCCCTAACTGCAGTCATCCCTATCAGCAAAATCTTCTTTATCCATTCCCATGTTGGTTTTGTTCTTAGAATATTTTCTGCTACTTTATGGATATAATATTCTGCATGATTATTGTTGTTCTCCTTAATGGCCTGCATCCAAAATCCCAGTCTCTCCTTGTTTCTTGAGCTTCTCCCATGTTTCATCATCATCCATTTCCACTTTGAATTATATTTTTCTGCTTGTGCTGTGTATAGGAGTATTAACTGTGTGGCTCTGAAATACCCCTTCAGATTTGGTAATCCCAATCTGCCCTATTCTACTGGCAGCTTATCCCATTTGAATCCTACCACCTTCTCCTCCCAGATAAAGTCCTTCAGCTCTTTATTAATTGCTACCCACAACTTCTCCTCTGGTTGATAAAAATATGCCTGACCTGTGTATAAGACTGAAGGGACTAAAAACTTTTTAACTGTTTGTATCTTACTATCCATATCCATATAACAAAGCTTCTATTTTCTCAGTTTTTGTATTATATTTTGTTTGGTCTCTTCCAACATATCCTTACCTGCCATACTAGAATAATTTTAATCTATACTCCTAAATATTTAATTTTATCGTGTCCCCATAAATATGGGCATTCCTGAACCAGTTCATGAGTGGGTATATAATTTACCACTATTGCCTTTGTTTTAGCTTCATTAATTTTGTATCCCTAAGAGATCTGAAACTGTCTCAAAATGTTCCACAACACTGTAATGTCTTTTTCTGGTTTTGTCAGGCAGGGCCAGCCTTAGCTGAAATGGTGCACTAGGCAGTGTGGTTTTCCAGTGCCCCTTAAGCCCCACGCACAACATACTTGTGCTACACCCCTGTATGAGCCACAACCACAGACAGGTCACCCCTCATGAAAGTCACTTTAGTTATTTCCTTCATTTTTTTAAATACATGAAAATTAGTTTCTACTGTAACAGGTTTTGCATTACCAAACATCTTCCGAAAGTTATGAAGTCCAAAATTAATACCAGATTTCATCTGACAAGTAATAAGATCCAAAATCAGAGCCAACACTCACACAGTTACTTTATAACATAATGCAGCCCCAGCAGGTGCCCAAAGCTGTACCATCAGCTGGCAAGTACCATTCGCCCAGGCATCTGAGACTTTGTCCTTTTGATTACAGGACATTTATTGAAGAATGTTTTGATGGTTACATTTCACAGCCCGTCTGCCTTGAACATAAACATTGGCCTGTCTGTGTCAGGACTGGAATGACAAAAAAAGGGAGACATGTTTACATTTTTCTACTCACTTTGAATGCTATTTTCTTTAAATTAATCACTAGTTTTTCAGCAACTCTGTTATGCTTCCATCTACCTGTCTATGCTTCTTGATTGTATTCTCATCATTATTCATTAAATGTAATTCACCACCTTCTTTCAAAAGTCGCCAGTTTTAGGAGGGATTAAGAGGGCAGAGCAATGTTTTGAGTCAAAATAAGAGACAGTTCAGAGAGAGGTAAATTGCAACAACCACAGATTCACAAGCAACACTAGCATGATCAGCTCACCCATTTATAACTAAGCTCGGTGACAAGATAAACAAAACACATTCACAGATAATGGTTGAACAAGATACAGGTATGTTCACTTAACACAAGAGAAGTAAACATTTACTCCAGATGCTATCTTCTCTGCAACCTTTGTACTACCACAAGTGCACAGGACTGGATAGTTTTTGGTATCCTTACCATTCTATACTGCTGTTTAAATCCAAAAAGCATCACAAACAGAAACTAACCCTACACACAGCTGTGCCACATGTCACAGAAGACACAGCTGAACCCCTATATCAAGTAGGGAGAAACACAAATAACTGTATACCTGGTCTGTATTACTACTGCAATGGTCTGACTCCGGAAGCAGTCTAACCTAATTGGTTGCTTTTGATTTGCATTACACTAGCTTGCCACGAGTAATCACAACACTACAACACTTTTTTTTCCTGAAAATAGACTCACATCTACTGCATGGTGCACCTTAGGGTCTGGAAGCATCAAACACTGGCCAAATGACTACTGTAAATAAACACAAGCAAAAAAGATTCCAATGACAAAATCCAAATGAAGCCAAGACAGTGCAGAGAGGATAAAAAACTTTTAATAAATCATTGTGCTGGATCAGTCTTAAAAATACATTAAAAGGAGAAATTATTAAAAAGACCACACCATGTACCTGTGAGAAGACCTACCTACCACACACACACACACTCACACACACACACACACCCCCCTACCTCTCACTTGTCCATTCATGGTCTGCTGTGCAGTCCAAACGCCTTCTACAATTCAAATTCTGTGCATGGAAAACAAAGACGTAAATTTGGTCGCACAGTAACAACAGATGTTTGTGACCTATTTTCGTCTTCTGCATCTGTGCAACCAGCCATAAAGGGCATTCTTAAAGCACTATAAGAGACTGCTTAATAGAGCATTTTTTTTTCTTTTTTTAGCTAAAACCAAAGGCTACTGCTGTACAGTTCAATGCCATTATATCGTGCTGATACACGACAAAGTGATATACTTTTATCTGTTTTTTCCCAGACCCTTGCACCAAATGTTTAATAGCTGTACACAAATGGACCTATTTATTATGAGGCAATTTGCATGCAAACTATCCTTTCTGTGTTAATTTCCATGAGTACAGTAAACCGCTGCAGGTAGAAAGCAAACATGGACATTTCAATCTGGTATCAAGGGCTACTTCTTTTGAAAAATAACATAACTCGTAATTTGGTATTAGTCCACTATAAATGAAATTATGTGAATTAATCTAGATCACACTGTCAAAAGCATCCTTTCCTTGAAGTAAAACATTTCCATACTAAACTGTTTAGTATAACACTCACAAGTCTTAACAGAGGTTTCTATAAATCGTCCTGAATATTTTAAACTGAAATCAGTCTGGTTGCATTATCACTCGACTCTGAGAAAGTGATTTATTATTCTGGCACCAATATATTCCTCCAAATTTCAGAAAAACTTTTTTTCAAGTAACATTAGGAACTAAAAAACTTGGATACAGTATATAACAATGCATCAGCTAATAAGGGGGAAAGTATGTTACACTGTCCAGTTTACCCATGAAGACTGAACTTTATGAGTTACAAGCAGCACATTTTATCAGCTTTGTATTGTTTGATTCAATAAACATACAAAGGAATGAGAATATATCATTTATGACAGTTATACCAGAAATATTGTAAATGATAACCTATATATGTGATAGAGATACCCAGAAATTAACTGTCTTCATGTCCTCAATGTAATAAGACAATATGGCACAGTTTCTTTCTTCAAGTTACAAAAATTACCAGAGTCAATAAATTCTGAAGAAATACAAAGACACATTAAAAATACTGGATTCCAGCAATAATCCATTTATGGAAGTATAGATGCACACATTTGCAAAACATAGCTTGTATCCATACCATTGATACTTACAAATATACAATCTGCATGATTTGGATGTGGTGCCTGAGTACATCAATATTCCTTTCCTCATGAAATGAAAATTAGATGAATCACTGGATTCCAAAGTGATTTTAAGTCTGACTCCCTGTTAGTACAGATCCCCTGCAAAAACATTTCTGTAGATGTCTGAGGGTATGCATTTACTACTACTACCACACACACACACACACACACACATAAACACACACACACCCTACCTCTCACTCGTCCATTCATGGTCCACCCTGCAGTCCAACAGTCTTCAAATGCCGTGCGCATTAAACAAAGACATAATCAGTTGCACAGGCACAAGAAGTGTTTGCGACCTGTTTTCATCTCCTACATACGTGATTTTTTTTTTTTTAATTAAAAGAAAATTAGTCTCCCAACTGTGACAGACAGTCTCCATTTTGCAGACAGTGGATTGAGAAGAGCACAAACTATTACAGACTACTGGACTAGAAAAAAAAACATTAATTAAAATAAATAAATAAAAAAGTGGTCACCTAGTTCGCCTATGCCTAAGGCCAGCTGTGTTGTCAGGTACAAAATAATATCATCTGCAATAAAAGCCAGCTTTTCTTGACTATCATACCAATTATATTGTTGAATTTCTGAGTCCCTTACTTTTTTTGCCAATGGTTCTAAATATAATGCAAATAATAAAGGAGAAAGAGGACACCCATGCCTGGTCCTCCGCTCAAGCAGAAATTATCAGAGAGGACCCCACTCACTTTAATTTTCGCCTCCAATCCCTCATATATTCTCCTAATCAACCTTTTTTTTTTCAGGAAATGCAAATGCTTCCATTGCCCTGCTCAAAAAGAACCAGCTTACTCTGTCAAATGCTTTCTCTGTATCCAGACACACCAACAACAATGGTATTTTCTTACATTCTGCTACCATCTGGATCATCAATGTTCTGTTAATGTTGTTAAATGTTTGCCTACCCTCCACAAACCACATTGATCTATATATATAAGTGTTGGCATTACTTTTGCCATTCTTTTACCTATTATAGACATGAACACTTTATAATCATGGTTTAATATTGAAATGGTCCTGTACGAAGCTGGATCTGATGGAACCTTACCCTCTTTAGGTATAACAGCTACCACTGCTTTCTTCCAGGACAATGGTTAAACATTTCCATTTGTAACTTTTCTTGATTTTCATATTTCTCTGCTTTAGAGAGACTCTCATAGGATTTCCAAAATATTTCTAATACTTCTAAAGGATCTCTTGTTACCTTCTTTGTTATAGGCTCCCTAAGTTTGGTGACAGCCCTTTCTACTTTCTGTTGCCCGAGCCATTGTGCTACAGATTTCTGTGTTCTAGCATTATTATCAAAAAACAGTTGCTTAAGAGCAATCTTTCTAAGCTCGTGCATATTATTGAGGTAATCCCTTATTTTCTGCCTAGCATTCTGCAGTTGGTCCTCTTCTTGCTCTGAGAGATTCCCCCTGTTCTGCAATACTTTCATATTTGCCAGTCCCTCAAAATAATTCTTGTTACTTCTTAACCATAGCTTCTCTTCTTTTTATTTCCACTCAGTTTTTAAACTCCACCTTATTTTTATCCCAAATCCCTAGCTATATTTTCAGAAGAAATTTCTATCCTCTGTAACAGCTCCTGAATAATCTCCACTACCTGCTCCTTAAATTCCTCTCTTTTCAACAGATAGGTGAGAAAGTGCCAGTGTCTCATTTTTATTTCATTACCCTGTATTTTTATTTTTGCTATTATTGGTGCATGATCTGAAATAGTTATTGGGTGGGCTTCAATTAAATGCACATATTCCTGTGAAATGTAAATTCTGTCTAGCCTAGCCTAGTTTTTATATCTTGGGGAATGACATGTAAATTTGCTCCAAACTCCTAATACTGAATTTACATCTTCCATGCCAAATATTTTCATAAATTTCTTCAAAAATCTACCTTCCTTTGTTATATTTTCCCTCCTGGGCCTCCCGGACACATCCTCACTGCTGCAAATTAAGTTCCAGTCCCCACCTATAAGTAATATTCCTTACTAAAAACAGATTATTTCTCCCCAAATTTTCTTAAACTCCATTACAGCACTTTTAGGTGGAATGCAGATACATGCTAGTGTAATCCTCCTCCCTTGCCAGTAGCCCCTTAGCATTAGAAATGTGCCATTATTATCTTTTTTATCTTCTTCTATCACTATTGGAGCTCCTCTTGCAATTAATATAATTACTCCTCTTTTCCTTTGTCCCAGGTATTCAGCTGAATAACCACCCTAAAACCTTTCTTTAGCAAATTCACATGTTCATTTCTTTATCTGTGTCTCCTGTAACATGGCTATTTGCACATACATTTTTTAATACAGTTCAGTACTCTTTCTTGTTTGTATTTATCTGTGAGGCCAATTACATATAAAGACATTAAAGAAAACGTCATTGTATTAATGATTAATGTATTCATCTGATGAAGTGTGTACTTTGAAAATGAAAACGCAGTGACTTTGAAGGGCGTTTATGCTTGTGGAGTTCGTATTGTGCTGTTCGTATTTTTTGCTGCTGTGGATTTTATTGGAGCCTAATAAACCCCAGGATATTTAAATTGGAGTTCCTGAGTTATCCGTACTTTTTTCTTCTTGGTTTGGTTTCCACATTCGTGTTTCTGGTTATTTGTATTAAAAGGTTATTATTTCCACCTTTATGTATAGCACCTTTTTTGTTAAATGCCTAGTTCCAGCTTTTGTGTTACATACATACACTGTTTAGAAGGTTGAAATTTTATACAGTTGTTTCCTGTCATATCTATTTGAGCCTATGTCACATCTTATAAACCTTTTTTTGTTTATTGAAAACCTGCAAACAAAAAAAAAAAAAACAAATACACCCCCAATATCCTCCTAAAATCTATTAACTTAACACTAACAAACAAAATTATGTACTCCTTCAAATATTGAAGTTTTAACCTCCTAATAGGAACAAAAGTCCCAAACAAGCTACATTTACAGACTTGAGTTAACCTAAAAGAAAAGTCATCCATTCTTAGACCCATGGTGCAGCCTGTGCTTCTACTAAGTGCTGATTGGTTTTGTCTTGTCTTTATAGCTCTTCCAGCTGGGAAATCCCTGAATGCTTTCAGAGAACATTAACTACCTTGGAAAAGCCCCTGAATACTTTCAGAGAACATTGTCCACTTTGGGAAACCCCCTGAATGCTTTCAAAGAACATTATTTACTTTGGAAAGCTCCCTGAATGCTTTCTGAGAACATTATCTCTTAGACAAGTTCTCTTTTTAACCTCAGCCAACCACTCTCCACCAGGCTTTAGCCAGTTTCTACCAGATTGTCTCCATGGAGACATGAGAACCAGGCAGCCATTTTCTCTTTATCATATTGTTTTCATGGAAACATGAAGAACAGCTGCAGAATTGTTACTGAGCTTACATGTATTTACTAGAAAAAAGGCACATAATATTCAATGTTCTTTTGAATTTACTTGCGCTCTCTTAAAATTTGTTAATAAATTAGTCTAAAGTCTTTAATGCAGTCATTTCCCCATGCAAGAGTGAGAAAAAACACATTAATCTCTCTTTTATCATGCTTTTTTAACCAGGCTTTTGTGTGCATTGCAGTGCATTCTTCTTCTTCTTTCGGCTGCTTCCATCAGGGGTCGCCACAGCAGATCAACTGTTTCCATTTCTTCCTGTCCTCTGCATCTTGCTTTGTCACACCAACCACCTGCATGTCCTCTCTCACCGCATCCATAAACCTTATCTTAGGCCTTCCTCTTTTCCTGTTTCCTGGCAGCTTCATCCTTAGCATCTTTTTCCCAATATACTCTGCATCCCTCCTCAGCACATGTCCAAACCAACATAATCTTGCCTCTCTGGCTTTGTCTCCAAACCTTCCAACCTGGGCTGACCCTCTAATATACTTATTCCTAATCCTGTCCATCCTTGTCACACCCAGTGCAAATCTTAACATCTTCAGCTCTGCCACGTCAAGCTCTGACTCCTGCCTTTTTGTCAGTGCCACTGTCTCTAACTCATATAACATAGCTGGTCTCACTACCCTCTTGTAGACCTTCCCTTTCACTCTTACTGGTACTCGTCTGTCACAAATCACTCCTGACACTCTTCTTCACCCACTCCATCCTGCCTGTACTCTCTTCTTCACCTCTCTTCCACACTCACCATTACTCTGAACTGTTGATCTGATCCCAAGTATTTAAACTCATCCACCTTCACCACCTCTACTCCCTGCATCCTCACCATTCCTCTATCCTCCCTCTCATTCACACACATATATTCTGTCTTAGTCCTGCTGACCTTCATTCCTCTTCTCTCTAGAGCATATCTCCACCTCTCCAGGGTCTCCTCCACTTGTTCCCTACTCTCACTACAGATTACAATGTCATCTGCAAAAATCATAGTCCACGGGGACTCCTGTCTGATCTCGTCTGTCAGCCTGTCCATCACCATTACAAATAAGAAAGGGCTCAGAGCTGAACCTTGATGTAATCCCACCTCCACCTTAAATGCATCCATCACTCCCACCGCAGACCTCACCATTGTCACACTACCCTCGCACATATCATCTACCACTCTTACATACTTCTCTGACACTCCCGACTTCCTCATACAATACCACAACTCCTCTCTAGGCACCCTGTCATATGCTTTCTCTAAATCCACAAAGACACAATGCAACTCCTTCTGACATTCTCTGTACTTCTCCATCAACACTCTCAAAGCAAACATCACATCTGTAGTGCTCTTTCCTGGCATGAAACCATACTGCTGATCACTAATCATCACCTCCCTTCTTAACCTAGCTTCCACTACTCTTTCCCATAACTTCATGCTGTGACTGATCAATTTAATCCCTCTGTAGTTACTACAGCTCTGCACATCACCCTTATTCTTAAAAATCGGTAACAAAACACTTTTTCTCCATTCCTCAGGCATCCTCTCACTTTCCAAGATTTCATTAAACAATCTAGTTAAAAACTCCACTGCCATTTCACCTAAACATCTCCATGCTTCCACAAGTATGTCATCTGGACCAACAGCCTTTCCGTTCTTCATCCTCTTCATAGCTATCCTTACTTCCTCCTTGCTAATCCAATGCACTTCATGATTCACTATCCGCACATCATCCAACCTTCTCTCCCTCTCATTCTCTTCATTCATCAGCCCTTCAAAGTACTCTTTCCATCTGCTCAACACACTCTCCTCGCTTGTGAGTATGTTTCCCTCATTATCCTTTATCACCCTTCCCTGCTGCACATCTTTACTAACTCGGTCCCTCTGTCTAGCCAATCGGTACAGGTCCTTTTCTCTCTTCTTAGTGTCCATCCTTTTATACAACTCGTCATATGCCTTATCCTTAGCCTTTGCCACCTCTCTCTTTGCCATGCACCTCATCTCCTTATACTCTTATCTACTTTCTTCATCTCTCTGACAATCCCACTTCTTCTTCACCAACCTCTTTCTCTGTATACTCTCCTGTACTTCTTCATTCCACCACCAGGTCTCCTTGTCCTCCTTCCTCTTTCCAGATGTCACACCAAGCACCTTTCTAGCCATCTCTTTAACTAGCTCTGCTGTAGTTACCCAGCTATTCGGTAACTCTTCACTGCCACCCAGTGCCTGTCTAACTCTTCCCTGAACATCACCTCACAATTACCATTTTTCAATTTCCACCATTTGATCCTTGCTGCTGCCCTCACACTCATCCTCCTCTTCTTGATCACCAATGTCATCCTACAAATCACCATCCTATGCTGCCTAACTCCACTTTGCCCTGCCACCACTTTACAGTCTCTAATCTCCTTCAGACTGGCCCTTCTACATAAGATATAATCCACCTGTGTGCATCTTCCTCCACTCTTGTATGTCACCCTATGCTCCTCCCTCTTGTTAAAATACGTATTCAACACAGCCATGTCCATCCTTTTCGCAAAATCCACTACCATCTGACCTTCTGCATTCCTTTGCTTAACACCATACCTACCCATCACTTCCTCACCCCCTCTGTTCCCTTCACCAACATGCCCATTGAAATCTGCTCCAATCACCAGTCTCTCACCCTTTGGTACAGTCATCACCACTTCATCCAACTCACTCCAAAATGTTTCTTTCCCATCCATCGCACACCCAACTTGTGGAGCATATGCACTAACAACATTCATTATTACACCATCAATTTCCAGCTTCATAAACATCACTCTATCCGATACTCTTTTCACCTCCAAAACACTCTTAGCATACTGTTCCTTCAGGATAATGCCTGTGCCATTTCTCCTCCCATTCACACCATAATAAAACAATTTGAACCCACCTCCAATACATCTAGCCTTGCTCCCCTTCCATCTGGTCTCTTGCACACACAATATACCAACCTTCCTTCGGTCCATCATATCAGCTAGCTCTCTCCCTATACCAGTCATACTGCCAACATTCAAAGTTCCGACCCTCACTATCACAGTCCTAGCCTTTACCTGCCTTTGGCCATGCCTTCCACCTCTTCTCCTCCTTCGGCCAACAGTAGCCCAATTTCCACCAGCACCCTGTTGGCCAACAGTACTGGTGGTGGTCGTTGTTAACCCGGGCCTCGACCGATCCAGTATGTATATGTGTACTTTTGTCTGCATGTATGATTTGGCAAAATTTTACGCCGGATGCCATTCCTGACGCAACCCTCCCCATTTATCCGGGCTTGGCATTGCAGTGTCTACATTTCTTAAAACTGAGCAAGAAGAGAGGGAGAAGGGAGAAAGAAAATAAAATGAACAGCAACACCTGTCCACAATCTCCATTACACTTAAAAATAACTGAAAAAAACTTTACTTCATAGCATGCAAAGAAAACCACATGCCACAAAAAAGGTACTATTTAAGGGAAAAAATCTTTACTTGCAGTTAACTTTCTCCCTCCTCTTGCCCTCCCTAAAGCACTTTTCTGAACATTAATAACATGAAGTATTGCATTTGCTTTGCAGTCCTCCACAAGTCCAACAAAGTCTAAAAAAGTTCAATATTTCCAAATTTTCTTGTTCTGTCACATTTTACAAATATAATTATTGCACTGAAATCCCATATTAAGTTATTGGTTTTATTACTACTCATCTCCAAAATCCTGTGTCTGCTTCATTTCCAATGTACTCTCGATTCTTCTAGTCAACTCTCATTCTTCCCTCTTTCTCTCCAACATTTTCCATTAAAACAGTGGAAAAGGTTTCACAGGTAAAGTCTCTCTGTGGTCTTTATTACCAGAAGAACAAGAAGCAGAATCTACATCTGTTTCACAGCTCACTTTTTGCTGGACAAACGTTTGTATTTCCTCCTTAGCATGTACTTCATCAAAATATTATTTTGCCCCCCCCCCAGGGAAGAATTCCTTGAAGACAGAGGGGTACAGCAGTTTGAATCTCATACCTGCATCTAAACACTCCCTGAATAGAGGAATAAATCTGTTCTTCTCACTGGTGTACAATGAGTAATCATTCTCCACAAACACTCTGCTGTCTCCTACTTTTAGTACTTTGTCCTTCTGCCACAGTTTTATCAGAATCAACTCCTTCTGCTGGTAGGATTGCATCTTTACTATTAAATGTGTAGGTTTTTATAGCCAGGTTTGGAGCATATAAATGATGTGCCCTTTCAACTAACAACTCCTGCTGTGGAATACCAGTCCAGTTGCTTATCTGTGCTTTCATAAAATTAATGCAGTCTGTTCCTTTCAGCTTCTCTGGTATAGCTGAAAATCTCAGATTTTCCCTACATGCTCTGTCCTCTGATTCTATTATTCTAAGCAGTCTCATATTCAGCCATTCTTTTCTTTATTTCAACCTCTGATTTTTGCAGCTTTATCATCTAATCTGAATATTTGTTTAAAGCATTTTCCATTATTTCCAGCCCTTTCTTGTTTGTGTTGATATACTCCATCAGTGTTTTGTTTATTTTAACCAGGTCTGTATGCAGTTGTTTTGTATCTTCCTTTAGGTTACTGGAAGTCATGTCTAAAGGTTGCATTGCGTTTTGCTGAACAGCTGCAGAACTCTCCCCAGTGAGGGTTTCTTCCTCACTATTGGTAGCTGATTTTTTTTCCAGGTTTTCTGTATTTCTTTATTCCTGGCATCCAGGCAGTGCACTTACTAGCCAGTTAATGAAATTTACCCATAAACACAAGTCTACTGGCTTTCTCTACTGAGTTTCTGTTTCACGCTGGGAGAACTAGAAACAAGCTGTTACTCAATCTGCAGCCATCTTGGAAATCTCACAGTCCAAATAAATTCTTGGCCTCTATCCATTCATTCTATTACCTTTCCTTCTGTAATTATTTGCTCCCAATACTTTGGTTCTTTTACCAGTTTTCTCCAATGGATTCCAGCCCCCTCTTGCCTATTGTTTCTTTCCCTAATTGCAGTCATCCCTATAAGCAGAATCTCCTTTTTCCAGTCCTGTGTCGGTTAGTTCTTAGAATATTTTCTGCTACTTTATGACTATAATATTCTGCACTGTTATTGTTATTCTCCTTAAGGATCTGCATCTAAAATCCCAGTATCTCCTTGTTTCTTGAGCCCCCCCCCCATTTCTTCATTATCCCTTTCCACTTTTAATTATAGGTTTTTGTTTGTGCTATGTATAGGAACCTTAACTGTGTAGCTCTGAAATACCCCTTCAAATCAGGTAATCTTAAACTGCCTTGTTTTATTGAAAGAACCAGCTTATTCCATTTCACTATTGCCATCTTCCACTCCCAAAACCAGGTAGTCCAGCAAAAAAAGCAGGTGAAGAATTAGCAGAGATGAAAGAGCATATTATTTTCTGGTCTGATTTAAAAATTTTATATTGATATTAAAAGTCTATCCATTGGTGGAGTAGTGTGTCTCGTCTGCTTTTTTTGCTGGACAACCTGCTTTTATTTGTTTGTTGGTTCACTTCTAGTATCTTCCACTCCCAGATAAAATCCTTCAGCTCTTTATTAATTGCAATCCACAACTTCTCTGATTGACAAATTTATGCCTGACCTGTGTAGTGCCTAGTTCCTTTGTTCAAGCAGAAATTATCAGAGAAGAACCATCCCACTTTAATTTTCACTTCCAACCCCCGCCCCATATATCCTCCTAATCAACTTTATAATTTTATCAGGTAATACAAATGCTTCTATCACCCTGCACATAAATTCTCAATTTAGTCTATCAAATGCTTTCTTTGTATCAAGATCCACCAACTACAGCGATATGTTCTTATATTCTGCTTCCTCTGTATCATCAGTGTTTTGTTAATGTTATCAAATGCTTGCCTCCCCTCCATAAAACCACACTGATCCATATCTATCAATTATGGTATCACCTTTGCCATTCTTTTAGCCATTACAGACATAAACACTTTATGATCGTGGCTTAGGATTAAAATGGGCCTGTTTGAAGCTGGATCTTATGGGTCTTTGCCATCTTTAGGTATTACAGCTACCACTGCTGTCTTCCAGGATGTTGGTGCTTCTCCTTCTCTTAAAATACTGTTAAACAAAACCTTCCAGATCTTTATCAGTTTTCCCTCCTAGTTTCCAAACTTCCACAGGAATGCCATCTATTCCTGGGGACTTTCTTGTTGATTGGTTATATATTACTGTTTTTATCTTACATATCCTTATTTTATTTATTTTATTTTACATTTGTTAACCGGGAAAGTCCAACTGGACACAGGTCCCTTTTCAGCGAAGGCCCGGGGAGAAAAGTTACAAGTTACATTACATAAGTAAATTTAAACACAAAATAAAAAATTCATATTCAATAAAATAAACAAATTAAAAAAAAATAATGACGGTAACAATAAAAAGTTCAATATAGTAGAGGCAAAAATCAAACATTATAATTTTAGGATAAAAACATGCATTGGCAATTGCTACTGACCACAGATAGTGTTTGTTGACTATCTGATAAATAGGTCCTTGGCCTATACTAAAATAATTACAATGATGACATATTTTAAGGAATGATCTAAATAGCAGTTTTACCAGAGAGATGGAATAAGTTACCAGTACTCTCATTTTTATCTTTTTATACATTGTTTATGTCTTAACCTGGGGAGTAACAGGAGCATAACCAGTTGTTAGAATAGTGGGTTTTCAAGAGCTTTTTAAACTGTATAGTAGAGTTATTAGAAGTTATCTGGCTAGGTAGTGAATTCAATGCTCTTGCAATAGTGAAACCAAAGCGAGACTTACCATCATAATTCTTATATTTGATGACATTTATGAGGTTCTGGTTAGTAGATCTTAATGGTCTAGCAGTAGTATAGGGTTGAATCAGATCCTGGAGAACAGGGATTTTGTCAGGATGATAGAATAACTTGTGTGCTACTGACAATTGACTGAGTAGCAGAAGTTGAGGGAGCTCAAGCCAGTTAAGCTGCTTTAAAGATAGACAGCGATGGTATCTGTATGAGGCTTCAGTAGCAAACTTGGCAATCATGTTGTAGCAAGATTCTATTTTGTTTAACTCAGCCTGGTGGAGGTTAATCAGGACTGGGGATGCATAGAGGAGAATGGACAAAAGATGAGTCCTTGCTATTGTGGCCTTGATATGTCTAGTGATAAAATGTTTGTTCCTGTATAGGAGGCCAAGCTTTTTATTTACTTTCTTGATGGTTTGAGCTATGCGAATGTCAAATCTTAGGTTGTTGTCAATTTCTACACCTAGCAGTTTAGTGTGTGAGGTTGGATTGATCTGTATGTTATCTTTGGAAGTGATGCAAAAGTTGTTATCGGAGGGGGGGGGGGGGCTACCTGGGCTGAACATAATAAGTTTTGTTTTTTGGGATTAAGAATGAGTTTGGTGTTAGTATACCATGTTTCAGCTAAGGTAAAGTTATTTTGGGTTAGGGTATGCAGTTATCTTATTGTGAGAGTGGCACATATAAGGGTGGTGTCATCAGCATATTGTACTACTGAGGCAGAGATTATGAAGGACGAGAACTGGTTGGTAAAAAGAGAAAAAAGCAATGGGCCAAGGATGAAACCTTAAGGGACACCTAAGGATGCTGGTAACTGAGGGGACAATTGTTTTTTCCATAGGACAGCCTGTTGTTGGTCTGATAAGTAGCTGCTGAACCATGAGATAGAAGAGGGGCTGATGTTTAGGGTTGATAGAGTTTTGAGAAACATATTGTGGTTAACCGTGTCAAAAGCTTTAGATAGGTCTAAGAATATGGAAGATACGAAAAGACCCTTGTTTCTGTAGTGGCTGACAGTATTAGTGAAAGACAGTAGTGCAATGATAGTGCTATGGGAGGGTCTAAAGCCATGCTGTGCCTTAGATAGCAAGTTGTTATTTTGGAGGTAGTGAATTAGTTGGGAATGAACAACTCTTTCTAGTATTTTGGATAGGGGTGATAGAATAGCTATTGGTCGGTAATTGGTGAGTTCTAAGGCATTACCACCTTTATGTAGTGATATAAAATGTGATGTTTTCCATAAAGACGGTACCATGCCTTCAGATAGAGACCAGTTGATGAGAATAGCAACAGGATAGGCTATGGCTTCAGCTGCTATCTGAAGGAAATCTGCTGGTAGGTTATTAGCAGCTAGTGTGGTTGGTTTGAGTTTGTGAAGGAGTTTAGAAATAACCTTGGTGGATATGGGGTGCAGGGAGAAGTTGGATGAATTTTCTTGTATGTTGGGGTGGGTTTTGTTAGATTTTGTTGTGGGGCAACTAGAATTATTTTGGGCATTGGCTAGGGTTTGGACAGTTTCAGTAAAGTACTTATTGAATTGTGTAGGAATGTTGTCATGGCTATTTACTGTCACAGGGGTTGGGGTTGTGGATTTACCTGGCTATAGTATAGTATTTATTGTGGCCCAGAATCTTTGAGAATTGTTAGCATATTTTTCATGCATGCTTTTATAGTAGTTGGTTTTGTCATGTTTAATTAGCTTTTTGGCTTTATTACGGAGTTCTAAGTAATTTTGTCTCATAGTAATGGTTTTGTTTTTGTGGCATTGTATCCAAGCCTTATCTCTTTCTTTCATTATAGTTTTGGTTTCTTTAGTTAGCCACTGGGCATATTTTGCTTTTATTCTAATGGCTCTGCAGGGTGCATGATAGTTTAAGATTTGTAAGAAGGTTGAGTTAAAGTACTGGGCGCCATAATTGACTCTCCAGCTGACACAAGCATCCTCCAAAAGGGTCTCACAGAGAAGGATAACTGGTGCCAGAGCCATGGCCTAAAGCTAAACACCAAAAAGTGTATAGTTATACCCTTTGGCAAAAACAAAGTACCCACAAATTACCACATAGGTGGAAATCCATTAAGTACGGAAGAAGTAATTAGGGACCTGGGGACCCACGTTGATAGTAATCTCTCCTTTGACAACCACATCGCCAAAGTGGTTAGAAAAACCTTCTATATAGCCCACCTTATCATGAAAGGATTCACATCTAGATCAAGGGAGGTCATAGTGCCCCTTTATTCATCCCTCATAAGGCCCATAATAGAATACAATGCCCCATTTGGGATGTACCTTACCCGACACCTGCAGCAACTAGAAAGACCCCAAAAGTACCTCACAAAGAGGATAAAGGGACTCAAACAGATGCCATATGCTGCTCGGTTAAAGAAACTCCAGCTCTACTCAGTAGCAAACCACCTACTTAGAGGCGATCTATGCCTGACGTATAAAGCCATGTCAAACCAGGACTTAATGGACATGCTCCACCTCAGAAAATCCAAATCCCTTAGAGCTACGCTCTCGAGGGACTTGAACCTCAGCACAAAAATAAATAGGACATGCTGGAGGGACAGATTCATAACCCAGGGGCTCCCTTCGCTCTGGAATAGAATCCCAGTCCATGTTAGGCAGAGTCCCTCATTGTCTGTCTTCAACAGGAATCTTGATGAGTGGATGGGAGATCGTAGGTTTACCCCGGGGATTACTTCTGTGTCACTACTAGACAGAGGCACAGTAAACTAACCTAAAAAGGGCACTCAATTCAATAGGTGGCAATAGCCAAACACACTCTGGCTAAGGTTATAAATGCCCTAGGGCAGATAGCCTAGTATGAACCTATGAACCTATAAGTACTGCACAACTTCATCAAGAGACAGTTCTTTTAGGGGAACCCAATTACAAGATTTTAGTGCAGTGATGAATGTATTAGGCATAAAGGTTTTTTATTTCTTACTACTCGGAAGTCTGACTGATGTGTTGAGATCTATTTCTAATTAGATAGGTTGGTTGATGGTCATGTAAACTATTGGGTAGACAACCAGATTTGTATGCGCGAGAGGGGTTAGATATAAGAATCCAATCAAGAATGGACTTGCGGTGGGATGATTTGTCATTTCTAGTGGGTAATGAGATTAGCTGGGTAAACCCATGTAAGTTAATATAGTTGGAGTGATTGCAACTGGAGCAGCTAAACCATTCAATATTAAAGTCACCTAATAGTATAGTTTCTTGTGGGAGAGAGTTTGAAATCCAGTCTAGAAGGTTTTCCATTATAGTAGTGTTATTGCCTGGTAGGATGTAACCACCCACAATATTTATATGTTTGTTAGGGTTTAGTTTTAATTTAGCAAGGATTAGTTCTACTATGTTGCCTACAGGGGGATTACCATCATGTAATTCAATGTTGAGATAGTTTTGGAATAATATTGCCACCCCTCCCCCCTTTCCCCCACTCTATCTCTATGTATAATATTGTAACCAGGAGCTATGATCTCATTATTGTGGTGTTCTGGCTTTAGCCATGTTTCAGTTAGCAACATGATTTCTGGTTTATATAGGGCTAATAGGACATGAAGTTCATGAATTTTGTTTAATATACTTCTTACATTTAGGTTTAGAAAGAGGAGAGAGAGGAGGTTGGTCTGTGGTATAGAGGATTTAGCTGATCTAAGTTTGGGTTGGTTGTTGTAGTAGGTCCTGGATTAGGGTAAATGTCACCACTGCATGAAAGTGTTTTAGGTAGATGTAGGTAGAGTTTAGTAAGCTTGTAAATTATTTTAGCCTGTCTTTGAGAGGAATGGGAGTTTTGTTTAGCTAAATGCTGATTGTGTACGAAAGAGATGATATGGGAGGGGATTAGGTCACATGGTGATATGGGAAAATTTATTCGTTTTACTGGATTGCCTATTGGTTCTGTTTGCCCTGGTGATGAGGTGTTGTCATAAAGGTGAGTATGGTATGTGGTGAGCAATGAAAGAATGAGTAGAGCAGAAATTGTGAAAGGATAGATTAGTGTGTTTGGTAAGTGTGTGTTTACTGTATAGAACATTGTTTGTGGATTGAGTAAGAGTAGTGTGTGTAAGGTCTGTTTCTTTGATAGTATGAGATGAGCATTGTAGTGAGAGGGTGTGGTAGAGTGTGAATGTGAGGTATCAGTGATAAAATGTCTGTGAGTAGGGTGGTATGGAGTGTGGAGTGGTGTGGGATAGAACTGTGGATGGAGGGCAGGCAGTAAGTGAGAAGGAGGTTGCAGAGTGAGACTGGTTATATAAAAACAATGTGTCAGGAGCAATTATCTACATGCACTTCAAGTATGACAAATACATCCATTTACATCATCAGATTTACATCAGAGGCCAATATACTGGCAATTCAATTATTATGGATTGTTATACAAGCAGCTACTTAAAGACAGCACACTGCTTCCTTTCTTATGATGAACACCCCGACACACATTACAATCGCCCATGTACATATAAAGGCTGGGGTTGGAATAATTATAAAGAGGTCACTTTAGGCATGCTACCAAAAACCAAAACAATATATTTTATATGGAGCTAACAGGGATAAGTATTAATACACCTTGGAGCGGAAGCTGTGTGATGTATTAGTGCAGCAATACTGTATGAGTAAAACTACAATACACTCTAGACACAATATGTAGTGTAAGCTGATCTAAACAGGTTGGAGACACTCAAATGAATGCCAACCTCAAATACTAGTAATAGGGTTTACTTGTAGTTCAAAATGGTTGACAGAGTTGCAGTAACATGCGACTGTGTTTAAACGTACCTCAGAGTCTTCTGAAACTATGAATGCAGGCTCAAACAGATTCTAAAATTGCGGGAGTGTATAAGTCACTTCCGTAAGTCCCTTGTAGCTGTGTATGTGATTTTGCAAAAAGCAGCACTAACGTGTACACTCGCAAATTATATTTCCTAATCTGGTCACAGGATCTAGTTCCTGACTAGCCCCATACATGTTAATAGTGTAGCTGAACTGTAGAATACAACTAAGTATTCTAACAAATAATATGCACTAGATAAAGAAGCTTCACCTTGTTAAGCTGACGCTAAACAGTACTCTGAAGAGAGCCCAAAAAAACAATTAGTAATGAGGCTCCAGTTAACTAATGAGGTAAGCTACAATTAAACATGTCTAAGACAAAACGCTCTATTAATAAGGCAGCACTACACTAAACAGTTATTTTAAAACAACTTAAAACAGTACGCTCTATATGAGTCCTAAAGCACTTAACTAATGAGGCAACAGTTACTAATGAGGCAAGCAATTAAGAATGTTTGAGATAGTAAATTCATCTAGTACGGCAGTAGTATATTAAACAGCTTCATAAAGCAAAAACCAGGCAGTACGCTCTAGACAAGCCCAGGAGCAGTTGAATATTGAGCAGATGTTAAATAATGAGGAGGTAATTCAACAATATAACAATGAGTAGCACAATCATATGAACAGCCAAATGGAGGAACCTTAAACAGTTCAATGATGTCCATATTTATAAAGTTCTTCCATCCAAAATATATGAACAAAACACATATTGTTATCTAATTCCTTCTGCAAATATTAGTCATCCCAGATTGGCAACAGCATCCGCTTCTTAACAATACAAAAAGATAGTCCCAACATACAAAAATAAAAAAACAGTCAGAACAGAACACCCCTTGTTCACCAAAAAATGCAACCGTCAAGTTAAAGTACCTTGAAAAGAAGAAAAAGACTTTAATTATCTAATAATATCTCAATTTTCAACTTTCATGCACAAATGCCCTTATATAGGCCAGAAAGGACCAACAGATCATAAATATAAACTGAGCCCCAAGTCCACCAGTATTCGCTTCTGCACAATAAACCAGGAACTCCACTAATCACAGAACTCCACAATTGGCCCTTCCAATAAGTCCAAAACAAACCACAGCTCAGAAAAGTAAAAGAAAAACCCTCAATCCACTTTGTCCAAAAACTCAAATGTCTGTTGTTGTTTACTTACAGGACAAGACTACCCAAATAGGGACACGTGGTAATCCTAGAACAACAGGGATAGTATCCAATGGCACATTTCTATTAGTATGTCATAGAAACCAGTAACAGTAGAAATGGTGATGCAATTTGGTGCTGGGCCCAAATGAAGCCTGCTTCCTCCAGATCCTGACAACTCCCTGAAACTTCGCAAGCCACTGTTGCCTTGGCAATTCCTCAGTAGAAACGGGTCAGATAGTGGCTCATCAGTACTGATATTTGGATGTAGAAAGATGATCAAGGAGAGATAAAGAAAGCAAATCCATTTATACAGTACCTAATGAGCTTTGGGTAATCCTGCTCAAAGCTTTGGTTTTCAAATATTAGGAAAGTCTGCGGTTCAGTTTTCTATTCACTAATTAGCATACACAGATGCTAACTCTTGTTTTGCTGCCAGGCAGGATGTATAATGTTGTTTCCTGAATCACAGCCAGCTTGCTTCTTGCTTATATATCCCAACTGTTAGCAATTGAGCCTCATATGCTTCTAACCTTGGCATATTTAATTCTTTCCTAAACATTTCCATTTGTACCTTTTATTTTTCTCCATATCTCTCTGCTTAATACAGACTTTCATAAAATTTTCAAAACATTTCTAGTACATCTATAGGATTTTTTGTTATCTTCCTTGTTATAGGCTCCCTAGGCTTGGTGAGAACCCTTTCTACTTTCTGTTGCCTGAATTGTTGCACTAAAAGTTTTTGTAGTCTGGCATTATTATCAAAAACAGTTGCTTAACAGCAGTCTTTCTAAACTCATGAATATTATCAAGGTAATCTTTTATTTTATGCTTAGCATTCTGCAATTGTTTCTCTTATTTTTCTGTGAGATTCCCCATACTCAGCAATGCTTTAACATTTGTCAGTCCCTCTAAATAATTCTTGTTACTTCTTAACCATCTCTCTCTTTCTTTTATTTCCACCTTATGTTTAAACTCCACTTTAACTTTATCCCATTCCCTAGCTATATTTTCAGAAGAAATGGCTGTCTCCTCTAATAACTTCCCAATAATTTCCACTACCCATTTCTTAAATTCCTTTAAGCATCGGTATCTCATTTTTATTTCATTACCATGAGTTTTTATTGTAGTTATTATTGGCACATGATCTGAAATAGTTACTGGATGCGTATCAAAACTTCAATTAAAATGCACATGTTACTATGAACATGTATGTTCCGTCTAGCCTAGCCCAGCTTTAGTATCTTGGGGAATAATATGTAAATTCACTCAGAACTCCTATTACTGAAGTCACATCGTCCATGCAAATATTTTCATAAATTTCTTCAAAAATATACTCTCCTTTGTTATGTTTTCCCTTCTGGGCTCCCAGACACATCTTCATTACTGCAAATCAAATTCCAGTCCCCACCTATAAGTAGTATTCCCTGCTGAAAATTTATTTTTTCTCCCACAATTTTCTTAAGCTCCATTATAGCAGTTTTAGGTGGAATATAAATACATGCCAGCGTAACCCTCTTCCCTTGCCAGTAGCCCCTTAGTACTACAAATCTACAATTATTATCTTTTTTATCCTCTTCTATTGCTATTGTTGCTCCTCTTGTAATTAATATAAGTACTCTTCTTTTCCTTTGTCCCAGGTATTCCAACAAATAACCGTCCTGAAAATCTTTGTTTACCAAATGTACATGTTCAGTTCTTTCCAAATGTGTCTCCTGTAGCATACCTATTTGCATCAACATTTTTTAATATAGTTCACTACTCTTTCTTTTTTCTATATATATGTGAGACCATTAAAATTTAAAGATAATATTGAAAGGGACATTGCGTTAAAAAGTTATTATTCCCACCTTTTATTTGTAACAGCGTTTTTGTTAAATATCTCATTCCAGCTTTTGTGTAACATTCACACATGTATGTTTGGCAGGTTTACCTTTTATACAGTTGTTTCTTGTCATATCCATTTGAGCCTATGTCACATCTCACAAAATGTTTTGTTTTATTGAAAGCCCTCAAACAAAAAAAAAAACAAATACACCTTAATATACACCAAAAGCCTATTAACTTAATATTAACACACAAAACTATGTACATCTTCAAATACTGAAGTTTTATATTCCTAATAGGAACAATTGTGCCTAACTGATGGCCACACTCACAGACTTGGGTTAATCTAAAAGGAAAGATATCCATGCTAAGATGCATGGTACAGCCTGTGCTTCTAATAAGTGCTGTCTGGTTTTGTCTCATATTTATTGCTCTCCCAGAATAAGAAAACACTTGAATGCTTTCAGAAAACATTATCTCCTAGCCATTGAAAGAAAGCCATTTAAAGAAAGAAGTGTTCTGTTCTATTCTCTCTATCAGTTTGTCTCCATGGAAACATGAGAACCAGATACAGAGTTGCTTATACAAGCATTTACTTATTTATTTAATTATTTGCTAGAGGAAAGCTTTATTATATTCAATGTTCTTTGTTAATTAATTTGCTTTCTCTTAAAACTTGTTACTAGATCAAGCCAAGGGCCTTAATCCAGTCATTTCCTTATGCAAGAATGAGAAAAAGTACATCATTTTTTCTTGTATCATACTCCTTTGATCACACTTTTCTTCTTTTTTTAACATTGCAGTGCCTACATTTCTTAAACCTGAATAAGGGCCTACTTGAAATTGATTACATGTATCGAGGGACTGCATACATATCTGCTGACCTCAAAAGACCCAAATATAGTGAAATTTTGAAACATGAGGAGAATAAATATAAGATGACTTCCCTTCTTAGTCTAGCAGAAGCATACCTGTGTCAAAATGGCAATCAAACCAGAAGTAGATAAAAATCAGGCAGCAACTGAATGTGTCCAAAAGCAAAAGAAAATATATGGTGAAGGATCAGATGAGAAGGCAAGAGATGTGGAAAATCCATAAATATAGTTGCAAGTATAGAAAACTCCGGGAAGAATCTCATGTTGATCAGGATCAAATGCAGAAATGGTTAAGGAAAGTTGAATTCAAACCAAAAGATGAAAGGTTAATATTGGCGGCCCAGGATAGTGGGCTATATACACATGGGTTTACAAAGTCCATTGAACATGTGAGAGAAACAGACAAATGTATGTGTTGTAAATCAGAACTGGAAACAGTCGCACACCTTGTTGCTGGATATGATATACTAATGGCAGAAGGACTGTATACTGAAAGGCATAATAATGTGACAAGACTGTTGCACTGAGAAGTATGCAAACATTATAATAGCTGAAAAACACTGGAAACATGAGCCACAAAGCATCATAGAAAATGATGAAGTCTACATCACATGGGATCACCCATTACCAATGGTTCAAAAGATAGATGCGAGAAAACCAGATATAGTAGTCCATGAAAAGAAGACAAAAGTAGCATTGATCATTAAAATCACTACAGTATCTTGCATACAGAGAGACACAAAGTCATAAAATATCAGGATTTGCAGGCAGAAATGAGAGCAATGTGGAAGGAAAATACCCAAACAGTTCCAGTAGTAGTAGGAGCAATGGGTCTTATAAAAAAATAATTTAAAACATATTTAGATATGTTACCAATACATGTAATTCCATACGAATTGCAGAAGGAATCAATACTGGGCACATTGCGGGCACTGCGAAGAGTACTTATGGCTGACATCAAAGATTGAAACAATACTAAATTCATGAACTTTAATCATACTTTGACTTAGTATTCGGGTCCATTCCCATCATGGTATTAGAAACCAAAAAGATTTGGAGAAACTAAAAAGACTGAAATATTATATTCATTAAGTAACAGACAGTGAATTGGAGAAACTAAAAATACTGAAATATTATATTCATGAAGTATCAGACAGCATTCCAAGAACAAAGCCAAAATGAGAATGGAGAAAGGAGTTTTGCTAATAGGGATAAATGCAAGTAAGGTTACATAAAATAGGCAAGAGTGGGTTGGAATATACTGGAAAAACTGCCAAACTAACCAAGGTATTGGGAGCAAATAACTGGAGAGGGAAAGGTAATAGAGTTAGATGAGGTAAAGACGATGTGTAGACTGCAGGCTAGAGACTATGTTCCATACCAGGGATTGATATAAGAGTACAGGCAAATAGAAAGGAATATTGGAATATTAAGTGCAAGACCTGCTCTGGTGGATTTTTTATTTGAATCTAGACCAGAAGCTTCTGTTAAAGAAGGGATCATTAATAGGGTACATCAAATATTGCATGATAACTATAAGAATCAATCAGAGGAAGTTAGAAAAGATTAATAAGATAGACTGGAAAAGCAGTTTACAGGAGATCAATGAAAGGACATATGTATGGCTCTCAAGTATGAACAATGTCCAGAAGGCTTAGGATCTTTGCTTGGAAGGGTTTGCACAATATTTTTATACCCCAAGCAGACTTCATAGAATTCTTCCTCAGGTAGACAACAAATGTTGGAGGTGTGATGGAGAAGAAAGGGGTAACTGGGAACATGTGTCTTGTGAGTGTAATGAGTTGGCAGATTTTAAAAATTCCCTACAGAGCACTCTGTCAGAAATGTTAAGAGATCAAATGCCTGTATCTAATAATATGATTTTTGAGCTTGATACAAGATCTGAATTGCTTAGACATATTAAGGCCTTATTAAGTTTAATTCTATTAGCTGGTAATAAAAGCAATTACCAGAAAATGGAAATCAAAGTCTATGTCAAGTGTATTTGAAGCACTGAATATTATAAAAGAGATAAAATAACTGGAGACTTTCCTGAAGATTGATTATATATCACAGTTTTTATCTCACCCACTCCTGTCTTCATTGTTAGTTGTTGAGCCTCATCTATATCAAAAGTTTGCATATTTAAATCTTCCATAAATGTTTCCATTTGTGCTGTTTTTTTTTTTTGCTTTCCACGTCTCTGCTTTATATACACATTTTTATAAAATGTCTGAAATATCTCTAAAACATCATCAGGATCTCTGGTTATTCTTCTTGTTTTGGGTCTCTAAGTTTGGCAACATCACTTTCAACTTTCTGCTGCCCAAGTCATTGTGCTGAAAGTTTTTGTGTTCTGGAGTTATTATAAAAAAAGTTGCTTAACAGCAATCTTTAAAAATTTGTGCATATTATCCAGATACTCCCTTATTTTCTCTTTAGCACTTTACATTTGCACCTCTTCTTGTTCTGTGAGATTCCTCTTATTCTGCAACAGTTTAACCTTTGTCAGCCCCTCCTTAACTATATGTCTTTCTCTTTTATTTCTCCTTTGTTGTTAAGCTCCATTTTCATTTTATCCTACTCACTAACATTGCAATATATGTCTAACTTCTCTAATGACTCTTGAATAGTATTCTCTACCCATTCTGTAAATACCTCTCATTTAAACACATAAGTAGAAACGTGCTGATGTCTCATTCTTCACTTAATTACCCAGTAGTTTTATCTTAGCTTTTATTGATACATGATTTGAAACAGTTACTAGATGTGTGTTGAAACTTTTAAATAAATGTAAATGTTCCTGTGAAATATAAGTTGTATTGAGTCAGGTCCAGTTATTGTAATTGGGAGAATAATATGCAAATTATGTCTGGGTTCCTACTACTGAATTCACATCTTTCATATCAAATACTTTCATAAATGTCTTCAGAAATCTACCTTCTTTTATTATATTTTTCCATTCTAGGTCTCCCTGATAAATTGTTACAATTGCAAATCAAGTTCCAGTCCCCATCTATAATATTCCCTGCTGAAAGCGAAGTATTTCTCCCAAAATTTTCTTAAGCTCCACAATAGTAATTTTTGGTGAAATAGAAATATAATCCTCCACCCTTGCCAATAGCCACTTACAACCACAGATCTAACATTACTGCCTTTTTTTCCTCTTCTATCACTATTGGAGACCCTCTAACAATCAATATTATTACTCTCCTTTTCCATTGTCACTGATATTCTGCTGAATATCCATCCTGAAATTATTTTCTTTATCAAATTCACGTGTTTGTTGCTTTCCAAATGTGTTTCCTGCAAAATTGTTATTGGCACTTTGTATTTCTTAATATTATTCAATACTTTTTCCTTTTTGTCCATACCTGTAAGGCCATCTATGTTCCAAGATAATATTGATAGTGTAGCTATTATTATAAAAATCTCTTACTCCTAGCTATTATACCTACTATACATGACAGTATTTTTTGAATATGTATTTCCAACTTTTGTGTTACATGCATATGCTGTTTGGTAGGCTGACCATTTTGTACAGTTGTTTCTTCTCATCTCCATTTGAACCTACGTCACATTTTCAAGAATTTTTGTTTTAGTGAAAACCATCAAACAAAAAATTAAATGCATTTCTAAAATACCCCCATTCCCTATTAACTTAGAACAAGCACAAAAAAAACTAAGTATATCTTCAAAAAAATGAAATTTAACCCTCCAGATAGGAACAATTGCCCCAGCCCCAGGCATGAATTAAACACAGCATACAACAGGATTCGTTCGTATTTGAACGACCTTTTCATTGAAGGGAAAATTGACATTGCATCCTTCAACTACCTTTCTATGTTAGCCCCTAGAATCCCTAAACTCTTTGGGATTCCTAAGATTCACAAATCCATTTATGTTGATCAGAGGTGGTGAAGCAGTTGCCATAGAATTGGTGGATTTCTTCAACTCTACCACCAACTTCCTTTCTTTTACACATACATTTAGCACTGACTGAATTGCCTACTTAGATGTGGATTTGTGGAAAGATTTAACCATCAGTGCATTGTGTGTTAAAATTCATAGGAAGGACACTTATTCTAACACCTTCCTTCACTACAGCAGTTGTCACCCAACTTATCAAAAGAGATCTGTAGTAAAAGGGCAACTCGTTAGGGCTGCCCGAATGGTGTAAAAATTCCCAGATTTTATAGAGGAATGCAACACACTCAGATCTATGTTTTTGGGTCAGGGTTATCCTAAACAAATGGTGGATGAACTAATTCAAGATGTTAGTTACAAGAGAAAACTGGGGACATACCAACCAGTTTTAAAAGGCCCCCATAGGAATGAGTATTCAATAAACCAGACCATGACCCATCCTACCGTGAGTCAACTCCCACCATCCTGTAGTCTTTTTACATCATTCAGTATTGATAGTAAGATCTTTTCATCCATCCTTCAGAAAAATTGAGCGTTTATTCAGAATGACAACAACCTCAGAAATAAACTACCCGAGTTCCCAAAAATTACCTGGAGGAGGAGAAAGAATTTAAAACATCTCTTGGAGGTAAATGAATCACACCTTCCTATCAGGAAAGGTATGTTTCAATGTAACATGTGCAATTTTTGTTCCCACATGGATACAGGGAAACAGTTTAGAATCAGAGGTCAAAAATACAAAGTCAAACACAAATTCAACTGCCAATACAAAGCTGTTGTCCATCTTGCCCAGTGCCAACAGTGTCCAGCATTTTATATTAGCAAAACAGACAGGAAACTTCGGGAACGTGTTTATGAACACACTTATCACATCAGGAAATTAAAAACGATCAATGCACTGGCAAAACATGCAGCTGACAATGTCAACCATAAATTTTTGTTTAGGGCTATTGACTGTATAAATTCTGATGGGAGAGAGGGTCCTGAAGCCATCCATATTGAAGTATTGGAACTCACGTGGCAAATTGGTACGGGCGCCAGCACATTTCCAGGTTTAAATGAAATGTGCTCCATTCATTGTATTTTAAAACTAAAGAGCCTCCTAAGATGATTTGGTTGTACATATTGTTCAGCACTTAACATTCACTGTTTAAGATTCAACATTTAACATTAGTCTCTCAAGATGACCTAGTTGCACATATAGTTCCACATTTATATTTAATGTTTAAAACTGTATTTTTCCATTTCTTAATGTTGTTGAGGCAATGCTAACTACCTTAACTGTTTACCATTAGGTAGTTTTTTAGTGATTGTCTTGGTCAAGTTTAGGACAGGCAGAACTAGTTTTAACTCTTGACACTTGCAACAGTTTGCATCAGGTTGTATTCTATTAGTGAGTATTTGTTGTACGAAAGTTTAAAATAGCAGTTATTGCTTTCATCGTACATGTTAGCTACTTATTCCTTTTATGCCAACAGATGTAGTTTGCAGCCTGTTTGCCTAACTCATTGTGTTGTGATATGTATACAGTGGGCGGGCTTTTGTTTTTAAGCTAAAGGCTTTGTAGGTCAAACTAATGACTTAATGCTTAGCTTCTAGTATTTTAATTTTTTGTTGGCATGAAAGTTTAAACTGGCAGGTATTGCCTTTATGTTATGTGTTTGTCACTGATTTTACTTATTTCTAAAGATGAAAGCTTGCAGCTCGTACTATTTATTCACTGTGTTGTGATCTGCTTACAGTGGGCGGGCTTTTGCTTTCAAGCTTAAAGCTCTTTAGGATAATTAATGACTCAACGCTTTTTAACCAATGGGTGTATGTAACGTTTTAATTGTGTAAGATAAAAGCAAGGGGCATGTGTGCTTTTACTTTGTCTGAAGAAGTCTTGGGATTTCCTAAGACGAAAAGCGCTTAACAATAAACGGTTGAAACTTCCTGTTTTGTGGTGTGGTGACCTGTGTTCATTCAGCTCGCTGTCTTTGTTACAATAAAACATTTGTTTATAGCTTAAGACAAATAAATCAATCCAGATATTCACCTTTGTAAAAATAATAGGAAATATCTTAATTCTGCATGTGATATATAATCATTCAGTGCACTTTTAAAACCTACCCCCCCCCCAGCAGCCAAAGATTACAGCATATTAACATTAAACTTGCATTTGGCCAGTCTTTCTTCTACTGTTATACTGTAAAGACTATAATTCTTACAATTAAAAAGTACTTATTTATTTTAATATCTTTAACATATACAAAAGCTATAGAAAACCTTCCCCACAATTAAATTATATGTGACTACAAACTGCACAAAACTATTTTACTATATATAATCTGCAGTTTATATCAAGAAATGTTTTATACAATTTGTTTTACTTACAGTTACTTCTCCTTCCCCTTTTAGTGTATTTCTAAACATTAATGACATAAAGTGGGGTATGACTTACAGGCCACATATAAGCTTAACAAAGTCAAGAAAAGTCCAGTCTTTTTTCAGCTACTTTTTCTTGCAAAATCATATGATACTTTAGCATCTCCCATTTATTCACCAATTTTAGTGTTGCTGACCTTCTTCCTGCTCATCTCCATCTCCTACCACCACACTCTGGTTCAAGTCCATGGTATTCCTGATTCTTGTAGTCAGCTCCTGTGTTGTTTCTGTCTCTTAAGCATTTTCCTTTCGAACATTGGAAAAGGTTTCACTGGCAAAGTCTCTTTATGAACTTTATTATCAGAAGAATGAGAAGCACTCTTCTCATAGTTTCATAAGTGTGTACTAGGCTAATGGCCCTGGAGCCTTTACAAGCCTAGCCCATAGGATTACCCTGGCATCATGCCACCCGACCTTAGTTCCCAGTACCTCTGTCGAGTAGAGCCCCTGGAGTGATCCCCAGGATGAATCTTCTATTTCCCATCCATCTTCTGTTTGATAATTCACTTTTTGTTGGACAAAGTTTCTTTTTATTTCCTCCTTATCCTTTTCTACATCAAAAGTGACTTTAATCCTTCATGAAAAAATACTCTGAAGACAGTTGGATACAGCAGCTTGAATCTCATACCTGCAGCTTGCCATTCCCTGATTGATAGGATAAATTTGCTTTTCTTCTGCCTATTTTACAGTGAATAATCATTTTCTCGAAACACTCTGCTGCCTTCAATGGTTAATACTGTGCTCTTCTGCCACAGTTTTGTCAGGATCGACTATTTTTGTTGTTATGATTGTATATTTATTAATACAGGTTTTAGCTGCTTTCTCATGACCAGGTTTGAAGCATAAACTCAGTGTGCCCTTTCAGTTAACAGATCCTGCTGTGGAACACCAGTCCAGTTGCTTATTTGTGCTTCCATAAAATGTATACAGTATGTTCCTTTCAGTTTCTCTGCCACTGCAGAAAATCTCAGGTTTTCTCTGTGTGCTTCTTCTACTGCTACTATTTTTTGAAACAGCACTCCTTGAGAAACTTCATACTCAGCCAACTTTCATTTCAACCTCTGATTTTTGCAGTTTCATCAATTAATCTGAACAGCTAGTTAAAGCTTCTTCTATTTTTTCATCCTACCATTATATAAGTTGATATATTCCTTCAATGTTTCATTTACTGTAATCATCTCTGGGTATATTTGATTTTTTTCCTCTAAATTACAGGAAGCCATCCCTTGAACCAGAGCTGAAGCCTGAACTATTTTTTGCTGAATAGCTGCGGAATCCTCCCTGACAGTGTTTTCTCTTCACCTTATCTGTTTGATTTTCTTTCAGGTTTTCTAAATGTCTTCTTTGTTGTCACCCAGGCAATGTACTTACTAGCCAGTAACTGAATTTTGCCCCAAATAAAAAAAAGTTTCAGTGGCACTCCCTTTCCTCAGCTTCTGTTTTCACACTGATGGAGCTAAAATAATTAAGCTGCTGATCAATGTACAGCCATCTTGAAAGCCTTTTGAAGGCTTCTAATCAAATGAAACATTTTATATATATATATATAT
>NC_056738.1:523190669-523205669 GCF_019279795.1 Protopterus annectens | reverse complement strand
TTAAAAGCAGTTACTCTGATTAGAATGTATGCTGTTGTAGAATTTCAAAAAGTCTTCTTTGGTTATATGATTTTTCTATTGCAGAAGCAGAAATTATCATAGTTTTTGTTGTTTGTTTGCATCCCTTCAGGACCAAGCCTGATTGGATCCTCTACCTGCACCCATCTGGCCAATTTGTTCTATTGTCGTGGAAGCCTGGGACTGCTCAGCAGGTGAGAGATCTGTGGATAATTTGTTCCTGCCCATGAATTCCCCAAGAGCTAATCCTTTCAAATCCCAGCCCAATGGTACAGAAAAATAAAGCACTTAAAGCCCAGACAACACCCCAGATGACCGATGTTCAACTAGTGGCCCAATTACTTGAGGGACCAGGTGAGGAAGGACAGAAGTAAGCAGCCAGCTCACCCATCCTGGGGTGAGGAAGACAACTAGGCTGACAGCATTGGTGACACCGACTAACAAATTGTCACAGCATGAAAAGTCTAGCATCACTAAACTACAAGAAGTGTGTTGGGGTGATTATGCGCCTAGAATCATGCATGCATCTCATGAAGCAGATATAGCGGATCTGCAAACTGGCCTACTCCCTAACACCAGACTCTTGTCTCCGCTGAGGAATGAATGGGGTGGAGAGCTTTTGCCCCAATGGAGGAATGAATAGGACTTTTGGGTGCAGGAAGGAGATGCACTGGGGTGATTCTACAGACCAGAAAAAAATAAGCTAGTAACTTTCTGTTTAAATGTTAACTCACTAAAAGCTTATTACATAATATATTATATTTCTGTAAATGTTTTAATTGATCTGTACAGCTCTTTGTGATTCTTTTGTAACATGTAATATGTAACTTGCAATATTTGGAGCTTTTCTCCCTGGGCATCCACTGAAAATGGGTTCTTTATTCCCCAGTGGACTTCCTCAATCATCAAACTTAAATGAATAAATAAATACATGTCTAAATTAATTTTTTTACAAATATTTGCCTGCAGACTATATTTCACCATCACATTTGCATTGCTGGTATAAGATGACATATGCATTGTGGATAAAGTGTAAAGCTTCTGAATCTAGTGAAATTTGTTGCACTGTACATTTTAAGAGCTCAGACCACAATGGAGATCTGTTTGCAGACCTCAGCCTCCCTTTATAGCTGCATAACCTCTCAGCCTATTAGATTTTTTCCCTAAGAAATAGATCATGCATTGAAAGAATATGGCACCACCCATTAAATATATGTTAATATGTAGAAGAAGTCCAATTTATGAAATACAAATATCTTCAAGAAATATTTATGCATGTTCTCAGTAGGAAATAATATACATTTCTGTAATTTAAATTGCAAATATTTTTCTTCAAAAATGCATAGTTATTTCTTGAATATCTAAGAAATTAATGTTGTCACTTTTAACTTTGTTAGGTTATTTGCCATGCTGCCTATTTTAGCAATTATTTTCTGTACATTTTTTGTATTATGGATTCTGAAATGAATTATTGTGCATGTACATTTGTGCAAGAACATTGATTATATTGCTTTATTTTTTGTGTGTGTTAGAGGCATAATGAATGTGACTAAGAACACACATTTCTATTTTTCTTTTAAAACATAAGCAGTTCCAGTTCATTTTTTTCTTTGCATTGAAAAATTAAATTCTCATATCAGTAGCATAACAACAGTTTCTAAAGCAGAAACCTTAATTTAGAGGTTTCTATCACAAAAAGCAAGTTTTATATATATATATATATATATATATATATATATATATATATATATGTGTGTGTGTGTGTGTGTGTGTGTGTGTGTGTGTGTATCACGCACACTTACAAAAGGCAAGTTTTATATATATATATATAGGTTCATAGGTAGGTACTAGGCTATCTGCCCGAGGGCAATTATAAGCCTAGCCAGAGTGTGTCGGCGTTCGCCGCCCCATTGATTAATTAACTGATCCTCTGTCAAGCAGAGCTAATGAACCCATCCTCTCGTCAAGGTTTCTCTTGAAGAGTGTTAGTGAGGGGCTCTGCCTGATGTAATTTGGAATTTTGTTCCAAAGCATGGGGAGTCTGTGTGACAGGAATCTATCCCTCCAGCATGTTCTATTTATTGTTGTGGTGAGGTTTAGCTCACTAGAGTGTGCGGCTCGCAGTGACTTGGATTTCTTTAGGTGGAGCATGTCCATCAATTCTGAGTTGGACATGTCTTTGTAAGAGACAGAGATCACCTCTGAGTAAGCGATATGCCACTGAGTACAACCAAAATTTTTTCAGTCGTGCTGCATAGGACATATGTTTGAGGCCAATAATCTTCTTGGTGAGGTACTTTTGTGGTCTTTCCAGCTGTTGGAAGTGTCTTGTGAAGTACATCCCAAATGGGGCATTGTACTCTATGATGGGTCTAATGAGTGATGAGTAGAGGGGCACTATAACCTCTTTATTTCTAGATGCGAATCCTTTAGTAATTAGATGGGCCACACAGAAGGATTTCCTAACTACTTTGGCAATATGATTGTTAAAGGAGAGATTACTGTCTACCTAGGTCCCCAGATCTCTTATTATCTCTTCTGTATTAAGGGGGCTGCCACCTATGTGGTAATTCGTGAGTATTTTGTTTTTCCCAAATGGGATGACTATGCATTTTTTGGCATTCAGCTTGAGGCCATGACTTTGACACCAGGTGTTCATCTCACTAAGGCCCTTTTGGAGGATGTCCGTGTCAGCCGGAGAGTCAGTTATGGCTCCCAGTCTGCAGTCATCGGTGAACTTGGTTAGCCATAGTTCTCCTGTGTTTGTCTGTACTTCTGAGAAGTATATGCTGAACAGTAGAGGTCCCAGGACCAAGCCTTGCGGGACAGTACTTGTGACTGGTTTAGAGTCGGACCAGGAGCCTGCTATTCTTACCATGTGAGTTCTGTCTGTAAGCCAGTTGGCAACCCATCTGGTTTATGTTCAGGCTGGTGAGTTTTTGTGTAATACCCGAGTGGGGAATGGTGTCAAAAGCCTTGGCGAGGTCAAGGTAGGCTGTGTGAACCACCTTTCCCTCATCTATGGCCTTGGTGACTGTCTCGAAGAAGTCAACCAGGTTTAGTAGGCATGATCTGCCCTTAACAAAGCTGAACTGGGTCAGGTCAAGTGTTTGGAGGTTCCCAATGTCTTTGTTAATGAGTTCCATGATGATGTGCTCCATAGTCTTGCAGACCAGGCTAGTCAGGCTTATGGGGGCGATAGTTACCAGGGTCAGTTGTGGCTCCTCCTTTGTGGAGAGGAATAACTGTTGTTGTTTGTCATTCTATGGGCAAGTAGCCTGTGGAGAGGCTGAGGTTGTACAGCGTGTTTAGGTGGGGGGTTAGTTCGTTCTGTAGTTCATGCAAGACGCAGCCTGGGACACCATCTGGTCTCACTGACGCTGTGTTTTTGGCTTTTGAAAGGGCTGTTTTCACCTGTGTGTCTGTGATTTTTGAGACACTACACTTTTCCTGTATTGTTGTGGGCCCTTTTGAAGGTGAGAGAGGGGGTGAAGTTTGCACTGAATCTATATGCCAAGATGTTGGCAATATCAGTAGGTTCAGTATATTTTGTGCTATTTTGCACTAGTTCAATGCATATCTGTAAGTTGCCACTTAGATTCTTAACATAGCTAAAGAAGGCTTTGTGGTTATCTTTTGAATCCTTGGCTATTTTTCTTTTGAAGTTAGCCTTGGATGATTTCATGAGGGACCTTAGTTTCTTACTGATACTGATCAGGGATGTCTTTCCTTCTTGGGATTTGCTTTTTTTTTCTGAACTAATTTCCTCCTCTATGTATAGCCTGTTTATTATGGGAGTCCACCAAACTGGTTTCCTTCTCTTAGAGGAGTGAGTCTTGGTTTTGCTAGGGATGGCATGATCCATGCATCCTTGTAGGTGCTCATAGAGTGCATTTGTAAAGGTTTCTGCATCTTGGGCAGCATTATCCTTTAGCGTGGGGGCTGTGAAACTTACCACCTCTGTCTTAAGTAAGGTGAAGTTTGCTTTAGAAAAGTTTTTTACTGTGGTTTCTTTAGTTGGGGGTGGTGGTAGGGTGTGGACATCCAGAGTGATTAGTTTATGGTCTGATCTAACCAGTGATGGGTTGACCTCCAGTGTGGAACACCTGTCACCCATGTTGATGATGACCAGGTCCAATATGTTTTCACCTCTGGTAGGGGAGTTTACCAGCTGATCCAGGGCATTTGAGTTGATGCATTCCAGGAAGCGCTGGGCCTGGGAATTTGTACTCAAGTAGTTTTCCCAGTGAATGGTAGGGTAATTGAAATTGCCCAATATCAGGGTGTTCGGTAGGACCTTCATGTTTTCCAGTGTCTCCAGAAAGGTGGAGTGGTGGTCCTGGGTCATGGAGGCTGATCTGTAGCAGGTCACAATTTGCATTGCAGATTTGCCTGATGTTAGTTGCATATGGATGATCTCACAGGTATCATGCTACGCCACTAACCTGGAGGTGTAGGTATCCTTGATGAATATGGATACGCCCCCTCCTTTTGTGTTTTGGTCCATGTTCTGTGGCCGAAATGTGTGATATGAGTTGTAGCCCGGTAGTGCTGGGGTGCTCTCTGGAGCCTTGAACCAGGTTTCAGTTACTGCGCAGATGACATTCTCCATACTGAGGAGTGCTTCAAGCTCATGCATTTTGAGAATAAACTCCTGGCGTTGAGTAGCATAACCCTCAGTTTTTTGTTAATTGTGCTGTTTATGGAGGTGGGTTTGACTTTTGAGCCATGCTAAACAAGTCACTATGGGGGCAGCAAGAGCCTTGGCCAGTATTCGAAAGCCTAGGGGTGACAGGTGCAAGCTGACTCTTGCGAAGCAATGTGGCTTGTCGAGCATGTTGTCCCAAGCTGACAGGCACTGGATCCCCTTTGACTGACACCAGAAGGTTAGGCAATTGTTGAAATTGATAATTTTTTCTTTATACTGAAGTATCATTCTTGGTGAGGGCAGGATGCTACTCAGGGTCAGGGTCATACCAGCCTGGGCTGCAGAGAGCTCTTCCATGTCTCTTTACATGTAGTCCAGGGAGGTACATCTCAGGTCATTCACACCAACATGAACAATGACAGAGTCATATTTGTACTTGTTCTGGAGTGACCTGAGTGCTTGTGTTATGTGGCAGATTCTGGCTCCCAAAAGGCAGCTAGCAGTAACCTTCTGCTTGTCCAGCCTAGTGAGTGGGACATCAGTGTGCCTGACTATAGAGTCACCTATTACTAGTGTGTTAGGTATGTTATTTTGCCTTAAGGGCTGTGATTGTGTGGCACTATGATTTTGTGTTTTATGTGTTGTCTGGTTTGTGATGGGAAATGCAGGTTGTTTGGGTGTCTGCTTTGGAGGTCTCTGATGCTTTTGCAGGTTTTTATTTAGAGTCTCCAAGTATAATTTTGTGTATTTATGTGTATTTTTTGCCAGTGCTGTTTTAGTAGGTCTGTGTGCAGCTGGAGGTGTAGTGCAAATGTTAACCTTCTCCTCTTGACTGTCTGTTCCAGTCTTGGGTGGAGACAGCTTAGCTTCCAGTTTGGCTGTATAATTGCATCTCTCGCATATGTTAGTGTTTTGTGGTAGGAGGAGAGGGTTGTCTGTGTACATGAGGCAGTTGTAACATTGCCTCAGGATACCCAGATTCACCAGCTGGACTGGAGAGTGCACCTGAAGTTGCCCTTTGGTCATGCCTGAATAGTAGGGTGAGCTGCTTAGTCACTTGGTTGGTGAGGGGTGAATAAAGAGCCTTGCCCTGCTGGGCAATCAGTGTCAGGGTATATTAGTGCTTGCTATTAGGTCTGAGCAAGTGCTGGGCTGTAAGATGCTTTTTGAGTGCTTAGGTTGAGAGTTAGACTAGTTTCAATGGAAAAACTGAAGAGGAGACTTAGTGGAGCCGGGAATAATTTAACTGTAGCTAACCGGCACTGCCCGGTGCACAAAACCGTGCAAATACAGTTTTTAAAGTAGGGAAATGAAAGAAATAGAAGTTAGCCCAAAATGGCCAATAAACTACTAACTTTTGGGCTGGAACCACTCCTCCAGAGACAGATAGGTTGCTCAAAGCTTCCCTCTCTCACAGGTGAACAGAGAAACTTCCTTCTAGCCAAGTAAGGTATGGGCAACTCAGAAACTAGTGTCACAGCCCTGAATTCAGCACTAGCCTGAAAACTGGACTATACTAGCTTAGAAAGGCAGGAAATAAGGAATTTTTTTGTTTTTTTGAAAAGATAAGGCAAAAACAGTAAAAAAAATACACTTAAAACAGCTTTAAATGGCTACAAACGATCAGAAAAGGCTATCACGCTTTAGTGTGTAGCCTACAACAGTTAAAAAAATTATTTAAAAAAAATCAACTTTTTAAAAGTGTAGACAGTTAAATAAGTACAATATTTGAAAAAAACAAGCTTTTAAATCATAATGAATGCTGGAAAATCTGTGTTTAGGTAGAAAACAGTTAAGTACAGCAAGAAAGTACAGAAAACTGATACTTAATCACTTCAAAGTCTCTCTTCTAAGCTAGAAAGCTTGTATCAGTTTAAGGCTTTCTAGTGCTACCCAGTAGGTTAGTTACAGGAAAGATGGGAAACAAGCACAGATGTGGTCTTTTAAACCAGAAAGTTGAAAGAGACGGACAAACTGTCAAAATAGTCAATAAACTACAATTTCTGGGCCAGGAACCTCTGCTCTCATGGTAGACAGGCTACTTAGTGCTTACCACTCCAACTGATAAGCTAGAAGGCTTTCTTCCAACACAAAAAGGCTTGCGGGGCTCAGAAGCTTACCAACAGTCCTGGATACAGCAACTCTGTATCTGGACTAGGCTAGTTACAGGAAAGGTGGGAAACAAGCGCAAGTGCAGCTTTTAAACCAGAATACTGAAAGAGATGGGAAAAAACTGCCCAAACGGCCAATAGCTATAATTTTGGGGCCAGGAACAACTCCTGTTGTGGTAGATAGGCAACCGAATGCTTACCACTCCCACTGATAAGCTAGAAGACTTCCCTCCAACACAGAAAGGCACGGGGGGCTCAGAAGTTTACAAAGAGTCCTGGATACAGTAAATCTGTACCTGGACTAGACTAGTTACAGAAAAGGTGGGGAACAAGTACAAACGTAGACTTTTAAGCCAGCAAGTTGAAAGAGATGGAAAACTGCCCAAACGGCCAAATAAAGTACAATTTCTGGGTCAAAACTCACTCTTCCTATGGAGGATAGGCTACCTAGTGTTACCACTCCCACTGATAAGCTAGAAGGCTTCCATCCAACACAGAAAGGCTTGGGGGACTCAGAAGCTTACTAACAATCCTGGATACAGCAACTCTGTAACTGGACTAGGCTAGTTATAGGAAAGGCAGGAAACAGGCACAAGTGTGGCTTTCAATCCAGAAAGTTGAAAGAGATGGAAAAAAACTGCTCAAACAGCCAATAGCTACAATTTCTGGGCAAGGGACCACTCCTCTTGTGGTAGATAGGCTACCTGATGCTTACCACTCCCACTTATAAGCTAGAAGGCTTCCCTCCAACATGGAAAGGCTTGGGGGGCTCAAAAGCTTACAAAGAGTCCTGGATACAGCAAATCTGTACCTGGACTAGACTAGTAACAGGAAAGGTAGGAAACAAGCTCAAACACAGACTTTTAAATCAGAAGGTTGAAAGAGATGGAAAAGCTTCCCAAACGGCCAATAAACTATAATTTCTGGGCCAGAAAGCACTCCTCCTGTGGTAGACAGGTTACCTAGTGCTCACCACTCCCACTGATAAGCTAGTAGGCTTCTCTCCAACACAGAAGGGCTTGGGGGGGCTCAGAAGCTTACCAACATTCCTGGATACAACAAATCTGTACCTGGACTACATTAGTTATAGGAAAGGCAGGGACAAAACGCAAAACAGGCTTTTAACCAGAAAGTAGAAAGAGATGGAAAAACTGCCCAAACAGCCAATGAACTACAAATTCAGGGCCAAAACCCACTCTTTCCATGGTAGCCTACCATTCCAACTGATAAGCTAGAAGGCTTCCCTCCGACACAGAAAGGCTTGGGGGGCTTAGAAGCTTACCAACAGTCCTGGATACAGCAAGTCTGTATCTGGACTTGACTAGTTACAGGAAAGACAGGAAACAAGCTTAGAATTTTTTTTTGTTACAGAAAAGCAGCTAAAACAGCAGTAAATACAATTCAAATTGTAGTACAGGTCAGCACACCCGAGTGTGTAGCAACATTATGGCAAATACAATTCAAATAAATGCAAATAAATTAACAAATGACTAAAAAACAAGTGCAGAAGGCAGTAAATTAGAAGGCTACTAATAAGCAGTAATAAGTGCAGAGTATGAGCGACTGAACAGATAGCACGCAGAAGAGCAACAAAGACAGTTACAGTAAAAGCAGCTGAATAATATATATATATATATATATATATATATATACATATATATATATTATATATATATATATATATATATATATATATATATATATTTTTTTTTTTTTTTCTTTTTTTTTTTTTAGGGAGGGAACAGAGAAGGATTAAAAGGCTACAGGGGTTGTCCTTCCCAAATCCTCTCCTTGTACAAAGTAAGAGTGCCTGAAATCAGAATACGATCTCACTGCACTCAGTTGAGTGAGGAAATGAGATGGGCCCAGAAGGAGTACCCAAATACAAATCTACAAAAGGGGCAAGCAATTTCAAACCCACCAAAATGAACACCAAAACAAGAACAGGGAGGGTGGGTGGAGAACTACCTGTAGAGAGACAGCCACAACATTAGCTGAGTTAATATTCAGTGAAAAACACAAATAAATTAAATACAGTGCTACATGCAAAAGAGCAGATAAAAGTGTATTTAAATTCACTTATATGTGCAGCTGATTTCAGGTAGATGTTAGCAAGCCAAAGCTCTGATATTAAGCAGATATAACTTAAAATGTACCACTTATATAAGGAAAGACAGAATGTCAGTGCTGAGCTGTAACTACCACCCACTGCTATCAATGGCTACACAAAAATTCTAAAAAGTACTCCGTAGAGAAACAGCCACAACTTCAGTTGAGTTAATATTCAGTGAAAAAATAAATAAATAAATAAATTAAATATAGTACTATATGAAAAAGAGCAGATAAAAGTGTACTTAAATTCATTTATACGTCCAGCAGATTTCAGGTAGACGTTAGCCGGCCAAAGCTCTGGTATTAAGCAGAGATAACTCAAAATGTACCACTTATATAAGGCAAAACAGCATATGTCAGTGATGAGCTGAAACTACCCCCACTGCTATAATGGCTACACAGAAATTCTAAAAAGTACTCTGTAGACAGACAGCCACAACTTCAGCTGAGTTAATATTCCATGAAAAACACAAATAAATAAATTAAATACAGTACTATATGCAAAAGAGCAGATAAAAGTGTACTTAAATTCACTTATACGTCCAGCTGATTTCAGGTAGATGTTAGCCGGCCAAAACTCTGATATTAAGCAGACATAACTCAGAATGTACCACTTTTATAAGGCATGACAGAATGTCAGTGATGAGCTGAAACTACCCACCACTATCAATGGCTACACAGAAATTCTAAAAAGTACTCTGTAGAGAGATAGCCACAACTTCAGTTGAGTTAATATTCAGTGAAAAACACACATAAAAAATAAGTACAGTACTATATGCAAAAGAGCAGATAAAAGTGTACTTAAATTCACTTATACATCTAGCTGATTTCAGGGAGATGTTAGCCGGCCAAAGATCTGATATTAAGCAGAGATAACTCAAAATGTACCACTTATATAAGGCAAGACAGAATGTCAATGATGAGTTGAAACTACCCCCACTGCTATCAATGGCTACACAGAAATTCTAAAAAGTACACTGTAGAGAGACAGCCACAACTTCAGCTGAGTTAATATTCAGTGAAAAACACAAATAAATAAATTAAATACAGTACTATATGAAAAAGAGCAGATAAAAGTGCACTTAAATTCACTTATACATCCAGCTGATTTCAGGTAGATGTTAGACAGCCAAAGCTCTGATATTAAGCAGAGATAACTCAAAATTTACCACTGATATAAGGCAAGACAGAATGTTAGTGGTGAGCTGAAACTATGCCCCACTGCTATCAATGGCTACACAGAAATTCTAAAAAGTACTCTGTAGAGAGACAGCCACAACTTCAGGTGAGTTAATATTCAGTGAAAAACACAAATAAATAAACTAAATGCAGTATATATGCAAAAGAGCAGATAAAAGTGTACTTAAATTCCCTTATACATCCAGCTGATTTCAGGTAGATATTATCCAGCCAAAGCTCTGATATTAAGCAGAGATAACTCAAAATGTACCACTTATATAAGACAAGACAGAATGTCAGTGATGAGCTGAAATTGCCCCCCACTGCCATCAATGGCTACACAGAAATTCTAAAAATTACTCTGTAAAGAGAAAGCCACAACTTCAGTTGAGTTAATATTCAGTGAAAAACACAAATAAATAAATTAAAAATAGTACTATATGCAAAAGAGCAGATACAAGTGTACTTAAATTCACTTACACGTCCAGCTGATTTCAGGTAGATGTTAGACAGCCAAAGCTCTGATATTAAGCAGAGATAACTCAAAACGTATCACTTATATAAGGCAATGCAGAATGTCAGTGATGAGCTGAAACTACCCCCACTGCTATCAATGGCTAAACAGAAATTCTAAAAAGTACTCTGTAGAGAGACAGCCACAAATTCAGCTGAGTTAATATTCAGTGAAAAACACAAATAAATAAATTAAATAGAGTACTATATGCAAAAGAGCAGATAAAAGTGTTCTTAAATTCACTTATACGTCCAGCTGATTTCATGTAGATGTTAGCTGACCAAAGCTCTGATATTAAGCAGAGATAATTCAAAATGTATAACTTATATAAGGCAAGACAAAATGTCAGTGATGAGCTGAAACTACCACCCACTGCTATCAATGGCTACACAGAAATTCTAAAAGGTACTCTGTAGAGAGACAGCCACAACTTCAGCTGAGTTAATATTCAGTGAAAAATATGAATAAATAAATTAAATAGAGTACTATATGCAAAAGAGCAGATAAAAGTGTTCTTAAATTCACTTATACGTCCAGCTCATTTCAGATAGATGTTAGCCAGCCAAAGCTCTGATTTTAAGCAGAGATAACTCAAAATGTACCACTTATATAAGGAAAGACAGAATGTCAGTGATGAGCTGAAACTACCCCCCACTGTTATCAATGGCTACACAGAAATTCTAAAAAGTACTCTGTAGAGAGACAGCCACAACTTCAGTTGAGTTAATATTCAGTGAAAAACACAAATAAATAAATTAAATACAGTACTATATGCAAAAGAGCAGATAAAAGTGTACTTAAATTCACTTATACGTCCAGCTGATTTTAGATAGATGTTAGCCGGCCAAAGCTCTGATATTAAGCAGAGATAACTCAAAATGTAGCACTTATATAAGGCAAGACAGAATGTCATTGATGAGCTGAAAGTACCCCCCCACTGCTATCAATGGCTACACAGAAATTCTAAAAAGTACTCTGTAGAGAGACAGCCACAACGTCAGTTGAGTTAATATTCAGTGAAAAACACAAATAAATAAATTAAATACAGTACAATATGCAAAAGAGCAGATAAAAATGTACTTAAATTCACTGATACGTCCAGCTGATTTCAGGTAGATGTTAGCCGGCCAAAGCTTTCATATTAAGTGGAGATAACTCAAAATGTACCACTTATATAAGGCAAGACAGAATGTCAGTGATGAGCTGAAACTACCCCCCACTTCTATCAATGGCTGCACTGAAATTCTAAAAAGTACCCTGTAGAGAGACAGCCACAACTTTAACTGCATTAATATTCAGTGAAAAACACAAATAAATAAATTAAATACAGTACTATATGCAAAAGAGCAGATAAAAGTGTACTTAAATACACTTACATGTCCAGCTGATTTCAGGTAGATGTTAGCCAGCCAAAGCTCTGATATTAAGCAGAGATAACTCAAAATGTACCACTTATATAAGGCAATGCAGAATGCCAGTGATGAGCTGAAACTACCCCACTGCTATCAATGGCTAAACAGAAATTCTAAAAAGTACTCTGTAGAGTGACAGCCACAATTTCAGGTGACTTAATATTCAGTGAAAAACACAAATAAGTAAACTAAATGCAGTATATATGCAAAAGAGCAAATTAAAGTGTACTTAAATTCCCTTATACATCCATCTGATTTGAGGTAGATGTTACCCAGCCAAAGCTCTGATATTAAGCAGAGATAACTCAAAATTTACCACTTATATAAGGGAAGACAGAATGTCAGTGATGCGTTGAAACTATGCCCCACTGCTATCAATGGCTACACAGAAATTCTAAAAAGTACTCTGTAGAGAGACAGCCACAACTTCAGTTGAGTTACTATTCAGTGAAAAACACAAATAAATAAATTGAATGCAGTACAATATGCAAAAGAGCAGATAAAGGTGTACTAAAATTCACTTATACGTCCAGCTGATTTCAGGTTGATGTTAGCCAGCCAAACCTCTGATATTAAGCAGAGATAACTCAAAATTTACCACTTATATAATGCAAAACAGAATGTCACTGATGAGCTGAAACTACCCCCACTGCTATCAATGGCTACATAGAAATTCTAACAAAGTACATGGAGAGAGACAGTCAAAACTACAGTTGAGTTAATATTCAGTGAAAAACAAAAAATAAATAAATTAAAGTACTATATGCAAAAGAGAAGATAAAAATGTACTTAAATTAACTTATACGTCCAGCTGATTTCAGACAGATGTTAGCCAGCTAAAGCTCTGATATAAAGCAGAGATAACTCAAAATGTACCACTTATATAAGCCAAGACAGAATGTCAGTGATGAACTGAAACTACCCCCACTGCTATCAATGGCTACACAGAAATTCTAAAAAGTACTCTGTAGAGAGACAGCCACAACTTCAGTTGAGTTAATATTCAGTGAAAAACACATAAAAAATTAAGTACAGTACTATATGCAAAAGAGCAGATAAAAGTGTACTTAAATTCACTTATACATCCAGCTGATTTCAGGTAGATGTTAGCCAGACAAAGATCTGATATTAAGCAGAGATAACTCAAAATGTACCACTTATATAAGGCAAGACAGAATGACAGTGATGAGTTGAAACTACCCCCACTGCTACCAATGGCTACACAGAAATTCTAAAACGTACTCTGTAGAGAGACAGCCAGAACTTCAGCTGAGTTAGTATTCAGTGAAAAACAAAAAATAAATAAATTAAAGTACTATATGCAAAACAGAAGATAAAAATGTACTTAAATTAAGTTATACATCCAGCTGATTTCAGGCAGATGTTAGCCGGCTAAAGCTCTGATATAAAGCAGAGATAACTCAAAATGTACCACTTATATAAGGAAAGACAGAATGTCAGTGATGAGCTGAAACTACCCCCCACTTCTATCAATGGCTATACAGAAATTCTAAAAAGTACTCTGTAGAGAGACAGCCACAAATTCAACTGAGTTAATATTCAGTGAAAAACACAAATAAATAAATTGAATACAGTACAATATGCAAAAGAGCAGATAAAGGTGTACTAAAATTCACTTATACGTCCAGCTGATTTCAGGTTGATGTTAGCCAGCCAAACCTCTGATATTAAGCAGAGATAACTCAAAATTTACCACTTATATAAAGCAAAACAGAATGTCAGTGATGAGCTGAAACTACGCCCCACTGCTATCAATGGCTACACAGAAATTCTAAAAAGTACATGGAGAGAGACAGTCAAAACTACAGTTGAGTTAATATTCAGTGAAAAACACAAATAAATAAATTAAAGTACTATATGCAAAAGAGAAGATAAAAATGTACTTAAATTAACATATACATCCAGCTGATTTTAGACAGATGTTAGCCAGCTAAAGCTCTGATATAAAGCAGAGATAACTCAAAATGTACCACTTATATAAGGCAAGACAGAATGTCAGTGATGAACTTAAACTACCCCCTGCTATCAATGGCTTTACAGAAATTCTAAAAAGTACTCTGTAGAGAGACAGCCACAACTTCAGTTGAGTTAATATTCAGTGAAAAACACATAAAAATTAAGTACAGTACTATATGCAAAAGTGCGGATAAAAGTGTACTTAAATTCACTTATACGTCCAGCTGATTTCAGGTAGATGTTAGACAGCCAAAGCTCTGATATTAAGCAGAGATAACCCAAAATGTACCACTTATAGAAGGCAAGACAGAATGACACTGATGAGTTGAAACTACCCCCACTGCTACCAATGGCTACACAGAAATTCTAAAACGTACTCTGTAGAGAGACAGCCAGAACTTCAGCTGAGTTAGTATTCAGTGAAAAACAAAAAATAAATAAATTAAAGTACTATATGCAAAAGAGAAGATAAAAATGTACTTAAATTAACTTATACGTCCAGCTGATTTCAGGCAGATGTTAGCCGGCTAAAGCTCTGATATAAAGCAGAGATAACTCAAAATGTACCACTTATATAAGGAAAGACAGAATGTCAGTGATGAGCTGAAACTACCCCCCACTTCTATCAATGGCTATACAGAAATTCTAAAAAGTACTCTGTAGAGAGACAGCCACAAATTCAACTGAGTTAATATTCAGTGAAAAACACAAATAAATAAATTAAATACAGTATACTATATGCAAAAGAGCAGAAAAAAGTGTACTTAAATTCACTTATATGTCCAGCTGATTTCAGGTAGATGTTAGCCGGCCAAAGCTCTGATATTAAACAGAGATAACTCAAAATGTACCACTTATATAAGGCAAGACAGAATGTTACTGATGAGCTAAAACTACCCCCCACTTCTATCAATGGCTATACAGAAATTCTAAAAAGTACTGTGTAGAGAGACAGCCACAAATTCAACTGAGTTAATATTCAGTGAAAAACACAAATAAATAAATTAAATACAGTATACTATATGCAAA
>NC_056738.1:523045739-523190169 GCF_019279795.1 Protopterus annectens | reverse complement strand
TTCTTCAGCACCTGCTGTGCAGGACCCAAAAAGGTTTTTAGTTAACATGGTTTTAAGCCATCTAAATTCGCTGAAGCCTCCAGTGCATCATAGCCGCATTTTAAGGAATGATTACTGACCTGCTGAATGTTATGTACCATTTCCTGTACAGATTTTTTATCTAATGGTTCATCAGAGGTTAGTTTTTTAGTTAACTGGTCTAACATAAATTCCTGATACTGAATCATGTGGAATTGGCAGTTGGCAAGGCCCTAGCTGAAAGAGTAGCAGAAGTGTAAACTTTTTTACCCCATCTCTCTAAGGCCCTAGATTCCCTTTCAGAGGGGAGGGGGTTTTTGGCAGAGGTAGCTGCTACAGCCTTGGGTCCCTGGGAGATAGTTTCGGGATCTGCAAAAGGGGCCTTATACAGATGATAATGTGTGTCCGGAACCCTGTAGTACCTATCTGGCTTAGCCGGGGCCGGAGGTAGAGAATCAGGAGCAGTACAAGCATCATTAAATGCATCATCCACAACAGTAAGTACTGGAGGAATGGCTAAAGGCCTATGCGGTGGCAAATGCAGAAAGGTTCTAAGCCTTTTCCTAGAGTCTGAAAAATCCTGGCCCTGCCATTGAAATTGTTCCCTCATAGCATGCAAGGTTTCCCCAAAAGAAAATTCCTCAGGCGGAGAGGCAGAAGGAATGGACTCTTCTGCATCAGAGTCCTCATAAGGAGAAAAGGGGCCCTCTGGAGGGTTAGAATTATCTGAATCATCAGAGGAGTCATCTGAAGGAACTGGCTCAGGGGGCTCTACTCTAGTCCTCTTCTCTGGAGGTGGGTGAGAGGCCCTGTCTGGATGTGGTTGGGATCCCGGATCAAAGAAATGAGATCCTCTGCTAGACTAAGCATTTGTGAACTAGAGCTAGGCCTGTGAGAGGGGGTCTTAGCAGGCACAGTTTTGGTAGTTTTTGCTGCTTAAGCCCTGGCAAAGGCCTTAATCGACATGGATGCAGGAGGCCTAGCAGCTCCACGTGCAGGGGTGGATATATCCAAAGGGATAGTGTCAGATAAATCCTGTGAACCTGCAAGAGCAGGTGGGATTTCAGTAGCAGATTCAGCCAAGCTATATGAGGCCTCGGTAAGAGGTAAGTTTTCGGCCGAAGGAAGAACCGTGGACTTGGTTTCAGCCGAAACAGAGACACTCGCGGTTGGCTTAACCGCGGTTTCGGCCGAAACCGCATACCATGAAAGTGTCGGTCCTTTTCCTTGCGCTTTTAGAAATTTGAGTCGGAGTATCCGGCGGCATAATGTAAGCAAAAGCGAGCCCGAAAAACTCTTCAGCAATTCCGACCGACGTCAAAGCGACCGTCAGTTTAAAGAAGCACAGGCTAGACAAGCTGCCACGACGTGGTCAGGGCCTAAGCAAGGTAAGCAATAAGAGTGGAAATCTTTATGAGGTATTTGTTTCCCACAAGTTAAACAGTTATTCACTTTTTCTGACATCGGCTGAGGCAAAAGAGTCCCCAACGGGTACTTAGCTTTTAGAAGTCTTCGGTAGTAGTAATCTCTGGTTCTGACCGACCGGCACTTGCGAACAGCTTCTGCTTCGCCACGCAAGAAAGACTGAGGAAAATGGCGTCGGCTGATGCCTTTATACCCGAAGAACTGCAGCTATGACGTCGGGTGAAGTGTGACACCAGCCGAGGCCAGACCCAGACTTTGGAATCCGGCCGACCGAAGGGCTGCCTGACGACAGGACAACCCATTTGTAAGGACTGCAGATGCATCCTTGAAGGACATCAAGAAACTATTTAAGTCACACAACAAGAAAAAAGCACACGATAAGGGCAAAGGCCCTCTAACTTAAACGGGCCTTGCCCAGTGCACTAGAAGCACAAAAAATATAAAATTCTAATTTTCACAAAAACTGACCACAAACGCTCACAAAGCTGTTAAAACAGCTGTTTGTTTAAAAGCTGACAGAAACCCTAGCCAAAAAGACCAAAAAGGTCAAGAAATACACTTAGCTCCAGCCAAGTCGAGACCACGTCCAGCTTGAAAAGCGGCAAACGAGATCTGGGGAAGCAGGCATGGTGCATTCTGGGATAAGGGGAAGCCCAGCCAATGAGAGACTTCGTTCTAGTATATAGTGGCTGAGTCGGAGCCGACGGATAGGCTCCGAACCCATCAGTTATGAATGTAGGCGAGATAGGATCCCATTACATGCATGAATTTTAATGGAAGAGTAAGACAGACCATTGTGGAACATTTCTGCCAGGTATTCCAGGATATATGCCATGTTCATCACTGTCGCATCTAGGCCGTTTGTGGTGTTCCAAGTGTGAAATCTTTTCCATTTTGCTGAATATGCCTTTCTTGTGGGAGGCCGGCAAGCTTCCATGATAATATCCTTCACTCTCTGGGATAGCTTATCCTGAGGAGGAGTCAAGGTATTTTCCAGGCTGTTAGTTGCAAGGTTTTCAGGTTGGAATGCAGTTTTGTAATTGTGCTGTGTCAGGAGAAGTGGCCATTGAGGAAGAGGCCATGGTTTCGTACGTGACATGCTCTAACAGTGGGTACCAGTGCTGTCTTGGCCAGTCCGGAGCTATCAGAATCACTTTTGGCTGCTCTGTCCTGATCTTCAGTAAGACCTTGGTCATTAATGGGAGAGGTGGAAATGCATATACTGTTAGAGTTCTCCAGCTGAAAGAGAGGGCGTCCACTTTCCATGCTTGTGGGTGGTATGTCCTGGAGCAGAATTTCTTCAGCTGATGATTGTGGGGGGAGGCAAAAAGATCTATGTCCGGCCTCCCCCATGATTGTGTTATCTGTTGAAAGATGTCTGGGTGCAGCATCCATTCGTGTGCATCCATGATATTTCTGCTTAAGCTGTCCGCCAGTATATTGTCTTTCCCTGGCATAAACTGAGATTGCAGCTCTATACTGAGGTTCAAGGAAAGTTCCCATAGATTCATTGCCAGTCTGCAAAGAGGATAGGAATGGGTGCCTCCTTGCTTGTTTATGTACCACATAACTGTGGTGTTGTCTGTCCTTATTAGAAGGTGGCCTTGATCAAGAAAGGATTTGAAGGCTTCGACTGCATGTATCACTGCCAGCATTTCCTTTTGGTTTATGTGCATGCGCAGCTCTTTTTGTGACCATAGACCTTGAATGCATCTGCCCTCCATGTGAGCTCCCCATCCATGGTCTGAAGCATCCGTTGTAATGGTTTGGCTGGCTATTGGTTTGCTGAAGGGCAGACCCCTGTTTGACTGGCTTGCTTGAGCCCACCACAAAAATTCCTTTTGAAGGCATGGAATGAATGGTATCAAAGTTTCCAAGCTGTGACTGTGCTGAGTCCATAAACTCCTTAGGTACCATTGTAGTTTCCTCATATGTAGCCTTGCTTGTGGAATCAGAAGGATGCAAGAAGCCATGTAACCCAGGGCCTGCAGGATTTTCCTTGCAGTCAGCTGAGTTTGTCTTGTCAGATTTTTGAAGTAATTTGGTAGTTGACTTTGTTTTTCTTCTGTGAGGAAAGCCATTTGGGTGGTTGTATCTAGATTCGCACCCAGAAAGGTTATTCTTTGGGATGGAACAAGTCTTGATTTGTGAATGTTGACTGTATATCCCAAGGCCTGAAGGAGGTGGATGGCATAATTTAAGTGTTTTACCAAAGTTTGTTGGCTGTCCGCTTGTATAAGGCAGTCCAGATATGGGTATATTTTAATCCCCTGAAGTCTGCAGTGTGCAATTACTGATGCCAGGCATTTCGTGAATACTCTGGGCACAGTAGATAAGCCAAAGGGCAATGCTGAGAATTGATAATGCTCTGAACCTGCAAGAAATCTGAGGTGTCTTCTGCAACTTTGTCTGATAGGGACATGCAGGTATGCCTCCTTGAGGTCTAGAGTTACCAGCCAAGACCCCTTGCCCAGCATGGGAAGGAGTTGCTGTAGAGTCAGCATTTTGAACTTTGGCACAATGAGATAAGTATTCAGTGCGGACAAGTCGAGAATTGGCCTCCATTGCTTTTCTTTTCTTGGAACAAGGAATAGTCTGGAATAAAATCCTTGGCCTTGTTCTGAGAGAGGAACCTTTTCTATAGCTTTCATTTGCATTAAGCTGGAGATTTGTTTCAAAGCCTCTGCCCTTTGATTCGGTGGCAGGTCTGGCATGCCTTTTCTTTTTGGTAATGTGTGAAAATGGAACCTGTATCCTTTGTCTATTATTTGTAATGTCCATTTGTCCCTTGTAATACTGTGCCAATTTTCTGAGAATAAAGAAAGCTTTCCGCCCAAGGATGCTTCCAATTGAGCCCTGGTTGGCGGTGTCAAAGTAAAGTCATTGAGCCTGTCCTTGTGCAGCAGTTGTAGGTCCTGCATTACCTCTCTGGTTGGGAGGCTGCCATTGACGTCCTCTGTAGGAGCCTCTAGCTTGCCCTCTACCTCTGGCACGTCTGTTCTTGCCTCTCTGAAACCTCTCTGTGTCTGGAAAGGACCAATTCTTGGAAGGCCAATTCCTGCTGAATCTTGGTGGTTGGACTTGGAGAAAATCTTTGACTGTTTGTACAGATTTTGCCTTTTCTTCAAATTTCTTTAGGACCTCCTGAGCCGTGGAGCCAAATAACTTTTGCTTTTCCAGTGGAGCATCCAGAAGCTTTGCTTTGACATGGTCTGGCAGAGATTGTTCCTTCAGCCAAGCATGCCTACATATGACTGCGCCTGTCATAGCTGACCTACATTAAGCTTCCAATGCATCATAACCACATTGCAAGAAATGGCTGCTAACCTGTTTGGAGTTATGTACCAGATCCTGAAGTGATTTGCGATCTAGGGGTTCAGGTGAAGACAGTTTTTTATGCAATTCATCTAACAAATACTCTTGGTACTGTATCATATGAAATTGACAATTTAATGCCCTCACAGAAAGAGTAGCAGAAGTATACACTTTTTTACCCCATCTCTCTAAAGCTCTAGACTCCCTTTCAGAGGGGAGAGGATTTTTAGTAGTGGCAGCTGCAACCCCTTTAGGGCCCTGGGAAATAGTCAGCAGAGTGGGCCTTGTAAAGGTGAAGATGCGAGTCCGGGACCCTGTAGTACCTATCGGGTTTGACAGGAGCCGGAGGTAGAGAATCAGGGGTTGAGCTAGACTCAGAGTACACATCATCAATGACATTCAAAACAGGAGGAATAGCCAAAGGTCTATGCTGAGGTAAATGCAAGAAAGTCCTTAATCTCTTCCTGGAATCAGAGAATTCCTGGCCCTGCCATTGGAAATGCTCTCTCAAAGTGTGAAGTGTCTCCCCAAAGGAAAACTCTTCAGGAGGGGAGGCTGAGGGAATAGATTCCTCTGCATCAAAATCCTCGTAGGCCGAAAAAGCCTCCTCCTGGTGGTCCGAGAGAGTAGAGCCATCAGAGGCCTCATCTGAGGAGTGGGGATCAGAGGGCTCAACCCTGGGCCTTTTGTCTGGAGGAGGTTGAGAGCCCCTGTCCGGATGAGGTTGACAGCCCCTAATTAAGGAGATAAGGTCCTCTGCTAAGCTTAGAATCTGTGAACCTGTAGTGGGTCCCTGAGGGATAACCTTGGGAGGCAAAGCTTTTGAGAGTTTAGCAGCTTTTGCCCTAGAGAATGCTTTAATGGACATGGATGCAGGAGGCCTGGCTGCACCACGTGCTGGTGTAGTTTTGTCTAAAGGTATGGTGTCGGAAGGTTCCTGGACACCTGTTTCTGTTGGAAATTCAATAACAGACTCAGCCGGGGCCTCCAGGGCCGAGGTAGTCGGTTGAGCGGTTTCGGTGGTTGGAAGTACCAAGGACTCTGTTTCAGCCAAGACCGAGACACTCGCGGTAGGCCTGGCCGTGGTTTCAGCCGAAACCACGGCCCGCGTGTGTCGGTCCTTGTCCTTCCGTTTCTTAATTAAATGTGAAGTCGGAGTCTCCGACGGCATATTGTACGAAAAACTAGCCCCCAAAAGTTCCTCTGCAAACTCCGACTGACGTCTAAGAGTGCGTCGGTTGAAGGAAGCACAGGCTGAACAGGCCGAGACGTCGTGGTCTGGGCCTAGGCAGGGGAGGCAGTAAGAGTGGAAATCCGTATGAGGTATTTGTTTCCCACAAGTTAAGCAATTATTAACTTTATCTGACATTGGCTGAGGCAAGAAAGAGTCCCCAACGGAGTACTTAGCTTTTTTAAGTCTTCGGTAGCTGAAATACAGGAGCTGGCCGACCGGCACGTGCGAACTGCTTCTGCTTCGGGCACCACGCGGCAAGAAAGACTGAGGAAGATGGCGTCGGCTGATGCTTTTATACCCCAGGCGCTCTGACGTCGGGGAAGGGGTGACATCAGCCGACGCGAGACCCAGACTTTGGAATCCGGCCGACCGAAGGGCTGCCTGAGGCAGGACAACCCATATGTGATGACTGCAGATGCATCCTTGAAGGACATCTTGTTTCTGTGCCTCTGCCCATTAATTTTGTGGCAGATCTGGCCAACAGTTTGGAAATGGCAAGGTATGGAAATGAAATCTGTATCTCTCGGATGCTATGTTTAATACCCACTTGTCCTGGGTTATTAACTGCCAATTCTGAGCACGAAGTGCTAATTTCCCCCCTAAGGGGGCTGCCAAAAGAGAAGTGCTTGGTGATGGCAGAGGGAAGTCATTGAGACCATTTACTGCTGGGTTGTGCTTTGTTTCCTCCAGATTTGGAGGTAGAGGCACCCCATTGCTTTGACCTGTAAGAACCCTGTGATTGGTATCTAGAGCCTTTTGAGCACCTGGATTTGCCCAGTGAGGCTCTGTCGGACACAGGAAAGGATCAATTTTTTTTGTAGGACAGTGTCTACTGTATCTTGGTGGCTGCACTTGTAAGAAGTCTTTTACAGTTTGCATTGACGTAGCTTTGTCTTCCATTTTCTTTAAAACCTCTTCTGCCTTATTACCAAACAGAGTATCATGCTGTAAAGGTGCATCCAACAATATAGCTTTAACAGGATCAGGCAGATTTTGCTCCTTGAGCCAGGTATGCATTCTAATCACAGATCCAGTAACTGCGGCCCTGCAGGAGGCCTCCAAGGAATCAAAACCACATTGCAAAGTATGCTTTCCAACCTGTTCTGCTACATGCAATAATTCCTGTAATTCTTTATTTTCCACACATTCAGAAATCAACATCATTTTCTGTTTCAATAATCCCATAACATGCTGTTGATATTTAAACATATGAAACTGGCAGTTTAAGGCCCTAATTGCCAAGGTTGCAGATGTATAAACCTTCTTTCACCATCTATCCAGCACCCTGGAATCTCTATCAGAGGGGGGTAGGATTCTTAGCTGTTGAGGCCTTTACACCTTTGGGACCCTGTGAGAGTTTCAGGGTCAGCAGCAGGATTTTTGAATAAAAATTTGTGGAAGTCAGGAACCCTGTAGTATCTGTCTGGCTTACTGAATCTGGAGCCATGCTTGATTCCAAAAATACATCATCAACAATGTCTAATACAGGAGGGTATGGCCAAAGGCCTATGCTGAGAAAGAAGAAGGAAATCCCTAAGCCTCTTTTTTGATTTTGAGAAATCCTGACTCTCCCAGTGAAAATGTTCCCTCAAAGTATGCAAGGTTTCTCCAAAAGAATAATCTTCAGGAGGAGATGCAGATGTGATGGATTCCTCTGCATCTGAATCCTCATAGGGTAGTATAGAAAATTCTTGATCAGAAGAGGAATCAGAAGAAATAGAAACCTGATCTTAAGATTCATAATCAGTGTCTTGCCTAGGCCTCTTATCAGGGGGGGGGGGGGGGGGGGCTGATCAAGGTAATTAAATCCTCAGCCATTTTGATCATTTGTTTTTTGGGCATAGAGGCCTGAGCATGTGGCTCATGCGTCAGTTTTTTAGCCTTAGAAGTTGCTTTTGTCTTTGTTTTTGAAGCTGGCATTGGTTTTATATAGAAATGCTGAGGCCTGAAAACACCCTCAGAAGCCGGTGCATGCTCAGCGGCTCCGGACCCACCCGAGGCAGAGACATCTGCGGGTACAATACTTTGAGAATCTCACGGCATGCCGGACTCCACATGCGTCTCGGTAGAGGCCTGCGACTCGAAAGTAGCGGGTATCAGGGGCTGCAAAAGTGCCAGAGTACCGGCGAACTGGCGACTGGCTTAGGAGAAGCTTCGTCGTCGGTTTTGGACCTCGACTGTCTGTCTCTGTCCTTTTCTTTGCGTTTTTTGTGAACTCCGGTAGTCGGATTGCTATCTGACGACCTTTCAGGGTAATTAAATCTGTTTCCAAAACATTTTGAAGCAAAGATATACCGACGCTTAATAGTGCATTGGTTAAATGTAGCACAAAACCGACAGCAAGGCAAGTTATGATCTGGGCCTATGCAAGGAATACAGTACAAATGCAAATCCTTATGTAGTATTTACTTCCCACAAGTAATGCAATTATTAACCTTTACTGACATCGGTAAGGAGCAAGAAAAAGTTTCCCCAACGGGGTACTTAGCTTTAATTGAAAACTTCGGTTCTGAAACTCGAATGCGAAAAATTTAGGAGTCGACCAACCGGCACTTGAGAACTGCTTCTGCTTCGGGCACCACACGGCAAGAAAGACTGATGTAATGGCATGCATGTTTTATACCCCTGACGACCTGACGTCATGGAAGATGAGAGAGCATCCGACGTAGGAATCGAAGACTTTGGTATTCAAGCCGGCTGAGGTCTACCTGCAGGCAGATAACCCAAATGTGATGACTGCAACAGTGAAACGAAGAGCATCTTAATGTATTCTATCTGCATTTTTAGGGACAGCTGGCTGAGTACAAGGAAAACTACAGACAGTAACAAATCATCCTCTAAAGCAGAAAGAACAGGAGGAATGGGCATAGGTTCTGGAAATTCCTTCTGTAACAACTCAACAGTATTTTCTGAAGGACTGAGAAATCTCATGTGTTCTCCCACTGAAAACACTGGCACAGTCTACCAATAGTGTTGGAGAAAAAGAACCACTGAGAGAACAAAAAGTACAGTTTTGTACCTACCATAAATGTAGATGTCCGAGAGGAATGCATCTGCAGTCTTTACAAATGGGTTGTCCTGTCGTCAGGCAGCCCTTCGGTCGGCTGGATTCCAAAGTCTGGGTCTGGCTTCGGCTGGTGTCGCACTTCACCCGACGTCATTGCGGCAGTCATTCGGGTATAAAGGCATCAGCCGACGCCATTTTCCTCAGTGTTTCTTGCCCCAGATGCCAGGTGCCCTCTTGGATGGCTAAATTTGGATAAATGCTAAAGTTTCCAAATAGTAGAGAGCAAACACACAAAATAAGCATGTATGTACATATATACAAACAAATATACCATAATAGATCCCCCCCAAGCTAGCTGAAGATTGGTAAGTACCCTAGGAGTACCTCAGAGGGGAAGGAGGGTGGGTAATCCTGACTGCAGATGCATTCCTCTCGGACATCTACATTTATGGTAGGTACAAAACTGTATTATGTCCTTCAAGGATGCATCTGCAGTCTTTACAAATGGGTAGAATACCATAGCTAAACTAGGGGAGGAGGAAATGAGAACAGATTATGGTGTAGTCATGATCCCTTGCAAAACAGCAGTGGCAAAACCAGCACGGGATCTAGAGTATAGAGGTAAGTTATAATGCTTGGCAAATGTATGCACGGAGGTCCAAGTAGCAGCCTCTATAATGTCCTTGGTAGCCACTCCTCGTAAGAAAGCTGTGGTAGTGGCTGTAGCCCTTGTGGAGTGAGGCCTGATGTTCTCTGGAGTTTTCTTTCCATGGTAGGAGTAACAAAATCTAATGCAATTTCCTATCCATTTGGAGATTGTCTGTTTAGAAATTGGTTTTCCTTCCTTTCCTGTTGCATATGCTACCAGAAGCTGGTCAGTTTTTCTATAGTTTTGTCCTGTCCAGGTAGTAGCGTAATTGTCTGTGTACATCCAAGGTATGTAAGAGCCTTTCTCCCTGTTCTGTGGATTGGGAAGAATGTAGGAAGGTGGATAGCCTGATTTAAAGAGACTCTGGATACCACCTTAGGCATAAATGTAGGATTTGTTCTCATGGACACTCTATCTTGATGGAAGATCAGGAAGGGTTGTACTGCCATTAATGCCTGTAGTTCAGAGACCCTTCTTGCTGAAGTTATTGCCAGCAGGAAAGCAGTCTTCAGGATAAGTATTGCAATTCTGCTGTAGCTGCTGGTTCGAAAGGAGGTAGAGTCAGTTTTTCTAGCACAAAGTTCAAGTCCCATGCTGGCAATGGAGGTTTCCTGGGAAGTTTTACATTTTTAATTCCTCTCAGAAACTGTCTGAGCAGAGGATGTGAGAAGACAGGAGGATCCAAGCTGTATTCTGCTGAAATAGCTGATGCATGTATCTTGATGGAGGAATAGGACAGGCCTGTATGGAAGACCTCCGCCAAGTACTCCAGGATGTTGGCTATGTTCACCAGTGTCACATCTTGCCCCTTTGCAGTACTCCAGATGAGATATCTTTTCCATTTTGCTGCATAATTTTTTCTTGTTGAAGGTCTACGAGCCTCCAGGATTATGTCTTTAACCCTTTGGGATAAATTTGGGTTAATTGCTGTTATGTAATGTTCCAGGCAGTTAGCTGCAGAGTCTTTAGGTTTGGATGCAGGATGTTGTAGTTGTTCTGTGTCAGCAGTAATGGGATCAGGGGCAGTGTCCATATTTGTTCCCGGGACATGCTCCTCAGCAGTGGATACCAATGTTGTCTTGGCCAGTCTGGGGCTATCAGAATGATCCTCGGACGTTCCTCTTTGATCTTGAGAAGCACCTTGTGCATCAAAGGAAGTGGTGGGAATACGTATGCTGTCAGGTTTTTCCAACTGAAGGATAGGGAGTCCACCTTCCAAGCAAGTGGGTGGTAAGTCCTCGTGCAGAATTTCTTCAACTGGTGATTGAATGGGGATGCAAATAAGTCTATTTGTGGTAATCCCCATTCTCTTGTGATGGTTTTGAAGATGTCCGGATGCAGCATCCATTCGTGGGCATCTGTTGTAGTTCTGCTTAATATGTCTGCTAGAATGTTTTCCTTCCCTGGTACATAAATTGCCTGTAACTGAATGTTGTAGCTCAGAGCCACATCCCATAGGTCCAGTGCCAGCCGGCATAGGGGGTATGAGTGTGTGCCTCCCTGTTTGTTGATGTACCACATAACTGTGGTGTTGTCTGTCCTTATCATCAACTGGCCTTCTTGGAGAAAAGGTCTGAATGCGTGGATTGCCAATTTTACTGCCATCATTTCTTTTAGATTTATGTGCAGATGCAGTTGGTCTTGAGTCCATAGGCCTTGAATGCACTTGTCCATCATGTGTGCCCCCCCAACCGAGGTCTGAGGCATCTGTCGTGATGGTTTGTCCTGGTTGACTTTTGCAGAAGGGTAGTCCTGTGTTTGATTGACAGGCCTGAGTCCACCATAAGAACCTCTTGCCTCAGGCATGGGATCATTGGAATTTTGGTTTCTAGGCTGTGCTTGTGCTGAGACCACAAATTCTTTAGGTACCACTGCAGCTTTCTCATATGCAGCCTGGCATGAGGAACCAGTATTATGCAGGATGCCATGAAGCCTACAGCTTGTAGCACTTTTCTTGCAGTTTTATGGCTCTGCTTTGTTAATGCCAAGAAGTAGAGGGGAAGTTGCTCTTTCTTTTCTGTAGTTAGAAATGCCATTTGTTTTGATGTGTCCAGTTCTGCACCCAGGAAGGTTATTCTTTGGGATGGAATCAGCCTTGACTTTTTTGTATTGACTGTATATCCCAGGGCTTGCAGCAGGTAGATGACTATTTGCAAGTCTTCTGTTAGTTTGTTTTTGTTGTCCGCTTGTATCAGGCAGTCGTCCAGGTAGGGATAGATTTGAATTCCCTGAAGTCTGCAATGAGCGATTACTGATGCCAGGCATTTCGTGAACACTCTGGGCGCAGTAGATAAGCCAAAGGGCAATGCTGACAATTGATAATGCTCTGATCCTGCAAGAAATCTGAGGTATCTTCTGCAAATTGGTCTTATGGGGACGTGCAGGTATGCCTCCTTGAGATCTAGAGTTACCAGCCAAGACTCCTTGCCCAGCATGGGAAGAAGCTGCTGTAGGGTCAGCATTTTGAATTTTGGAACAATGAGGAATGTGTTTAAAGCGGACAGGTCTAGAATAGGCCTCCATTTGTTTTCTTTTCTTGGTACCAGGAAGAGCCTGGAGTAAAATCCCTTCCCTTGCTCCATACATGGTACCTTTTCCACAGCTCTCATTCTTAATAATTGAGATATTTGTTTTAGAGCTTCTGCCCTTTGAGAAGGTGGTAGGTTTGGCATTCCTCTCTTTCCTGGTAGTGTATGGAAATGGAACCTGTAACCTTTGTCTATGGTCTGCAAAATCCATTTTTCTCTTGTAATGCAGTGCCAGTTTCTTGAAAATAATGTCAGCTTTCCGCCTAAGGGTGCTTCTAGTTGTTCCCTGGTAGGCGGTGCCACCAAGTCACTGAGATTGAGTTGTTGTAGTGGTGGTGGCTGTATCCGTGCCTCGTTGGTTGTTACCCTGCCACTGGCGACCCCTGTAGGCACCCCTGGATTGGTTTCTGCCTCTAGAGCACCTATTCCTGCCTCTTTGTGCCTTAGAGGAGTCCGGAAAGGACCAATTCTTGGAGGGCCAGTTCCTGATAAACCTTGGAGGTTGAACTTGTAAGAAATCTTTCACTGTTTGCACAGATTTTGCTTTCTCTTCCATCTTTTTTAGTACCTGCTGTGCGGGGGCACCAAATAAACTGACCTTGTCCATAGGTGCATCCAAAAGCTTAGATGTGACATGGTCTGGTAATGCCTGTTCTTTCAACCATGCATGCCTTCTGATAACTGTGCCAGTCATGGCTGATCTAAAGGAAGCCTCCAGTGCATCATAGCCACATTTTAAAGAATGGTTACTAACCTGCTGTATGTTATGTAACATTTCTTGAACATACTTTTTATCTAAAGATTCTTCAGAGGACAGCTTTTTAGTCAACTGGTCAAGCATAAACTCTTGATATTGAATCATATGAAATTGGCAGTTCAAAGCTCTAGCTGACAAAGTAGCAGAGGTGTAACCTTTTTTACCCCATCTCTCTAAGGACCTGGATTCCCTTTCAGAGGGGAGGGGGTTTTTAGAAGAAGTAGCTGCTACAGCTTTAGAGCCCTGGGAGATAGTCTCTGGATCTGCAAAAGGAGCCTTATATAAGTGGTGATGAGTGTCCGGGACTCTGTAGTACCTATCGGGCTTAGCAGGAGCCGGAGGTAAAGTATCAGGAGCAGTGCAAGCATCATTAAATGCATCATCAACAACAGGTAGAACTGGAGGTATAGCTAAAGGCCTATGCTGTGACAAATGTAGAAAGGTCCTAAGCCTTTTTCTAGAGTCTGAGAAATCTTGGCCCTGCCACTGAAATTGTTCCCTCATAGCATGCAAGGTTTCCCCAAAGGAAAATTCCTCAGGAGGAGAGGCTGAGGGGATGGACTCCTCAGCATCAGAGTCTTCGTAAGGAGAATAAGAAGCCTCAGGAGGGTCTGTATGTTCTGAGTCATCAGAGGAATCATCTGTGGCTACTGGCTCAGGGGGCTCTGCTCTAGGCCTCTTTTCTGGAGGAGGGAGAGAGGCCCTGTCTGGATGAGGCTGGGCTCCACGAATTAAAGAGATGAGATCCTCTGCCAAAGAAAGCATATGGGAACTGGTGCTGGGCCTGTGAGAGGGGGGCTTGGCAGGCACAGGTTTTGATGTTTTGGCTGCTTTAGCCCTGGCAAAGGCCTTAATAGACATAGCTGGAGGAGGCCTAGCAGCTCCACGTGCAGGGGTAGAAATATCTAGGGGAATGGTGTCTGATAAATCCTGTGAAATCGCAACAGAAGGTTGGATTTCAGAAGCCGTTTCTATCAGGTTAGAAGAGGCCTCGGCAGAAGGCAAGTTATCGGCTGAAGAGAGAACCGTTTGCTCGGTTTCGGCCGAAACCGAGACACTCGTGGTTTGCTTAACCGCAGCTTCGTCCGAAACCGCGGACCGCGAGTGTCGGTCCTTTTCTTTGCGTTTTTTGGTAATTTGCGTAGTCGGAGGATCCGACGGCATAATGTAGGCAAAATCGGAGCCGAAAATCTGCTCAGCAAAGTCCGAGCGACGTCTAAGCGTCCGTCGGTTAAAAGAAGCACAGGCTAGACAAGCTGCTACGTCGTGGTCTGGGCCTAAACAATGTATGCAATAGGAGTGGAAATCTTTATGAGGTATTTGTTTCCCACAAGATAAACAGTTATTAACTTTCTCTGACATCGGCTGAGGCAAGAAAGAGTCCCCAACGGGGTACTTAGCTTTATAGAAGTCTTCGAAGTAGTATTCGGTAGTAGTAATCTCTGGATCTGACCGACCGGCACTTGCGAACAGCTTCTGCTTCGGGCGCCACGCGGCAAGAAAGACTGGGGAAAATGGCGTCGGCTGATGCCTTTATACCCGAATGGCTGCCGCAATGACGTCGGGTGAAGTGCGACACCAGCCGAAGCCAGACCCAGACTTTGGAATCCGGCCGACCGAAGGGCTGCCTGACGACAGGACAACCCATTTGTAAAGACTGCAGATGCATCCTTGAAGGACATCTGAGCCTTCCTCAGTCTGAATCAGACAACTGAGGATAAAACCCTGCATCTTTCTCTTCTTCCTGTTCAGATTCAGAATCTTGAATCTCTTCAGGAAAAGACACATCCCTCTGTTTTACAAGAAAATTGAACAGCCTCAATTAAATCCTGTATGAGACCCAGCAAACTACTATCAAAGGAAATTTGAGAAGGGGCATACTTAGTTTTCGGGGGGGGGGGGGGTGATAGGAATATGGGACCAACCGTGTTACTAATGGCAGAAGCAGCAGCTACCCCACAGATAAGCACATCATTCTGACAGAACAGGGAAGTTGTGTCGTGACATCGATTAAAACAGACCACAAACTTTAAAATAACTTTCCTAAAGAATAAAATACAAACAATATTTATAAAATGGAAGATCTTCTCCCAAAGGGAGCTTGTCTGTCCAGGAATGAAACAGTACCAAGCTGAGCAATCCTTGAAAACCTCAGAGGAGCACACTTCTAGGCTGCAGTAAAGCTCTGAAGGGCTTGACATACAAACCTGGTCTTTTGATCACCTCAGCATGAGCTGCCCGACAATTTGGATGTGTGGAAGATGAGCTGAAGCTTTGGAAGTAGGCTGGCTGTTATATCCTTAACTGGCTATAACCAATATAGCTAAGGGTACTGTAGCAAAATGATGAACATTCCAGACCTGCCAGGGTCAAAATGGAGCAATGAAGATCACTCTGGGTCTTGCACCTTCTGGCGTTTTAAATTAATTTTGTCAACACTGGTATTACAGGAAAGCATACAGGAGACCCAAGGGCCAAATGTAAACAAGAACATCTCTCAGTGACTGCCCCTGTGGAGTGATCAAGGCAAATTAACCACTGTACATGTTGTTCACATATCAGGCAAGGTTAGCCCCAGTGGCTGAAAATCTATGTCGCCATTGTCCAACTGAGGGACCACTGTGGGGGCAGTCAAACTGACTTGCTCAAACTGTCCACTAGCACATCTAACATCCCCAGGATATGCATTGCTATCTGAAAATGATGGGAAGAAATCACTCACTGTCACACTCTTACGGATTCCTAGCAAACAGGATACGATTATGTTCCACCTTGTTTGTCAATATACCATACTAGTGTAATCTTATCCATCTAAATGGAGATCACACCCTTGGGTAAGGACAGTCTTAGAATGCCCATAATGCTAGGATTACTGCCTTTATCTAGACACACTGATGTGAAGGTTTGCCTCTAGGGGTGACCAAGCATCCTGAACCATCTTCCCCTCAAAATGCCCACATCCTTAGCCCAGAATAAAAGCTTCTGTAGTTACTGTGGCCCAAAGGCCTGGTGAACGAAAAGTTCTTCCATTACTGATGGAGCGATATTCACCGCTGGATATGATCCCTGCAAACTTGCACAAGATGGATCTTCATATGGGGGGGGGGTGAAGATTTTGTGACCACTGAAATAAAAAGGGTCCACTGTAGTATTCTTATGTGCTACCTTGTCAGATGAACTACTGTAATGGTAGAGGCCATCAAACCTAGCAAAGAAACAACCTTGTTTGAGTAAAGGACTGCTAAACGACCTGTGAGGCCACTAGGTGTAAGAATAGTACTCTGGTGTACGGACATTTGGCAATTTGAAGGTCCCTGTTGACGAGATAGCCAATACACTCTGTGCTAAGTGTCTAATAACTGACTTCTGGACTAACTGTAATCCCCAGTGGGTGAACAAGGTGAAGCAACAGGTGTGTTGAACCAGGAGATCCCTGTAAGTAGCAGTAAGGAGCCAATCATCTAGGTACAAGAATACCTCGATTGCCTGCAGTCAGAAATGAGCTGTTACCACTGCCATAACTTTTAACACCCGAGGGGGCTGTGGTAAGATGAAAGGCAGTGCTGTTAATTGAAAATGATTAGCTCCCAGATAGAAAATGAGAAATCTCCTGGATAATCTCTCCCATTTTTATATGCTAGTAGGCATTCTGGAAATCTATAGAACACATCTAATCCTCCTACCTCAGTAGAGGGAATATGGAGTGCACTGTAACAATTTGGAACTTTGCCCTAAAGGACAACAACGGGATATTAAAGCAGATTGCCCTGTCCGTTGATACAGCCTCGAAAAATCACCTATGCAGTTTTAAATACTAATCCACTTAACTGTTTTCCCTGTTAGGCTTCCTACCTTTCCGTACTGTTTTACTTCACTTTGAAAACCAAGCTGAAAAACCTCTAGCTGGCTCTGAAATGATGATATCACATCTGCCAGAACTCTAGCTACGGGGACGTTTCCTCCCCCAAAGTGATATAATCCCCGCCTGCTTTACATGCTGTATAGAAGAGCCAGTGGACCTCCAACATTGTGATGTCAGAGCCGCCTTGCCTAGCCCACTCAACCTAGCAAAAATGTCAAACTATAATCTCACTTTTCTGAAGAGCCCTACCGATATGTGACAAAGTACAGGCAGAAGCACAGTAACAGCTGTAAAAACTAAGAGCATAAATTTGCAATGACCATGCTTAGACATTAATTGCATGTTTTTACATAAGAAGCAAATGTCTGTCGCAACTAATCGACAACATTACATCAGATTACAAGAAGTATGCAATATGCAGTACTGTAATTTTCTTAAATTACCACTTAAAAAAAAGCATGTGGGTGCTGTCATGCAAGTCTGTGAAATATTTTGCGTTTATAGTGCATCATTTGTTAGCTATTTAACCAAACAGGAAGGAAAAAAAATAAGGGGGTTTGATGCTTTGCAAAACAGTAATTATTCCCAGTGCTATGGAGCTTGGTTCTAAATTTGACAGGAGTGCAACAAAAAAATTCTCGCACTGTAACAAAGGAAAGGCTGACAAGAAAACAGTCAATTAGTCTGGTCACCCGCTGTAAGCTGTCAATCACATGCAGATAATGGGTCAAATTACACTTAGTTCTTTGACAGCTGGGGAAGGTAGGTCTGAATGGGGAGGGGCGATACCTTGAAGAAAGTACAGTTTGTACCTACCATAAATGTAGATGTTCGAGTGTTCACCCTGCTGCAGTCATCACACTTGGGTTATCCTGCCATCAGGCGGTCCCGCAGTCGGACAGAGTTCCAAAGTCTTGGTCCAGCGCCGGTTGCTGTTGCTTCCTCCCTGACGTCAGTGCGCCAGGGAAATACAAGAGGCATCCAACGCCATTTTCTTCAGTTTTTCTTGCCCCAGATGTCAGGTGCCCCCAATAGGTAGGCAATACATATTGTTATATAAAAATATACATGTAAAAATAAAACAATACTTTCAGTCACAAGCAAATACACCACAGAGGTTGCATAGGATAGAAAGGTATGGATAAGTTCAGCTTGTTCAGAGGGGATGGAAGGAGGGTAACCTGGACTACAGCAGGGTGAACACTCGAACATCTACATTTATGGTAGATACAAAACTGTACTATGTTCATCGTGTTACCCTGCTGCAGTCATCACACTTGGGTTGAATCCCAAACCTAAGAATGGGTGGTGGAGTTAAACAGAGTTAGAAGAAGCTAGTAGGCCCTGCAAAACTGCAGTGGCAAAGCCAGCTATAGTCTTAGAATATAAAGGTAAGTGATAGTGTTTGGTGAAGGTGTGCACTGAACTCCAAGTTGCAGCTTCCAGAATATCCTTGGTTGGCACCCCCCTGAGAGATGTAGCTGTAGCCCTGGTGGAGTGGGGCCTAATGCTAGCAGGTACCGGTTTCCCATGATGCGTGTAGCAGAAACGTATGCAATGTCCTATCCATTTTGAAATGGTCTGTTTTGAGATAGCTTTTCCTTGTGATCCTGCAGCATAGGCTACAAACAGCTGGTCAGAGTTTCTGAAAGCCTTCGTTTTATCCAAGTAGTAACGTAATTGTCTGTGAATGTCCAAAGAGTGCAGGAATCTTTCTCCTTTGTTCTGGGGATTTGGAAAAAAGGTGGGCAAATGAATGGTTTGGTTTAGGGCCACATTGAATACCACGTTTGGCATAAAGGAAGGGTTAGTTCGTAGATAGACTATGTCTTGATGAAAAAAGAGGAAAGGCTCCACTGCCATTAGAGCCTGTAGCTCCAAGACTCTTCTAGCTGAAGTTATTGCTAGCAGCAGGGCAGTTTTCCATGAAAGAAACTTTAATCAGCTGAGAAAGCTGGTTCAAAGGGCGGTAGTGTCAGTTTTTCCAGAACAAAGTTGAGATCCCAAGTAGGTGTTGGTGCTCTCCTGGGCGGTCTTATGTTCTTATCCCCTCTGAGGTACTGTTGTAGGAGTGGATGTGAAAATAAAGGAGGATCCGTGATGTAATGAGCTGAAATTGCTGAGGCGTGGATCTTAATAGATGAAAAGGAAAGTCCTTTGTGCAACATCTCAGTTAAATATTGTAGAATCTGAGGAATGTTTGGATCAAGGGGATTTTGGCCTTTAGCCTGGTTCCAGAAGCAAAATCTTTTCCATTTGTCTGAATAGGTTTTCCTGGCCTCTAGAATGACATCCATAACAGCTTTGGATGGAGATGTTGGTTGACTGTTTAGGTAATTTGCCATGCAGCCAGGTTTAAAGTGTTGAGCTGGCTGTGTAGAATCTGATTGTCTCGCTGGGTGAGCAGGTGAGAAATTTGTGGCAAAATCCATGGTGGGCCGTGGGCCATGTTCTTTAGAACTGGATACCAGTGCTGGCATGGCCAGTCTGGTGCAATGAGTATCATTTGTGGCCTCTCTAATCTGACTTTCAGCAGCACCTTTGCTAGAAGAGGCAGTGGAGGAAAGGCATACATTGTTAATGTTTTCCAACTGAATGAGAGGGCGTCCACTTTCCAAACTTGTGGGTGGAAAGTCCTTGTACAAAATTTTTGAAGTTGGTAGTTTTGGGGGTTGGCAAACAGATCTATGTCTGGGCGTCCCCATTTTTGAGTTATCATTGCAAATACTTGTGGATCCAGTTTCCACTCGAGGGGGATCCATGATGTTTCTGCTTAGGTCGTCTGCCAATGTGTTTTTCTTTCCTGGCAGGAATTGTGCTTGTAGTTGAACTTGGTAAGACAGTGCTGTGTTCCACAAGGTCATTGCTTGCCTGCATAGAGGGTAGGAATGTGTGACCCCTTGCTTGTTGCTGTACCACATTACTGTGGTATTGTCTGTCTTTATTATTAGTTGTCCTGGGTGTAAGAGGTCCTTGAAAGCTGTTGGGGCATTCTGTACTGCTAGCATTTCCTTTTGATTGATATACAGATGCCTTTGATCTGTAGTCCATTTGCCCTGAATGCACTGTCCTGCCATGTGTGCTCCCCAGGCAGAGTCCGATGCATCTGTTGTCATAGTTTACCTGGCTGTGGGTAACGTGAAAGGCTGACCCTTGTTGAGGTGACAAGCCTGTGCCCACCATAGAAACTCCTGTTGAAGGCAGGGAATGAGTGGTATCATTGTTTCTAAGCTGTGGCTGTGTTGAGGCCATACACTTTTCAGGTACCATTGTAATTTCCTCATATGCAGTTTTGCAAATGGTATTAGTAGTACACAAGATGCCATGAATCCCAAGGCCTGCAGAATTTTTCTTGCAGGGAGTTGGGTCTTTGTTGCCATTATTTTGAATTATTGAGTCAGCTGTTGTTGCTTGTCTGGCATGAGATAAGCCATCTGGGCCGTTGTATTCAAGCTGGCACCCAGGAATATTATGTTTTGTGAGGGCACTAGTTTTGATTTCTTTTCATTTACTGTGTACCCTAGGCAACTTAGAAGGTGTTTGACAAATGCCAGATGTTTTAAAAGAATGTCCTTGCTTTCTGCTTGAATAAGGCAGTCGTCCAGGTATGGGTATATCTGAATTCCTTTGTCTGCAGTATGCAATTACTGGTGCCAGGCATTTTGTGAATACCCTGGGCGCAGTAGATAAGCCAAAGGGCAGTGCAGAGAATTAATAATGGGTTTAACCTGCAATGAAGCGGAGATATCTTCTGCAATTTTGTCTGATAGGGACATGCAGGTATGCCTCCTTGAGATCCACCGTTACTAGTCAAGCCTTCTTGCCCAGCATGGGAAGAAGCTGCTGTAGTGTTAGCATCTTGAATTTTGGTACTTGCAGGTAGGTGTTCAGAACTGAAAGATCCAGAATGGGTCTCCATGCTTTGTCCTTTCTGGGGACTAGAAAGAGTCTTGAGTAAAATCCTTGTCCTTGCTCTTGTGTAGGTACCTGTTGAATGGCTCTCATATCCATGAGAGCTGTAATTTGTTTTTGTGCCTCTGCCCATTGATTTGGTGGCAGGTTTGGCATTCTTTTTATCCTTGGCAAGGTATGAAAGTGGAATCTGTATCCTTGTGAGACAATGTTTAGGACCCATTTGTCTTTTGTGATAATGTGCCAGTTGTCTGCAAAAAGTGCAGATTTTCCTCCCAAGGGAGCTGCCAAGAGAGATTTGCTTGGTAGTTGGAGGGTTGAGTCATTGTGTTTGTCTTCTGCTAGCTTGGGGCCTGTCTTCACCTCCTTTCTGGGTTGCGGCACCCCATTGGCAAGGTTTGTAAGGGCCTTGTGACTGACCTCTGCCCCTTGGGTGTCTGCATTTGCCCCTCTGTGGTCTGTCAGAGGCTGGAAAGGACCAGTTTTTCATTGGCCAATTTCTGCTGAAACGAGGAGGTTGTACCTGTAAAAAATCCTTGACAGTCTGCATAGACTTTGCCTTATCCTCCATTTTCTTTAAAACCTCTTCTGCTTTGACACCAAATAAGACATCCTGCTGTAAAGGTGCATCCAATAATTTTGCTTTAACACGATCAGGTAGCGTTTTGTTCTTTTAACCAAGCATGTCTGCGTATGACAGACCCAGTAACAGCTGCTCTACAGGAAGCTTCCAATGAATCAAATCCACATAATAAAAAATGTTTGCCCACCTGTTCAGCTGCATGCAACAGATCCTGCATTTCCTTGAATTTAGCCTGTTCAGAATGTGAGCTCAGTTTTTGTTTTGAGACATTAGGAATTGCTGATATTTCAGCATGTGAAACTGACAATTTAATGCTCTCATAGCCAGAGTAGCTGAGGTGTATATCTTCTTTCCCCATCTATCTAGGGCTCTGGAATCCCTTTCAGAGGGTACAGGATTTTTAGCCATAGAAGCTTTAGCCCCTTTGGGACCCTGGGAAATTGTTTCTGGGTCAGCCAGAGGGCTTTTATAAAGGAATCTGTGTATGTCAGGTAATCTGTAGTATCTGTCTGGTTTGGCTGGAGCAGGAGGTAGGGAGTCTGGATTTAGACTAGTCTCTAAGTAAACATCATCCACAATATCTAAAACTGGAGGGATAGCAAGTGGTCTGTGCTGGGGTAGTAAAAGAAACTCTCTGAGCCTTTTCTTAGAATCAGAGTAGTCCTGGCCTTCCCAGTGGAAATGTTCCCTCATAGTATGTAAAGTTTCCCCAAAGGAGTAGTCTTCAGGGGGAGATGCTGAGGGAACAGTCTTCAGCATCAGAGTCTTCATAAGGGGGAAAAGCGTAATCCTGTTCCTCAGAAGAATCTGAGGAAATAGAGACCTGGTCAGAGGAAGCATAATCCTCCTCTTGTCTTGGCCTTTTATCAGGAGGGGGATGGAAACCCCTGATTAGGGTAATCAAATCATCAGTCACCTTAAGCATCTGTTTCTTAGGCATGGGGCCTTGAACAGGAGACTGATGTACGGTCTTTTTTGGTTTTAATGGAGTTGTTAGCTTAGCATAAGATTTAATGGTGAGTGTAGTCGGTCTGAAGACACCTTCTGAAACCAAAGGCGTTTCTACTGCACCGGGATCACCATCTGCTCCGGTGTCGGAAGGGCCTAATGAAGATGGTTGCGATGGCCTAGTACACTCCGCTTGAGAATCCGAACCTGTCAGAGGTTCCATTTCCGCGGTCGTCAGGGGCTGCGTAGGCACCTCACTGAAAACTGGAGAACCGGCGACAGGCTCAGGAGAGGCCTCGGAGTCTGGCTTGGTTCTAGGCTGCCTGTCCTTATTCCTTGCGTTTTTTATGCATGCCGGTAGTCAGCTGCTCGGACAGCATGATATAATTAAATTTCCTACCAAAGTAATGTCGTGCGAAGTCAAAACGGCATTTGATAGTTCGTTTGTTAAACCTAGCACAAAACCGACAACCTGTGATGTCGTGGTCTGGGCCTAGGCAAGGAATACAATAAGAATGAAAGTCCTTATGAGGTATTTGCTTCCCACGAGAAATGCAATTGTTAACTTTTTCTGACATCGGACTGAGGCAAGAAAAGGTTCCCCAATGGGGTTACTTAGCTTTATTGAAGACTTCGGACTGAAATTCGATTCAAAAATCTCAGGTGTCGGCCGACCGGCACTTGCGAACTGCTTCTGCTTCGGGCACCGCGCGGCAAGAAAGACTGAAGAAAATGGCGTCGGATGCCTCATATACCCCTGGCACACCAACATCAGGGAGGAAGAGACTGCAACCGATGCCGGACCAAGACTTTGGAACTCTGGCCGACTGCAGGATCGCCTGACGGCAGGATAACCCAAGTGTGGTGACTGCAGCAGGGTAACACGATAAAAGTACAGTTTTGTACCTACCATAAATGTAGATGTCCGATAGATATGCAACTGCAGTCCTGACATATGGGTTGTCCTGCCTCAGGCAGCCCTTCGGTCGGCCAGATTCCAAAGTCCGGGTCCGGCGTCGGCCGATATCACCTCCTCCTCGACGTCAGAGCGGCTGGAGTACAAGGGCATCAACCGATGCCATCTTCTTCAGTGTTTCTTGCCCCAGATGCCAGGTGCCCTCCAAGGAAGGCTAAATTTTGAGAATGGATAAACAGAAAAACCAGACATGCACAACCGTAATAAACAGATACACCATAACATATAACCCCAGCTGATAGGTAAGGGGAGAAAGGACCCAAAAGGAAAAACAGAGGGGTAGGAGGGAGGGAAAACCTGACTGCAGTTGCATATCTATCGGACATCTACATTTATGGTAGGTACAAAACTGTACTATGTCCTGCAAGAATGCAACTGCAGTCCTGACATATGGGTTGAATACCATAGCCAAGCTGGGGGTGGTAGGACTAAGCAAGAGATGGTGTAGCTAGAAGGCCCTGCAGGACTGCCGAAGCAAAGCCTGCTTGGGATCTGGAGTATAATGGCAGGTTGTAGTGTTTGGTAAATGTATGCACGGAGCTCCATGTAGCAGCCTCTAGAATATCTTTTGTAGCCACTCCTCTTAGAAAGGCTGTGGATGTGGCCATAGCTCTGGTGGAGTGTGGTCTAATGTTAGCTGGCACACTTTTTCCATTGAAAGAGTAACAGAATCTGATGCAGTGTCCAATCCATTTTGAGATAATTTGTTTGGTGACTGCTTTTCCTTGCGCTCCAACAGCATAGGCTACAAACAGTTGGTCAGACTTCCTGGTGGACTTTGTTCTGTCCAAGTAGTAGCGTAGTTGTCTGTGAATGTCTAAAGTATGCATCAGCTTTTCCCCTTTATTTTGAGGGTTAGGAAAGAAAGTAGGCAGGTGAATTGCTTGGTTTAGAGACACTCTGGATATCACCTTAGGCATGAATGAAGGATTGGTCCTAAGGGAAACTCTGTCCTGATGAAAGATGAGAAAAGGAGGAACTGCCATGAGGGCCTGTATCTCTGAGACTCTTCTTGCTGAGGTGACTGCCAACAGGAAAACCGTTTTCCCAAGAGAGAAATTGCATTTCTGAAGATGCTGCTGGTTCAAAAGGAGGAAGAGTTAATTTTTCCAAGACGTAATTGAGGTCACATGCAGGAATTGGTAGTTTCCTTGGAGGTTTAATATTCTTTATGCCTCTTAGAAACTCTTAGCAAGGGATGCAAAAACACAGGTGGATCACAGTTGTAATGTGCTGAGATAGCTGAAGCGTGGATTTTGATGGAAGAGTATGAGAGGCCACTGTGAAACATTTCTGCCAAGTATTCTAATATGTGAGATATGTTCATCAGTGATGCATCCTGGCCCTTGTTGACATTCCAGATGGTGAATCTCTTCCATTTGGCCGAATAGGTTTTTCTGGTGGAAGGTCTGCGTGCCTCCAGCAAAATTTCCTGAACTTTTTCGGAGAGGGAGTCATGGGTCACAGTCATGGAACACTCCAAGCTGTCAGCTTTAAGGTTTGCAGGTTCTGATGAACAGTCTTGTAATTGTGTTGAGTCAGGAGCAGAGGCCATTGAGGCAAGTGTCACGGTTTGGTGTGAGTTATGCTCAGTAGCAGTGGATACCAGTGTTGCCTTGGCCAGTCTGGAGCTATCAAGATTCCTCTTGGTTGTTCTGCCTTGATCTTCAGTAACACCTTGGTGAGCAAAGGTAGAGGAGGGAATGCATAAATTGTTAGAGCATTCCAGCTGAAGGAAAGAGCATCCGTTTTCCAAGCTAGAGGATGGTGTATCCTTGTGCAGAACCTTTCCAGGTGATGATTGTGATGAGATGCAAAGAGGTCTATGTCTGGTCTTCCCCATGCAGATGTTATTTGTGAGAAAATGCACGGGTGTAGCATCCATTCGTGTGGATCCAAGAAATTTCTGCTCAACCTGTCTGCCTGAACATTGTCCTTGCCCGGAACAAACTGGGATTGCAAGTAGATGTTCAGTTTCAGGGACTTTTCCCAAAGAATCATTGTTAGTCTGCAGAGGGGGTAGGAATGAGTGCCCCCTTGTTTGTTTATGTACCACATGACAGTGGTGTTGTCTGTCCTTATTAGCAGATGACCTTGCTGAAGAGATTTTCCAAAGGCTTCTATTGCATGTATCACTGCCAACATCTCTTTTTGATTTATGTGCTGATGCATTTCCATGGGAGTCCATTGCCCTTGAATGCATCTGCCGTCCATGTGCCCCATCCATGGTCTGAGGCATCTGTTGTAATAGTTTGACTTGTTGGAGCTTTGTTGAAAAGCATGCCTTCGTTTAAGTGACTTGCTTGAGCCCACCACAAAAATTCCCTTTGCAGGCATGGTATGAGTGGTATTATGTCTTCTAGGTTGTGGCTGTGTTGCGACCACAAGCTTTTTAGGTACCATTGCAGCTTTCTCATGTGTAGTCTTGCCAGAGGGATTAGAAGAATGCAAGTTGCCATGAACCCCAGGGCCTGCAGGGTCTTCCTTGCGGTCAGGTGGGTTAGTTTTGCTAGGCTTTTGAAGTAATCTGTTAAATGCTCTTGTTTCTCCTCTGTGAGGAAAGCCATTTGTAGCTGTGTGTCCAGCTTTGCTCCTAGAAAAATAATCTCTTGGGATGGCAGTAATCTTGATTTTTGAATGTTGACTGTGTATCCCAAAGCCTGCAGCAATTGAATGACATAGTCCAAGTGTTTTATCAAGGTTTGTTTGCTGTCTGCTTGTATGAGGCAGTCGTCCAGGTAAGGGTATATTTGAATCCCCTGGAGTCTGCAATGTGCCACTACTAATGCCAGGCATTTCGTGAATACTCTGGGCGCAGTAGATAAGCCAAACGGCAATGCTGAGAATTGATAGTGCTCTGTTCCTGCAAGAAATCTCAGGTATCTTCTGCAACTGTGTCTGATAGGGACATGCAGGTATGCCTCCTTGAGGTCCAGAGTAACCAGCCAAGACCCCTTGCCCAGCATGGGAAGAAGTTGCTGTAACGTCAGCATCTTGAATTTTGGCACCATGAGAAAAGTATTTAGAACGGACAAGTCCAATATAGGCCTCCATTGTTTTTCTTTTCTTGGAACAAGGAAAGTACAGTTTTGTACCTACCATAAATGTAGATGTTCGAAGATCCACATTGCTGCAGTCCTAACACTTGGGTAGTCCGCTGTCCCTCGATCGGCCCGAATATCAGAGTATAAGGCTGACGTCGGTCAAGGCGCATTTGACTGACATCAGAACGTCAGGGTACAAATGCGCATGACCGACGTCATATCCTCAGTCTTTTCTTGCCCCAGATGTCAGAAGACCCTAAAAAGAAAGGTCCAAACCCAAAGACAACAACTAAACAACCAACCAGCCTAATACCAAAAATATGCACAATATATACAACATATATACAATATGCACAATATACCTCAGATGGATAACTCAACCCACACAACCACCTCACACTACAGAGGGAAGGAGGGAGGTAAATTGGACTGCAGCAATGTGGATCTTGAACATCTACATTTATGGTAGGTACAAAACTGTACTATGTTCTTCATCTCACATTGCTGCAGTCCTAACACTTGGGTAGAATCCCAAAGCAGAGGTAAGGGAGGATGGCCAAATCATATAGAAGCAGGAGCTGCCAAAATGCCCTGCAACACGGCAGTGGCAAAACCAGCCCTGGATTTAGAGTACAGTGGAAGGTGGTAATGCCTAGAAAAGGTATGCACTGAACTCCAAGTGGCTGCCTCCAAAATATCCTTAGTTGCCACCCCCCTCAAAAAAGTTGTTGAAGTGGCAGTAGCCCTAGTGGAATGAGGCCTAATCCCAGCTGGAATCTCTTTGCCATGATGGGAATAACAGAAAGCAATGCAAAATCCAATCCACTTAGAAAGAAATAGTTTGTTTTGACACAGGCTTGCCCTGAGAACACAAAGCAAAAGAAACTAATAACTGCTGAGATTGTCTGAACCCTTTAGTTCTGTCCAAATAATATCGCAACTGCCTGTGTACATCTAAAGTGTGTAAAATCTTTTCCCCTTTATTTTGGGGATTTGCATAAAAAGTAGGCAAATGAATAGTTTGGTTTAAAGCCACACTAGAAACCACTTTAGGCATAAAGGAAGGATTAGTACGCAAAGATACCCTGTCCTTATGAAAAATTAAGAAAGGCTCAACTGCCATAAGGGCCTGCAATTCAGAAACCCTTCTTGCAGAGGTAATGCCCAACAAAAAAGCAGTCTTCCATGACAAATATTTCAACTCAGCAGTCGCTGCAGGCTCAAAAGGCTGTAGAGTGAGTTTCTCCAACACAAAATTGAGATCCCAAGCAGGAGTAGGAGCTCTTCGTGGGGGTCTTATATTCTTTGCCCCTCTAAGAAATTGCTTGAACAAAGGATGAGAAAACAATGGTGGGACACAGTCATAGTGAGCTGAAATTGCTGCAGCATGAATCTTAATAGAAGAGAAGGACAAACCTTTGTCCAATAACTCAGTAAGATATTGAAGAGCCACACTTAAATCAGGCTCAGAAACATCCAAATCCTTAGCTGCACTCCAAAACAAAAATCTCTTCCATTTATCTGCGTACACTGTCCTTGTACTAGGCCTTCTAGCTTCCAAAATCACATTCAAAACTTGTTGTGGAAGTTGAGACCCTCTATGGTTTAAAACAGAATATGCCAGGCTGTTAGGTGAAGAGAGTGAAGCTTGACATTGAGCAGATGGCTGTCCTCCTGGGACAACAGATGTGGAATCAAAGGCAAAGGCCATGGAGGCTTCCGTACTAGACTTCTCAGTAATGGGTACCAGTGCTGTCGAGGCCAATCTGGAGCTATCAAAATCATCCTTGGCTTGTCCTGTCTGACCTTCAGAAGTACCTTTGGGAGGAGAGACAGAGGTGGAAAGGCATACACATGAAGATTTGTCCAACTGAAAGAAAGAGCATCCACTTTCCAAGCTGTGGGATGAAACCGCTTTGTGCAAAACTTTGGCAGCTGGTGGTTTAGTGGAGAAGCGAACAGATCTATGTCTGGAGTTCCCCAGGACACTGTCAATTTCTGAAATACATGAAGATCCAGTTTCCACTCGTGGGGATCCATGATTTGTCTGCTTAACACATTTGCTAAGGAGTTCTGTGCTCCCGGCAGAAACCTTGCCTGAAGACTTAGTTGTAAACTGAGAGCAGTCTCCCACAAAATCATTGCTTGCCTGCATAGAGGATAAGAATGTGTTCCCCCTTGCTTGTTGATGTACCACATGACAGTTGTGTTGTCTGTTAGAATCAACACCCGCCCTGGAAGAAGTAAATCCTTGAAAGCTATTAATGCAAACTGGACTGCTAACATCTCCTTCATGTTGATATGTAGATGTTGTAGTCTGGCAGGCCACTTGTCTTGTATCCACTTTCCATTTAGAGGAGCTCCCCAAGCTATGTCTGAGGCATCTGTCATTAAAATCTGACTCGCCTCTGGCCGGGTCACAGAGAGTCCCTTGTTTAGGTGACATTCCTGAGCCCACCACAAAAATTCCTTTTGAATGCAAGGTATTATTTGAATGACAGTGTCCAGATCCTGGCAGTGCTGTGTCCATACATTTTTGAGATACCATTGTAGCTTCCTCATATGCAGTTTGGCATTGGGAAGCACCAGAATACAAGATGCCATGAACCCTAAGGCTTGAAGGACTGTCCTTGCAGTCAGCCCGGACTGATGAGATAGCTGATGGAAGTATAGGGATAGACTCTTTTGTTTGTCCGGGGTTAAAAAGGCCATCTGGGATGCTGTATTCAGTCTCACACCCAGAAAGCACATGTCCTGAGAGGGTACTAGACTGGACTTTATTTCGTTCACAGAATACCCCAGGCATCTTAGCACTGCTATCACATATACCAAATGATGAAGAAGCTTTTCCCTTCCTTGAGCCAGAATCAGGCAGTCGTCCAAATAAGGATAAATCTGTATTCCTTTTATCCTGAAGAAAGCTATCACTGGAGCCAGAACTTTCGTGAACACTCTGGGCGCAGTAGATAAGCCAAAGGGCAATGCAGAGAACTGATAGTGAGAAGTCCCAGCTCGAAAACGCAGATACTTCCTGCAACTTAGTCTGATGGGAACATGAAGGTAAGCCTCCTTGAGGTCCAAAGTTACCATCCAATGATCTTTGCCCAGCAGAGGTAAAAGTTGCTGCAACGTCAACATTTTGAACTTGGGAATGTCCAGATAAGTGTTGAGGATAGATAAATCTAATCTAAAATCCTAGGCCCCTTTCTGGCATAGGAACCGGCTGTATGGCCCCTATTTGGAGTAACAGTGAAATTTGCTTGTGAGCCTCTATTCTTTGTTGAGGAGGAATGTCTGGCATGCCTTTGAAAGGAGGCAAGGTATGGAAATAAAACCTGTAACCGTGATGTATGATATCCAGTACCCATTTGTCTTGGGTAATCAACCTCCAATTTTCTTTGAAAAGTGCCAACCTTCCTCCCAAAGGTGCTGCCAGGCGAGAAGGTTCTGGCAGCTGAAAAGGTAGGTCATTGGGTCTGTTTACGAAAGGACTGACCCCTGCCCTCACTCGAAGCAGGAGAACTCCCTGCTCTAGGCCTGAAAGAGCCCTGACCTCTGCCCCTGCCACATCTAGATCTACCCCTAGACTGGGAATCATAAGAAGGATACGTCCACCCTTTAGTAGGCCAATTTCTACTAAACTTTGGAGGCTGAACCTGCAAAAAATCTTTAACAGTCTGCATAGACTTAGCCTTGTCTTCCATTTTCTTCAAAACTGCCTCAACAGGAGAACCAAACAAGACATCAGATTGCAAAGGGGCATCCAAAATCCTAGTTTTAACATGGTCAGATAAATTTTGATCCCTCAGCCAGGCATGCCTGCGAAGAACTGACCCAGTGGCCGCCACCCTAGACGAGGCCTGTACAGCATCAAAACCACATTGCAAAGAATGCTTACCCACCTGTTCAGAAACATGCACTAAATCTTGTAACTCTTTACAATCAATACCTTCCGCCAGAGCATCAACCTTAGATTTCAACTGTGAAAGCAGATAATTTTGATATTTCAACATGTGAAACTGGCAATTCAAAGCTCTCATGGCTAGGGTGGAAGAAGTATAAACTTTCTTTCCCCATCTATCCAAGGCCCTGGCCTCTTTATCTGCAGGAACCGGATTCTTGACAACAGAAGCCTTAACACCCTTAGGCCCCTGGCTAACAGTTTCTGGGTCTGCCCTAGGACTCTTAAAAAGATACTTATGAGCTTCAGGCACCCTGTAATCCCTATCTGGTTTAACAGGAGCAGGAGGCAAAGAATCAGGATTAAGAAAAGCCTCTGCAAACACATCTTCCACCACATTCAGAACAGGAGGTATAGCCAAAGGCCTATGCTGGGGTAAAAACAAAAATTCCCTAAGCCTTTTCCTGGAGTCAGAGAAGTCCTGACCTTCCCATTTAAAGTGCTCTCTCATGGAGTGAAGGGTCTCTGAAAAAGAAAAATCCTCAGGAGGAGAAGCAGAAGGAGTAGAATCATCAACATCAGAATCAGAATAATGAGAATACTCCTGCAAGTCTTCAGCCGAAGACTCAGACACATCCGAAGCCTGCTCATAATCCCCCAACACTGGCTCCATCCTAGGCCTCTTATCAGGAGGGGGCATAGAACCTCTAATTAAAGTAATTAAATCTTCTGCCATTTTAAGCATGTGCTTCTTGGGCACAGAACCTGAAGAACTAGGAGTGACACCCACAGCAGCCAAACTAGACCTGCCTCTAGGAGAAGCCTTGGGAGCAGAAAGAGAGGGCCTAGACACCTTAGGAAGGGAGGGGAGTAAAGTAATCTGAGAAGCCCCTGTAGCCTGACTAGCCTCCTGGGAGGCCACATCCTGTAAAATTAAAGTTTCTCCCTGGGACTCCAGAGAGGCCTCCGTCGGAACCACCGGTTCCCTGACTCTAAAGAACCGGCGTCCGTTCGACGACTCCTAACCTAGTTTTAACTGCCTTGTCCTTGCGCTTCTTTGAGGAAGCCGCCGGAGCATCCGACGGCATATTGTAATTGCACCGCTTCCCAAAGACCAACCTGGCACAATCCAACCTTCGCTTTATAGTGCGTTTATTAAACCTAGCACAAAAGCGACACCCAACAACGTCGTGCTCAGGTCCCAAACAAGGTATACACAAATTATGGTAGTCCCTATGCGGAATCTGTTTCCCTCAAGAAATACAGTTATTCACTTTTTCTGACATCCGGTAAACCACTGAGGCAAGAAAAAAACAAAATATTCCCCAACGGGGTACTTAACCAACTCTGACTTGGTCTGAAACTCCGATTCAAAATTTCAGAACGCCGAACGGCACTTGCAACACTGCTTCTGCATCGGACCATGCGGCAAAAAAGACTGAGGATATGACATCGGTCATGCGCATTTGTACCCTGACGTTCTGATGTCCGTCAAATGCGCCTTGACCGACGTCAGCCTTATACTCTGATATTCGGGCCGATCGAGGGACAGCGGACTACCCAAGTGTTAGGACTGCAGCAATGTGAGATGAAGAACATCAGTCTTGAATAAAATCCCTGGCCTTGTTCCTGAGGAGAAACCTTCTCTATTGCTTTTATTTGTAACAGCTTTGAGACTTCTATGAGTGCCTCTGCCCTTTGATTTTGTGGCAGGTTTGGCATGCCTTGTCCCGTTGGCAAGGTATGGAAGTGGAACCTGTAACCTCCATCTATTATGTCCAGAATCCAATTGTCCTTTGTTATAATGTGCCAGTTTTTTGAGAATAGAGATAATTTTCCGCCTAGAGGTGCTTCTCTTTGAGCCTTGGTAGGCGGAGTGACAGGTAAGTCATTGTGATTGTCCCTGTGGTGCAGGTGAACTACCTGTGCCACTTCTCTGATTTTGTGGTTGCCATTGGCGAACCCTGTAGGAGCCTCGGTATTGCCCTCTACCTCGTGCACGCCTGTTCTTTCCCCTTTGAAACTTGTCAGAGTCTGGAAAGGACCAATTCTTTGAAGGCCAATTCCTGCTGAACCTTGGTGGCTGAACCTGGAGGAAATCCTTTACTGTCTGTACTGATTTTGCCTTCTCCTCAATAGATTTCAACACATCCTGAGCATTAAAGTACAGTTTTGTACCTACCATAAATGTAGATGTTCGAGGATCCACATTGCTGCAGTCCTAACTATTGGGTAGTCCGCTGTCCAGTCAGCCCGAATACCAAAGTATATGGCTGACGTCGGTCAGGGCGCATTAGACTGACGTCAGTACGTCAGGGTACTAATGCGCATGACCGACGTCATATCCTCAGTCTTTTCTTGCCCCAGATGTCAGAAGACCCTGAAAAGATAAGGCCAAAACCAAAAACTCCAAACATACCTGCACCAAAAATATGTACAATATATACAAAATTACCAGAATATAACCTCACCTACACAACCACCCCTAAACACAGAGGGAAGGAGGGAGGGTAAATTGGACTGCAGCAATGTGGATCCTCGAACATCTACATTTATGGTAGGTACAAAACTGTACTATGTTCTTCATTCCACATTGCTGCAGTCCTAACTATTGGGTAGAATCCCAAAGCAGAGGTAAGGGAGGCTGGCAAATCATAAGGAAGCAGGAACTGACAACATGCCTTGCAAAATAGCTGTGGCAAAACCAGCCCTAGACTTAGAGTAGAGAGGAAGGTGATAATGCTTAGAGAAAGTATGCACTGAACTCCAAGTAGCTGCCTCCAAAATATCCTTAGTTGCCACCCCTTAGAAATGCTGTTGAAGTGGCAGTAGCCCTAGTGGAATGAGGCCTAATCCCAGCTGGAATCTCCTTGCCATGATGGGAATAACAAAATGCAATGCAAAACCCAATCCACCTAGAAATAGTTTGTTTTGACACAGGCTTGCCCTGAACTCAAAGCAACAGAAACAAACAACTGCTGAGACTGCCTAAAATCCTTAGTCCTGCTCAAATAATAACGCAATTGCCTGTGTACATCTAAAGTGTGCAAAATCTTTTCCCCTTTATTTTGGGGATCTGCATAAAAAGTAGGCAAATGAATAGTTTGGTTTAAAGCCACACTAGAAACCACCTTAGGCATAAAGGAAGGATTAGTACGTAAAGATACCCTATCCTTATGAAAAATCAAAAAGGCTCTACCGCCATAAGGGCCTGCAACTCAGAAACCCTTCTTGCAGAAGTAATGGCCAACAAAAAAGCAGTCTTTCATGACAAGTATTTCAATTCAGCAGTAGCCGCAGGCTCAAAAGGTTGTAGAGTAAGTTTCTCCAACACAAAATTGAGATCCCAAGCAGGAGTAGGAGCTCACGTGGGGGTCTTATATTCTTTGCCCCTCTAAGAAATTGCTTGAACAAAGGATGCGAAAACAATGGTGGGTCACAATCATAGTGAGCTGAAATTGCTGCAGCATGAATCTTAATGGGAGAGAAAGACAAACCTTTGTCCAATAACTCAGTAAGATATTGAAGAGCCACACTCAAATTAGGCTCAGAAATCTCCAAATTGTTTGCTGCACTCCAAAATAAAAATCTCTTCCATTTTTCTGCACACTTTCCTTGTACTAGGTCTTCTGGCTTCCATAATCACATTTAAAACTTGTTGAGGAAGTTGAGACCTGCTGTCTTTCAAAACAGAATATGCCAGGCTGTTAGATGAAGAGAGTGAAGCTTGACATTGAGCAGGTGACCGTCCCTCTGAGACAACAGGTGTGGAATCAAGGGTAAAGGCCATGGAGGCTTCCTTACCAGACTCCTCAGTAATGGGTACCAGTGCTGCGAGGCCAATCTGGAGCTATTAAAATCATCCTTGGCTTGTCTTGTCTGACCTTTAGAAGCACCTTTGGGAGAAGAGGCAGAGGTGGAAAAGCATACACATGAAGATTTTTCCAACTGAAAGAAAGAGCATCCACTTTCCAAGCTGTGTGATGAAACCTCTTTGTGCAAAACTTTGGCAGCTGGTGGTTTAGTGGAGAAGCGAACAGATCTATGTCTGGAGTTCCCCATGACACTGTCAATTTTGAAATACATGAAGATCCAGTTTCCACTCGTGGGGATCCATGATTTGTCTGCTTAACACATCTGCTAAGGAGTTCTGTGCTCCGGCAGAAACCTTGCCTGAAGAGTTAGTTGCAAGCTGAGCGCAGTCTCCCATAAAATCATTGCTTGCCTGCACAATGGGTAAGAATGTGTTCCCCTTGTTTGTTGATGTACCACATGACAGTTGTGTTGTCTGTTAGAATCAACACCTGTCCTGGAAGAAGTAACTCCTTGAAAGCCATTAATGCAAACTGGACTGCTAACATCTCTTTCATGTTGATATGTAGATGCTGTAGTCTGGCAGGCCACTTGTCTTGTATCCACTTTCCATTTAGATGAGCTCCCAAGCAATGTCTGAGGCATCTGTCGTTAGAATCTGACTCGCCTCTGGCCGGGTCACAGAGAGTCCCTTGTTTAGGTGACATTCCTGAGCCCACCACAAAAATTCCTTTTGAATGCAAGGTATTATTTGAATGACAGTGTCCAAATCCTGGCAGTGCTGTGTCCATACATTTTGAGATACCATTGCAGCTTCCTCATATGCAGTTTGGCATTGGGAAGCACCAGAATACAAGATGCCATGAACCCTAAGGCTTGAAGGACTGTCCTTGCAGTCAGCCCGGACTGAAGAGATAGTTGATGGAAGTAACTGGAAAGATTCTTTTGTTTGTCCGGGGTTAAAAGGCCATCTGGGCTGCTGTATTCAGTCTCACACCCAGAAAGCACATGTCTTGAGAGGGTACTAGACTGGACTTTATTTCGTTCACAGAATACCCTAGGCATCTTAGCACTGCTATGACATATTCCAAATGCTGTAGAAGGTCTTCCTTTTCTTGAGCCAGAATCAGGCAGTCGTCCAAGTAAGGATAGATTTGAATTCCTTTTAGCCTGAAGTAAGCTATCACTGGAGCCAGAACCTTTGTGAATACTCTGGGCGCAGTAGATAAGCCAAAGGGCAATGCAGAGAACTGATAATGAGAATTTCCAGCTCGAAAACGCAGACACTTCCTGCAACTTAGTCTTATAGGCACATGAAGGTAAGCTTCCTTGAGATCTAAAGTTACCATCCAGTGATCTTTGCCCAGCAGAGGTAAAAGCTGTTGTAACGTCAACATTTTGAACGTTACAATGTCCAGATAAGTGTTGAGGATAGATAAATCCAAAATTGGTCTCCACGTGTTCCCCTTCTTCGGTACTAGGAACAGGCGAGAATAAAATCCTAGGCCCCTTTCTGGCACAGGAACTGGCTGAATGGCCCCTATTTGGAGCAACAGAGAAATTTGCTTGTGAGCCTCTGTTCTTTGTAGAGGAGGAATGTCTGGCATGCCTTTGAAAGGAGGCAAGGTATGGAAATAAAACCTGTAACCGTGGTGAATGATATCCAGAACCCATCTGTCTTGGGTAATTAAATCCCAATTTTCTTTGAAAAGAGACAGCCTTCCTCCCAAAGGTGCTGCCAGGCGAGAATGTACTGGCAGCTGAAAAGGCAGGTCATTGGGTCTGCTTACGAAAGGACTGACCCCTGCCCTCACCAGAAGTCTGAGCAGGGAACTCCCTGTCCTAGGCCTAAAAGAACCTTGAGCTCTGCCCCTACCACGTCTAGACCTACCCCTAGACTGGGAATCATAAGCAGGATAAGTCCATCCCTTAGTAGGCCAATTTCTACTAAACTTGGAGGCTGCACCTGCAAAAATCCTTAACAGTTTGCATAGACTTAGCCTTGTCCTCCATTTTCTTTAAAACTGCTTCCACAGGCGAACCAAACAACACATCAGACTGTAAAGGAGCATCCAAAATCCTTGTTTTAACATGCTCAGCTAAATTCTGATCTCTCAACCAGGCGTGCCTACGAAGAACAGAACCAGTGGCAGCCACCCTCGAGGAGGCCTGCACAGCATCAAAACCACACTGCAAGGAATGTTTACCCACCTGTTCAGACACATGAACTAAATCCTGCAACTCTTTACACTCAATACCTTCTGCCAGAGCATCCACCTTAGATTTCAATTGTGAAAGGAGATAATTCTGATATTTTAACATGTGAAACTGACAATTCAGCGCCCTCATGGCTAAAGTGGAAGAAGTATACACTTTCTTTCCCCATCTATCCAAAGCCCTTGCCTCTTTATCAGGAGGAACAGGATTTTTAACAACAGAGGCCTTCACACCTTTAGGCCCCTGAGAGACAGTTTCCGGGTCTGCCCTAGGACTCTTAAAATGATACTTATGAGCTTCAGGCACCCTATAGTACCTATCCGGTTTAACTGGGGCAGGAGGCAAAGAATCAGGATTCAGGGAAGCCTCTGCAAAAACATCTTCCACCACATTCAGGACAGGAGGTATAGCTAAAGGCCTATGCTGGGGTAAAAACAAGAATTCCCTAAGCCTCTTCCTGGAATCAGAGAAATCTTGACCTTCCCATTTAAAATGCTCCCTCATGGAATGCAGAGTCTCTGAAAATGAAAAATCCTCAGGAGGAGAAGCTGAAGGAGTAGAATCATCCACATCAGAATCCGAATAAGGAGGATACTCCTGCAAGTCTTCAGCCGAAGACTCAGAAGCCTCCGAACATTGCTCAAAACTCTCAAACTCAGGTTCCACCCTAGGCCTCTTATCAGGAGGGGGCATAGAACCTCTAATCATAGTAATCAAATCCTCTGCCATTTTAAGCATATGTTTCTTAGGCAAAGACCCTGCAGCACTAGGAGAAACCCCCACTGAAGCTAAACTTGGCCTGCCTCTCAAGGAAGCCTTGGAAACAGAAGGGGAGGCTCTAACCACCTTAGGAAGAGAGGGAAGAACAGCCACCTGAGAAGCCCCCTCAGCCTGGCCTACTTCCTGAGAGGATACATCCTGTAACAGTAAAGTCTCCCTGAGACTCCAAAGAAACTCCTGGCAGAACCTCCGGCTCCACTGAGCCTTCTAAAGAACCGACGTCTGGGACTGTCGGTTCTTCCACTCTAGGCTTTGCTGCTTTGTCCTTGCGCTTTTGGCAAGCGGCGCGGAGCATCCGGCGGCATTTTATAATTACAACGCTTCCCAAAAACTAACCTGGCACAGTCTAACCTTCTCTTAATAGTGCGTTTGTTAAATCTAGCACAAGAGCGGCATCCAACAACGTCGTGCTCAGGCCCTAAACAAGGTATACACAAAGTATGGTAATCCCTATGAGGTATCTGTTTCCCACAAGAAATACAGTTATTCACTTTTTCTGACATCCGGTTAAATACTGAGGCAAGAAAAACCAAAATATTCTAACGGGTACTTAGCCAACTTTGATTCGGTCTGAAACTCTGACTTCAGAAACTTTCAGAACGCCAACCTGCACTCGCAAAATTGCTTCTGCATCGGACCATGCGGCAAAAAAGACTGAGGATATGACGTCGGTCATGCGCATTAGTACCCTGACGTACTGACGTCAGTCTAATGCGCCCTGACCGACGTCAGCCATATACTTTGGTATTCGGGCCGACTGGACAGCGGACTACCCAATAGTTAGGACTGCAGCAATGTGGAATAAAGAACATCACCAAAAAGCTTCTGTTTATCCAGAGGTGCGTCCAGGAGCTTTACTTTAACATGATCTGGCAGTGGCTGTTCTTTCAACCAAGCATGTCTACGGATAACAGCCCCTGTCATAGCTGCCCTACATGAAGCCTCCAATTCATCATAACCACACTGAAGAAAATGATTGCTAACCTGCGGAGTATTATGAACCAAATCCTGCAATGCCTTTCTATCTATAGGCTCAGGAGAGGCTAGCTTTTTCTGCAAATCATCCAGTAAATAATCCTGGTACTGAAACATATGAAAAAGGCAGTTTAAGTGACCTCATGGCAGGGGTGGAAGAGGTATAAAACTTTTTTACCCCATCTCTCCAGGGACCTTGCCTCCCTGTCAGCTGGCAGTGGATTCTTGGCTGAGGAGGTAGCCACTCCTTTGGGGCCCTGTGAAATAGTTTCTAGATCCACAGAGTGGGCCTTAAAGAGATGCTTTGTGCATGTCAGGCACCCTGTAATATCTGTCTGGCTTGACAGGAGCAGGAGGGAGAGAATCAGGGGAAGCACTGGAGTCGGAGAATACATCATCCAGGACATCCAAAACTGGAGGGATAGCTAAAGGTCTGTGCTGGGGTAGCTTAAGGAAGGTACGTAGCCTTTTCCTAGAATCAGAAAATTCCTGACCCTGCCACTTAAAATGTTCCCTCATGGAGTGGAGGACTTCACCGAAAGAAAAATCCTCTGGAGGAGAGGCAGAGGGAATTGATTCCTCAGCATCGGAGTCCTCATAGGCCTGGAAGGATTCTTCTTGGGTATCTGAATGCTCTGAATCCACAGAGGCTTCATCTGAAGAGAGGTTGTCTGCCTGCTCAGTTCTAGGCCTTTTTTCTGCAGGCGGCTGAGAAACTCTGTCTGGGTGAGGCTGACCCCCTGATAAGAGAGATTAGATCTGCAGCAAGAGACATGATCTGTCTATCAGAAGAAGGGGCCTGAGAAGTAGGTTTAGGATGGGCCCTGGCCTGGCTGGCGGTCTTAGCTCGTGCAAAGGCCTTGATGGACATGGATACAGGAGGCCTAGCTGCCCCATGTGCAGGGGTAACTTTGTCCACGGGAATGGTGTCGGGTAGATCCAGAACTTCGGTTTCTGGAGGAAAATCAACAACCGGCACCGGTGTAGTCTCCGAGACCGAAGAACGTGTTAATGCGGTGTCGTCGGCCTGGAGTGGTTGAATTACCACTTCCGAAGGGACCGAAGCTCTCGCGGAGGGCTTAGGCGTTATATCGGTGGAAGATGCGGGCTGAGGATGTCGGTCCCGGTCCTTTAGTTTTTTGGTAGTTTGTGCTGTCGGTTGTTCCGACGGCATGATGTAAGCGTAGGATTCGCCAAAAAAGTCTTCAGCAAATTCTGCCCGGCGCCTGAGAGTGCGCTTATTAAAGCAAGCACAGGCAGCACAGGCCGAGACGTCGTGGTCTGGGCCCAGGCAAAGGAGGCAGTAAGAATGGAAGTCCTTATGAGGTATTTGTTTACCACAAGACAAAATTAACTTTCTCAATTTGTTCTGACATCGGCTGAGGGAAGAAAAAATGTTCCCCAACGGGGTACTTAGCTTTTAGATGACTTCGGTAACTGAAAACACAGGAGCTGACCGACCGGCACTTGCGAAAGTACAGTTTTGTACCTACCATAAATGTAGATGTCCGATAGGTATGCATCTGCAGTCATAACATATGGGTTGTCCTGCCTCAGGCAGCCCTCGGTCGGCCGGATTCCAAAGTCTGGGTCTGGCCTCAGCTGATGTCGCACTTCACCCAACATCATAGCTCCTGGGGTATAAAGGCATCAGCCGACGCCATTTTCCTCAGTGTTTCTTGCCCCAGATGCCAGGTGCCCTCTAGGAAGGCTAAATTTGGATAAATTCTGAAAATTCCAAACAGTAGCAAACCAAATATATATACATATATACATACAAACAAATACACCATAATAGATTCCCCCAGCTAGCTGAAAGAGGGGTAAGCACCCTAGGAATACCACAGAGGGGAAGGAGGGTGGGTAATCCTGACTGCAGATGCATACCTATCGGACATCTACATTTATGGTAGGTACAAAACTGTACTATGTCCTTCAAGGATGCATCTGCAGTCATAACATATGGGTAGAATACCATAGCCAAACTGGGGGAGGAGGCACTAAGATAAAGATGGTGTAGTTAAGATCCCTTGTAAGACTGCATTTGCAAAGCCTGCTCGGGATCTGGAGTATAAAGGAAGATTGTAATGCTTGGCAAATGTATGCACGGAGCTCCAAGTAGCAGCTTCTAAAATGTCTTTGGTAGCCACTCCTTGTAGAAAAGCTGTAGTGGTGGCTGTAGCCCTTGTGGAGTGAGGCCTGATATTTTCAGTTGTCGTCTTTCCATGAAAAGAGTAACAGAATCGAATGCAATTTCCTATCCATTTTGAAATTGTCTGTTTGGAAATTGCTTTTCCTTGCACTCCTGTTGCATATGCTACCAGAAGCTGGTCAGTTTTTCTGCTGGTCTTAGTTCTGTCCAGGTAGTAGCGCAGTTGTCTATGTACATCTAAGGTGTGCAGTAGCTTTTCCCCCCTGTTCTGTGGGTTAGGGAAGAATGTAGGTAAATGAATAGCTTGGTTCAAGGATACCCTGGATACCACCTTTGGCATGAAAGTAGGATTGGTTCTCAGAGACACTCTATCCTGGTGAAAGATAAGGAAAGGCTGTACTGCCATTAATGCCTGTAACTCGGATACCCTTCTTGCTGAAGTGATTGCTAAAAGGAAGGCAGTTTTCCAAGATAAGAACTGTAAGTCTGCTGATGCAGCTGGTTCAAAAGGGGGAAGTGTTAATTTTTCCAGCACAAAATTGAGATACCATGCAGGCAGAGGTGGTTTCCTTGGAGGTTTTACATTTTTGATCCCTCTTAGAAATTGTCTGAGGAGAGGCTGAGAGAAGATAGGAGGATCCATGTTGTACTCTGCTGAAATTGCTGAAGCATGAATTTTAATGGAAGAATAGGACAGGCCACTGTGGAACAGTTCTGCTAAGTATTCTAGGATGTGTGCTAGGTTTGCAAGCGTGACATCTGTTCCCTTTGATGCACTCCAAATGAGGAATCTCTTCCATTTGGCTGAGTATGTTTTCCTTGTGGAGGGTCTGCGAGCCTCCAGGATAATGTCCTTGACCCTCTGAGATAAAGCAGGTTGGTTTTGTCTTATGCAATTTTCCAGGCAGTTAGCTGCAGCGTTTTCAAGTTTGGATGCAAAGTCTTGTAGTTGTTCTGTGTTAGAAGTAAAGGCCATAGAGGTAGAGGCCATGGGTTCGTCTGAGACATGCTTCTCAGTAGTGGATACCAATGTTGCCTTGGCCAGTCTGGAGCTATCAGAATTACCTTTGGCTGTTCCTCCCTGATCTTCAGTAGAACTTTGTACATCAATGGGAGAGGTGGGAAGGCATAAACTGTCAGGGCTTTCCAGCTGAAAGAAAGGGAGTCCACCCTCCAGGCTTGTGGGTGGTATACTCTTGAGCAGAATTTCTTCAGCTGGTGGTTGAGTGGGAAGGCAAACAGGTCTATTTCTGGCATTCCCCATTTCTTTGTTATGGTTTTGAAGATATCTGGATGCAGCATCCATTCGTGAGCATCCGTGGGAGTTCTGCTTAATTTGTCTGCTAGTGAATTCTCTTTTCCTGGTACGAATCTGGCCTGCAGTTGAATGTTGAGATTCAGGCCTAGGTTCCACAGCTCCATTGCCATCCGGCATAAAGGGTAGGAATGCGTGCCTCCCTGTTTGTTGATGTACCACATGACTGTGGTATTGTCCGTCCTTATCAGCAGGTGTCCTTGCTGAAGGAATGATTTGAATGCCTCTATTGCATGCTTCACTGCCAGCATCTCCTTTAGATTTATGTGTAGATTCAGCTGGTCTTGGGACCATAGTCCTCGGATACACTTGTCTTCCATGCGTGCGCCCCAGCCTAGGTCTGAGGCGTCCGTGGTGATGGTTTGCTTTGGTTGTGGTTTGTGGAAAGGCAACCCTCTGTTGGTCTGGCAGGCCTGAGCCCACCACAGGAATTCCTTTTTCAGGCATGGAATGATTGGTATCATGGTTTCTAGACTGTGTCTGTGTTGAGACCATACATTTGTTAGGTACCATTGTAATTTCCTCATATGCAGTCTGGCATGTGGGATCAAGATTATGCAGGATGCCATGTAACCCAGGGCCTGCAGGACTTTCCTTGCAGTAAGCCGAGTTTGTCTTGTCAGTGCCGTGAAGTAGGCTGGAAGTTGTTTTTGTTTTTCTTCTGTGAGAAAAGCCATCTGAGTTATTGTGTCCAGTTCTGCACCCAAAAATGTTATCCTTTGGGATGGCACTAGTCTTGACTTCTGTATGTTGACTGTGTATCCCAAGGCTTGCAGCAGTTGTATGACATAGGCCAAATCCTTTATTATTTTTGTCTTGTTGTCCGCTTGTATTAGGCAGTCGTCCAGGTATGGGTAGATTTGAATTCCCTGAAGCCTGCAATGTGCAATTACTGATGCCAGGCATTTCGTGAATACTCTGGGGCGCAGTAGATAAGCCAAAGGGCAATCCTGAGAATTGATAATGCTCTGATCCTGCAAGAAATCTGAGGTGTCTTCTGCAATCTGGTCGGATAGGGACGTGCAGGTATGCCTCCTTGAGATCTAGAGTCACCAGCCAAGACTCCTTGCCCAACATGGGAAGAAGTTGCTGTAGGGTCAGCATCTTGAATTTTGGTACAATGAGATATGTGTTCAGTGCGGACAAGTCGAGAATAGGCCTCCATTTTGTTTCTTTTCTTGGTACAAGGAATAGTCTGGAGTAAAATCCTTGGCCTTGTTCCATAGATGGTACCTTTTCTATTGCTCTCATCCTTAGTAAGTTGATGACTTGTTTTAGAGCCTCTGACTTCTGGCTTGGTGGAAGGTTTGGTATTCCTCTCTTTTTTGGTAAAGTGTGGAAGTGAAACCTGTAGCCTTTGTCTATTGTTTGCAAAGTCCATTTGTCTCCTGTAATGCAATGCCAGTTTTTTGAAAATAAAGCTAATTTTCTGCCCAAGGGTGCTTCCAATTGTTCCCTGGTAGGCGGAATCAGAGCCAAGTCATTGTGTCTGTCCTGTGGAAGTGGTTGCAGTCGCAGCTGTGGAGGCACTCCTCTGGTTGTCAGGTTGCCACTGACGGCCCCTGTAGGCACCCCTTGATTGACCTCTGCCGCTTGGGCGTCTATTTCTGCCTCTCTGTGCTCTGGAGGTGTCTGGAAAGGACCAATTCTTTGAAGGCCAATTTCTGCTGAACCTCGGAGGTTGGACCTGCAGAAAATCCTTGACTGTTTGCACAGATTTTGCTTTTTCTTCCACTTTCTTTAGTACCTCCTGTGCAGGGGAGCCAAATAAACTTTGTTTCTCCATAGGGGCATCTAGGAGTTTAGACTTAACATGGTCTGGCAAGGATTGCTCTTTTAGCCAGGCATGCCTTCGAATCACTGCTCCAGTCATAGCTGATCTAAATGAAGCCTCCAGTGCATCATAGCCACATTTTAAAAAATGATTACTGACCTGCTGAGAATTGTGTACCAACTCCTGAAGGGACTTACGGTCTAAAGGTTCACGAGAGGAAAGCTTTTTATTCAGCTGATCTAACAAAAATTCCTGGTACTGTATCATGTGAAATTGATAAAGCCCTGGCAGAAAATGTAGCAGATGTATAAACTTTTTTACCCCATCTCTCTAATGCTCTTGATTCTCTTTCAGAGGGTAGGGGGTTTTTGGCAGAGGCAGCTGCAACACCCTTGGGGCCCTGAGAAATGGTTTCTGGGTCTGCAGCGTGGGCCTTGTACAAGTGGAAGTGAGAATCCGGGACCCTGTAATATCTGTCAGGTTTGGCAGGGGCCGGGGGAAGAGAATCAGGGGCTGAACAGGCATCATTGTATGCATCATCAACAACTGATAGTACAGGTGGTATGGCTAGAGGCCTATGCTGTGGTAAATGTAAAAAAGTCCTTAGCCTTTTCCTAGAATCAGAAAAATCCTGACCCTGCCATTGAAAATGTTCCCTCATTGAATGTAGAGTTTCCCCAAATGAAAATTCTTCTGGGGGGGGAGGCAGAAGGAATGGAGTCTTCTGCATCCGAATCCTCATAAGGTGAGTATGGTCCTTCCTGATGGTCTGATAAATCTGATCCATCCGAGGAATAGTCAGAGGAAAGAGGTTCAGGGGGTTCAGTCCTAGGCCTTTTTTCAGGAGGGGGTTGTGAGGCCCTGTCTGGATGAGGTTGAGATCCCCTGATCAAAGAAATAAGGTCCTCAGCAAGGCTGAGAATCTGAGAACTTGAGGAAGGTCTGTGAGGGGGAGCTTTTGTAGGTAAGGCCTTGGAAAGTTTAGCTGCTTTAGCCCTGGAGAAGGCCTTAATAGACATAGAAGCAGGGGGTCTAGCTGCCCCACGTGCAGGAGTAGAAATGTCCAATGGAATGGTGTCGGACAATTCTAGTGTGCCTGCTTCTTCGGTAGGAATTTCTGTAGCCGACTCAGGGGCCTCTGTGGCCTCGGTCGTCGGAGGCATGCTTGTGGCCGAAGTAAGAACAGAGGACTTGGTTTCAGCCGAAACCGAGACACTCGCGGTAGGCCTAACCGTGGTTTCAGCTGAAACCACGGGCCGCGAGTGTCGGTCCTTTTCCTTGTGTTTTTTAGCTAAATGAGTAGTCGGGGTCTCCGACGGCATTTTATATGCAAAAGCAGGACCAAAAAACTCTTCTGCAAACTCCGACCGACGTCTAAGTGTCCGTCGGTTGAAGGAGGCACAGGCTAAACAAGCTGATACGTCGTGGTCTGGGCCTAAGCAAGGAAGGCAGTAAGAGTGGAAATCCTTATGAGGTATTTGTTTCCCACAAGTTAAACAATTATTTACTTTTTCTGACATCGGCTGAGGCAAGAAAGAGTCCCCAACGGGGTACTTAGCTTTTTTAGAAGTCTTCGGTAGCTGAAATCTCTGGATCTGACCGACCGGCACTTGCGAACAGCTTCTGCTTCGGGCACCGTGCGGCAAGAAAGACTGGGGAAAATGGCATCGGCTGATGCCTTTATACCCCAGGAGCTATGACGTCGGGTGAAGTGCGACATCAACCGAGGCCAGACCCAGACTTTGGAATCCGGCCGACCGAGGGCTGCCTGAGGCAGGACAACCCATATGTTATGACTGCAGATGCATCCTTGAAGGACATCTGCTTCGGGCACCGCGTGGCAAGAAAGACTGAAGAAAATGGCGTTGGTTGATGCCTTTGTACTCCAGCCGCTCTGACATCGGGGAGGAGGCGACATTGGCCGACGCCGGACCCAGACTTTGGAATCTGGCCGACCGAAGGGCTGCCTGAGGCAGGACAACCCATATGTCAGGACTGCAGTTGCATTCTTGAAGGACACCATCTAGATTTCAACCTTCACAAAATAAATCAAGTTAGCATTTCTAAGAAGAAAGAGCAATGAAATGCACTTTTCAGTTGTGTTCTGTAGCATTTGCACTGCCTGTGTTTGAAGTAGTCATTGAAAAAGGATAACATTTTAACCAAAAGTAGGTGCCTATACCAGCAGTGAATGCCTGTAAATCAGTGGAATGACAGGAGCTTTAGGGAAATCTTGGCAGATCTTATGCAATTTTTTGTAGACAATGCATTCTGGTATACTTCGAGGCAGACTAAACAGAATTATTTCAAGATGCCAGACCCCATGAGGTCAGAGTCCGAAATTGCATATAAAAATATTTAAAAAGCTGTAAATAGTCCCAGAGTGGTGTTAAAATGTAGGAAACGCCAAACCATGATGAAATAAACATGTTTTTTGAGTCTGTGGGTGCAGTTATCCTTTAACAAAATTATTAAGATGGCTAAGGTCCAAAAGCAACCAGAGGTCCCCTGTCTTTTTTGGAACTAAAAAAAAGCTGGACTAGACTTCAGAATCCAAACTGTCTCAGGAGGGGCATGTCTGATGACTTTTCCAGCAACTTGGAAATCTTTGTTACTGCAGATTCCAAATGAATGGGTGGAAAGTAGGGAATTTTTTGTTGTTCTTTGAAGGATAAGAAAAGGGAATGGTACAGCCTCTGCTGATTATCCTCAACACCCAAACATTTCTTTTAATATCTTGGCAGGCCTGTAGGTGTAAGGACAAGCACCCCCAAATGTCTCCACAGTGTGGCAGTCGGGAGCACTCAGGAGCACTGGTAGGGTTTCTCAGTAAAGGGACAGCAAAAACCCTGGTTATGTGGTCTGCCTCTGCCCCCAAGGTGTTGTCCAGTCGAGTTGCTTACCCCTCTGCCTGAGGGGAGGTGGGTCCTGTTTCTACCAGTGTCTTGGCAATAATCTTGTGATTTTCTGAACCATATCATCTTACTGCCCAATTTGTTCCTAGAGAAAGTCCTCTGAGGGGTGGAGAAGCAGACTTCAACAGCAGATAGGGGTTTACAATCTTGTTCAGTACTTGTAGCCAGCTCTAACCTTTGGCCTAAAAAGTGCGGAAACATTGAATGGGAAATTAATGAAGGTGTCTTAAAACCTTTACAAAATCAGATGCATCTAGGCATGGCAGCACATGGTAATGTCAGTGCCTCTGCTCTGGCTGTGCCAACAGCTGCACTGGAAGGCAGACGCATGAACACATTAGACAGACTATAGAGTAGACATTTGGGAGTCCACTGATTTTTCAATGTCCACTGGTAAGTTATCTGTGACGAACTTGTTAAGCTCTTTGGTCAAGTCCCCCTGAAAATGTGTCATACGTGCATGATAGTTCAACACTAAGTGTCACTAAAGTATATGTCCATTTCCCAAAACTATCCAATGCCTCTGACCTCCTTGATAGGGGGATGAGCAGAATAACTCTGCTCGGACAGTTCCTTTTTTGTGGCTTCCCCTACTACCATAGCATCTACTGATGGAACTTTGCGTAAGTGCTTCTTGCCTTTCAGAGCTACTAAAATCCTATCTGGTTTCTTCGGTATATGTCCCACTACATCAGGGTCCTTCCATGCCCACTACGTCACAAGGGCTATAAGGGCATCAGCTGGTGGTACCACCCAGGACATATACGAGCCAATAACAAAGGCTTCAAGGAACACAGATCCGTTTGGAGTTTCAATGGACCAAACCCTCCTCTCTGCTTCAGCAATACTAACAGGTCACCAAAAGTGACGTCTTCTAGAGGGAATCTTGCAGAACCTTCACCTTCATCCACAGCTGTGTCTTCTGTGCCAAACTCTGAAGAGCTGAGCTGTTTCTGTTAACTAGTCTGCTTTCTAGGCTCTCATTTCAGGGGAACAACTCAGGAAACAAGTCTGAATCAATCTGGGAACTCCAGTGGGGTAATATCTTCTAGGCCTTATGGACTGTCCCAGTCAATCTAAAGCAGTGCTGTGAGTCACAGGGTCCACTAGAAGTTGGGATGGATCGAAGCTCGAGGATATCATCTGACTTCTTGGCGATAAGAGCCAAAGGAAAGTACAGTTTTGTACCTACCATAAATGTAGATGTCCGATAGGTATGCATCTGCAGTCAGGATTACCCACCCTCCTTCCCCTCTGTGGTATTCCTAGGGTGCTTACCCCTCTTTCAGCTAGCTGGGGGAATCTAGTATGGGTTGTCCTGCCTCAGGCAGCCCTTCGGTCGGCCGGATTCCAAAGTCTGGGTCCGGTGTCGGCTGACGTCACCCCCCCCCAACGTCAGAGCGCCTGGGGTATAAAAGCGTCAGCCGACACCATCTTCTTCAGTGTTTCTTGCCCCAGATGCCAGGTGCCCGCAAGGATGGCTAAATTTGGATAAATGCAATAATGCCAAACATGCATAGAAATATATATATATATATATATATATATAAATATATATACACAACAAATACACCGTAATAGATAACCCCAGCTAGCTATGAGAGGGAACAAAGTACCCAATAAATCCCAAAGAGGGGAAGGAGGGAGGGTAAACCTGACTGCAGATGCATACCTATCGGACATCTACATTTATGGTAGGTACAAAACTGTACTATGTCCTTCAAGGATGCATCTGCAGTCATCACATATGGGAACAATACCATAGCCAATCTGGGGGGGGGGGGATCTATGTAAAGGATGGTGTAGCTAAAATGCCCTGCAGGACTGCCGTAGCAAAGCCTGCTCTGGATCTGGAATATAAAGGTAAATTGTAATGCTTGGAAAATGTATGCACGGAGCTCCATGTAGCAGCTTCTAAAATGTCCTTGGTAGCCACCCCTCTTAAGAAGGCTGTGAAGGTGGCTGTGGCTCTGGTGGAATGAGGTCTAATGTTTGCTTTTCCATGGAAGGAATAACAGAAACTAATGCAATTCCCTATCCATTTTGAAATTGTCTGTTTGGAAATTGCTTTTCCTTGTGCACCAGCAGCATATGCTACCAACAGCTGGTCAGTTTTTCTGTAGCTTTTTGTTCTGTCAAAGTAGTAGCGCAACTGTCTGTGTATGTCCAGAGTGTGCAGAAGTTTCTCCCCTTTGTTTTGTGGATTTGGAAAGAAGGTAGGCAGGTGAATAGCTTGGTTTAATGAGACCCTGGATACCACCTTTGGCATAAATGAAGGATTGGTTCTCAATGACACTCTGTCCTGATGAAAAATAAGAAATGGCTGTACTGCCATGAGGGCCTGTAACTCAGATACTCTTCTTGCTGAGGTTATGGCCAGAAGGAAGGCCGTCTTCCAAGACAGGAACTGTAGTTCTGCGGATGCTGCTGGTTCAAAGGGAGGCAGAGTTCGTTTTTCCAACACGAAGTTAAGGTCCCAAGTAGGCACTGGAGGTTTCCTTGGAGGATTGATGTTTTTAATTCCTCTTAGAAACTGTCTTAGGAGAGGATGAGAAAAAACAGGTGGATCAGTATTGTACTCTGCTGAAATTGCTGAAGCATGAATTTTAATGGAAGAGTAGGACAGACCATTGTGGAGCATTTCTGCCAAGTACTCCAGGATATGTGGCATGTTCATTCACTGTCGCATCTAGGCCCTTTGCGGTGTTCCAAATGTGAAATCTTTTCCATTTTGCTGAATATGCCTTTCTTATGGAAGGCCTGCGAGCGTCCATGATGATATCCTTCACTCTCTTGGATAACTTATCCTGAGGAGGAGTCAAGGTATTTTCCAGGCTGTTAGTCGCAAGGTTTTCAGGTTGGAATGCAGAGTTTTGTAATTGTGCTGTGTCAGGAGAAGTGGCCATTGAGGAAGAGGCCAAGGTTCCGTGCGTGACATGCTCTTTAACAGTGGGTACCAGTGCTGTCTTGGCCAGTCCGGAGCTATCAGAATCACTTTTGGCTGCTCTGTCCTGATCTTCAGTAAGACCTTGGTCAGTAATGGAAGAGGTGGAAATGCATAAACTGTTAGGGTTCTCCAGCTGAAAGATAGGGCGCCCACTTTCCATGCTTGTGGGTGGTATGTCCTTGAGCAGAATTTCTTCAACTGATGATTGTGGGGTGAAGCAAAAAGATCTAGGTCTGGCCTCCCCCATGACTGTGTTATTTGTAGGAAGATGTCTGGGTGCAACATCCATTCATGTGCATCCATGATATTTCTGCTTAAGCTTTCTGCCAGTATATTGTCTTTTCCTGGCACAAACTGGGATTGCAGGTCTATATTGAGTTTCAAGGAAAGTTCCCATAGATTCATTGCCAGTCTGCAAAGAGGGTAGGAATGGGTGCCTCCTTGCTTGTTTATGTACCACATCACTGTGGTGTTGTCTGTCCTTATTAGCAGGTGGCCCTGATGCAGAAAGAGCTTGAAGGCCTCGATTGTATGTATCACTGCCAGCATTTCCTTTTGGTTTATGTGCATGCGTAGCTCCTTTTGTGACCATATTCCTTGAATACATCTGCCCTCCATGTGTGCTCCCCAACCGTGGTCTGAAGCATCCGTTGTAATAGTTTGGCTGGCTATTGGTTTGCTGAAGGGCAGACCCCTGTTTGATTGGCTTGCTTGAGCCCACCACAGAAATTCCTTTTGGAGACATGGAATGAGTGGGATCAAAGTTTCTAAGCTGTGGCTGTGCTGAGTCCATAAACTCCTTAGGTACCACTGTAGTTTTCTCATATGCAGCCTTGCTTGGGGAATGAGAAGAATGCAAGATGCCATGTAACCCAGGGCCTGCAGGATTTTCCTTGCAGTCAGCTGAGTTTGTCTTGTCAGATTCTTGAAGTAATCCGGTAGTTGTCTTTGTTTTTCTTCTGTGAGGAAAGCCATTTGGGTGGTTGTGTCTAAATCCGCACCCAGAAAAGTTATTCTTTGGGATGGAACAAGTCTTGATTTGTGAAAGTTGACTGTGTATCCCAATGCCTGTAGTAGGTGGATGGCATAATTAAAGTCCTTTACCAAAGTTTGTTGGCTGTCCGCTTGTATAAGGCAGTCGTCCAGATATGGGTAAATTTGAATCCCCTAAAGTCTGCAGTGTGCAATTACTGATGCCAGGCATTTCGTGAATACTCTGGGCGCAGTAGATAAGCCAAAGGGCAATGCTGAGAATTGATAATGCTCTGAGCCTGCAAGAAATCTGAGGTGTCTTCTGCAACTTTGTCTGATAGGGACATGCAGGTATGCCTCCTTGAGGTCTAGAGTCACCAGCCAAGACCCCTTGCCCAGCATGGGAAGGAGTTGCTGTAGAGTCAGCATTTTGAATTTTGGCACAATGAGATAAGTATTCAGTGCGGACAAGTCGAGAATAGGCCTCCACTGATTTTCTTTTCTTGGAACAAGGAAAAGTCTGGAATAAAATCCTTGGCCTTGTTCTGAAAGAGGAACCTTTTCTATAGCTTTCATTTGCATTAAGTTGGAGATTTGTTTCAAAGCCACTGCCCTTTGATTTGGTGGCAGGTCCGGCATGCCTTTTCTTTTTAGTAATGTGTAAAAATGGAACCTGTATCCTCTGTCTATTATTTGCAGTGTCCATTTGTCTCTTGTAATAGTGTGCCAATTGTCTGAGAATAAAGAAAGCTTTCCGCCCAAAGGTGCTTCTAATTGAGCCCTGGTTGGCGAAGTCAAAGCAAGGTCATTGAGTCTGTCCTTGTGCAGCAGTTGTAGGTCCTGCACTACCTCTCTGGTTGGGAGGCTGCCATTGACGTCCTCTGTAGGAGCCTCTAGCTTGCCCTCTACCTCTGGCACACCTGTTCTTGCCTCTCTGAAATCTTTCTGTGTCCGGAAAGGACCAATTCTTGGCAGGCCAATTTCTGCTGAATCTTGGTGTTTGGACTTGTAGAAAATCTTTAACTGTTTGTACAGATTTTGCCTTTTCCTCAACCTTCTTTAAGACCTCCTGAGCAGTGGAGCCAAATAACTTTTGCTTTTCCAGGGGAGCATCCAGAAGCTTAGCTTTAACATGGTCTGGCAGAGATTGTTCCTTCAGCCAAGCATGCCTACGTATGACTGCACCTGTCATAGCTGACCTACATGAAGCCTCCAATGCATCATAACCACATTGTAAGAAATGGTTGCTAACCTGCTGGGAGTTATGTACCAGATCCTGTAGTGATTTGCGATCTAGGGGTTCAGGTGAAGACAGTTTCTTATACAATTCATCTAACAAATACTCTTGGTACTGTAACATATGAAATTGACAATTTAATGCCCTCATAGAAAGAGTAGCAGAAGTATACACTTTTTTACCCCATCTCTCTAAAGCCCTTGACTTCCTTTCAGAAGGGAGTGGATTTTTAGAGGTGGCAGCCTCAACCCCTTTAGGGCCCTGGGAAATAGTTTCTGGATCAGCAGAGTGGGCCTTGTAAAGAAAATGATGTGAGTCCGGGACCCTGTAGTACCTATCGGGTTTGACAGGGGCCGGGGGAAGAGTGTCAGGGGTTACGCTAGACTCAGAGTACACATCATCAATGACATTCAAAACAGGAGGAATAGCCAAAGGTCTATGCTGAGGTAAATGCAGAAAAGTTCTTAATCTTTTCCTGGAATCAGAAAATTCTTGGCCCTGCCATTTGAAATGCTCTCTCATGGTGTGAAGGGTCTCACCGAAGGATAGCTCTTCAGGAGGGGAGGCCGAGGGGATGGATTCCTCTGCATCAGAATCCTCGTAGGCCGAAAAAGCCTCCTCCTGGTAATCAGAGAGAGCATAGCCATCAGAGGCCTCCTCTGAGGAGTGGGGATCAGAGCGCTCAACCCTGGGCCTTTTGTCTAGAGGAGGTTGAGAGCCCCTGTCCGGATGAGGTTGAGATCCCCTAATCAAGGAAATAAGGTCCTCTGCTAAAGCAAGAATCTGAGAACTTGTAGAGGGTCCCTGAGGAATAACCCTGGGAGTCATAGCTTTTGTATGTTTAGCAACTTTAGCCCTGGTGAATGCCTTTATGGACATGGATGCAGGAGGCCTACCTGCACCACATGCTGGAGTGGTTTTGTCTAGAGGAATGGTGCCAGAAGTTTCCAAAACACCAGTTTCTGAAGGAAATTCAATAACCGACTCAGCAGGGGCCTCCGGGGCCGAGGTTGTCAGTTGAGCAGTTTCGGGTGTCAGAAGTACCAAGGACTCTGTTTCAGCAGAGACCCTCGCGGTAGGCCTGGCCGTGGTTTCAGCCGAAACCGCGGCCCGCGTGTGTCGGTCCTTGTCCTTCCGTTTCTTTACTAAATGTGAAGTCGGAGTCTCCGACGGCATTTTGTACGAAAATCTAGCCCCAAAAAATTCCTCTGCGAACTCCGCCCGACGTCTAAGGGTGAGTCGGTTGAAGGAAGCACAGGCTGAACAGGCCGAGACGTCGTGGTCTGGGCCTAGGCAGGGGAGGCAGTAAGAGTGGAAATCCTTATGAGGTATTTGTTTCCCACAAGTTAAACAATTATTAACTTTATCTGACATTGGCTGAGGCGAGAAAGAGTCCCCAATGGGGTACTTAGCTTTTGAAGTCTTCGGTAGCTGAAATACAGGAGCTGGCCGACCGGCACTTGCGAACTGCTTCTGCTTCGGGCACCACGCGGCAAGAAAGACTGGGGAAGATGGTGTCGGCTGACGCTTTTATACCCCAGGTGCTCTGACGTCGGGGGGAGGGGGGCGACATCAGCCGACGCCGGACCCAGACTTTGGAATCCGGCCGACCGAAGGGCTGCCTGAGGCAGGACAACCCATATGTGATGACTGCAGATGCATCCTTGAAGGACATCACCCCTCCAATCCCAAGATGAAGGAACAATTCCTACCTCAATCAGTAACAGGTACTGACGCTGACCTCAGACCCATGCTATCAACAACTGAAGTCCCAGGGAGCACAGACTGCTCCAAAAACTTCGAAGTACACTTCTCCACCGAGGCCCTGTCACTGAAGCTTCAGCTTCAAGACTTGTCCAGATCCAAAAGAAATAGACAATCAAGACAGCAAGGGATATTGATGAAGCTGCAGTTCCTCAAGCTGTTGTCTCTGGCTGAGGTGCACAGAGGTTCAGAACTGTGCAGAGTGGATCCAAGTGGCAGACCAGTACCGGAAAAAACAATGGAGGGGTACATAGACCTATACCGGGAGCACCCAGGGTGGATGGTGCCTGGATAACCCCTAACTGGATTTGTGTCCTCAGGAATCTCCGCTTCTTGCATTGTGTATTAGCAAATTGGAATCTCCGCTTCTGGTGGATTGGACAGCCCTAAAGGATGATGCTACTGATGGAGGTCTGGAGTACCACCTTCCTCTTGCAGGATCTGTGAGTGAAGCCTAGGACTCACCAGTTCCAGGGAAAAATCTTGGTTGAGGACAGGAAGATTAGATCCAACAGATCCTTCAGGTCCAGCAACTAAGACTCAGTGGAAGTTGATCAAACAGAGACCCTTTCCTAGATTTCTCTATTCTCTTTGGATCAGTTTCCTTATTACCTTACCAGGGGAAGCTGAAGCTGGTCTACAAATACTAGACTTGCAGGCTAAGAAAACTCTTTCAGGGGAGCAAACCTTTTAAGATAAGTTTTTCTTTGCGATCTTAAATGGCCCTACTTCCAAAAAAGCACAAATACCCCAACCTGCCTCAAGATGGGCAGAACCAAACAAATGCATAAAGACTGCAGTCTTGAGGTGGAACTTTATGTTCACAAGCTGTGCACTTCTTGAAGCCTTGGGTTTTGTTGGATATCTGTGTACAAACAAAAACATTAATACTATTTATGTATAAAAATTGAAATTCTGAGAGACTAAAATCTACTCTAAGACATACTATAAAACTACTTGTCTAAATATTTATTTCAAACCTTCTTCTAAGGAAATGTAAAAGTAGGTAATGAGTATGGGGAAAATGTTTTACTTAATTAGCTTAGCAACTTAAGCAATATCAAAATTTAACATCTAATCAACTATTTTCTAAAGTAATTTAACACTATGAATCTAGAAAGGGTTTGGGAGGAGAAAATCTTTACTCTTTTGGAAGAAATAACTTTCACTTACTGTGAAAATACACAGTACTTGGAAAATGTATCTGAAAGTTCAGGCAGCAAATGATATCGGGAGTTACTCAAGTGGAGAGAACAGAATTATGGATAGGGCAGGAGACATAGCCTCAAACCTACAGCTTTAGAAAAAAATCACCAACGTCAGATCTCAGGATCCAACAACCCAAAGGTTGAATTGGATAAAAATGCAAAACACAATCAAAATTTAAATCCCACAGTTTGTCATTTTGACTTGCAAGACCAAATGGAGATGTTTAAACAAGGTAAAGAAACACAGCAGTCTGCAAAAAAACTGAAATTGATTTATTTTTCAAATCCAAAATAAACAAATGAACCCAAACTTCAACTTTTGAGTTTGTGCCAGATAAAATCCAGCAACTCTTTTACTGTAAAATAACACTTTTTATTTTAAAACCCAAAAGCTGAAAAAACAAAATTACTCAACTCATATCATCACAGAAACTGGTAAAGACTAGTTACATTTCAATAAATCTTATAGAAAATGTGTACATTGCAAACGATCTTCAGTATCATTTAAAGCTGGCAGTTTCCAGATACTTGGTTCTGTCTTGATGTGAATACCTTCTTGAAGTTGCAGTCTGTTAATGACTCCAAAACTTCCATCCTTATTTTAGGGGAAGAGCTTTCTTTCTTTTTTTTTTTTTAACCAAAACAGTTGCTGCACAATACTTTACTACCACACATACTGCATGGGACAGAAATATTTTCTCCGTTATTTTCTGTATCATTTCCCTTTTTAAGCATAGAATTCTGGGAGTCAAATTAGTTATCACATTTTGCCAAACTTTTTTTTTTTTTTAAAAATGAACATTCATTTACCATCTCTCCAAGCAGAGCTTTCAGCTTTTAACTTTTGCTCAACATTCAACTGCATTTCTATTCTGGAAATTCACCTCCTTGAAAATTTCTTGAACCATTTAATAATGTAAATCCTCAAACCCCTACAAAACTCAAATGGTCTGAACAGCCAAGAGGAGGAAGAAAGAAAAGTGTTTAAAAATCTCATACAACAAGGTATCGAACCAAATTAAGGTGGTCATAATTTATAGTTTCCTCAGTCACATCCCCCCATCAAGTTAAAAAAAAAACAACTAACATAAAATATTTAATTTTTCCGACACCTCGCAGGTCGACGCAATCCGCGTGCCAGAACAAACGTGCGTGTGTACTAATGATGAACTGAAGTAGCTTGCAAACTTTACCTGTAAAAAGAGCAAATACATTAATTAAAAGCTTATACAAACTATCATGACACTGCTGCATGCCACACTTGGCAATCATACAGCTTTCAGTTTTGTTACAAGACTCTGACTTTAATAGACGCTATTAACAAGGGAGAGTATAGACCCCAGCAACCACCCCAGTACCCAGAAATATATATTAATGAAACCCATTTATGCAGCAGAAGGCACAACAAATATTGAATTTTTTGCAAGGTGTTTACCAGAAGGTATATGTGAAATACCCCAGCAGCAGTAATCACAGTTAGGACTTGCTCCCTATTCTCAGTGGACTAATTCTCTTGATATTTTGAGACCCCCCCCCGGCCACATTAGGCAGTACTTTATGAGGGCAGTCTACTAACATCCCCATTCCCTTCTCAATATACTACAAAAGTCTTGACGAAATAAGTCATAAATGTAATGAAATTAAAGAGGGACAACAGGAAACAAAGCAATATGATGCAAGAGTTTTCACTTATAGATCCATGGTTCTGTGAGATGATATCTATTCTCCACTGATGACTTCTACAGCACTGTAAGATTAGCTGGCTAAATTATGTGCAATTTATAAAGTTTTGGAGTGTGGGCTGAAAAGGCTGCTGCACAAGCATCAAGAGAAAAACTACTTAAAAAAAGGAAAAACTTAAAGACTATCCCTTCTGAACTTTTAAGTGATCTTATGATTACCCCAACAGTAAACAATACAGCTGGAGAGTCACTTACAGATCTGTCATTCGCCTGCTCACCTTGCTTTTACTGAGGTTTATAAAAAATAAAATGAAATACACTTAACTTAGCAAAAGAGCCACAAGAATACACACTGGTTGCAAAGCATTAGTAATGGATGCCTCTACCATAGACTTCAGCTGGTCCTGCTGAAGTCTTCCAAGACAACTCCCTCCCCTAACAACCTTCATTCTGGAAACTTCCAGCTCCTTCTTGTTGCACCACTGCAAGCAAGACCCCAAGATAGAGGGCTAAAGAAGGCCTGAGGTAATCACATAAACTCTCAGTGACAGATGGAAGAAACTGGCTTACAGTCAGGACACAGTCACAGGCACAGATTACAGTCAGCACAAACTATTACCATACTGTCTTGTGTGGTGGTGATCAACAGTCCTTTGGGGATACAAGAAAGTCCTAAAACAGGAAAACAAAGGTAGTTTACAGCACTTTGCAAAGGTAGGTGCTGGATGCAGAAGTATCAACCAGGGAAGCATCTGGAAGGATGCAGAAACAGCAGCTAGAGCCAATGTAGATTTTTGGAGGTAATAGCTGGATAGTTTTGTCAAAACCTACAGCAACAAAACAAAATGCAGTCTGAAAACCAGTTGGGAAACTCTAGTCACTTTGTCATATCTGCTTTTAGCAAAATAAACTCATCTTTAAAAAAGCTATTATCTATAAACAAGTTCTCTCCTTTGATTCTGGCAGAAATGTGGAAACTAGCAAAAGCAGACTCAGTAGTCACTTACTGTCATAACCAGTGAAACTCAAATTACTGCAGATCTTTATGGACTCCATCAGAATGGTGTGTCAAACAGATGTCTAACGCTAAAAAAGATAAGCTTGGAACACCAAAGAGAAGGTTGCACCATCCCAAGACAAATTTGTCTGGGGCAGGCTGAGTCTACCTCAATGGCAGAAATCATCTTCTGAATATATTTTGTTAAAGAAAAATAAAATATGAAAATCTTAAAGACCCTAGGCTCAGTGTTTCACCAGGCCATCACAAGTCCTGCCTTGGGTAGTAGGATCTGTATTTTTGACATTTGTATCTGTATGGGACGGAAAAGAGGTAAACTAGATTATTTAAAGATCTTCCTATCCACAGATGGACTTGATGCCCACCTTATGGAGTATGGACAGGTTGTGCAATCACAGATCCCTATCAGTTTGCTCCTGGAAAATAATCTTTTTTAATTGAGCATTTTCTTTGGTGGCAAAGAGGTATACCTGTGGGGATCCCTATTTCTGTACTATGCTGAGAAATGTTTCCCAATGCAGATGCCACTTGTGGAGATACATCAAGCACCAGCTGAGATAATCTGCTAGAGTGCTTTGAGCACCTGGAAGGTCCTGTGCCATGAGGTGCAACCCCAGAGAGGGAGTTGTCTCCCAGACCTACATTCTTAGTCGACAAAGAGGGTAAGAGTGAGTGCCTCCTTGTTTATGTACCACATGATTGATGTCTGTTTTGACTAGCAGGACCCCTGGTTTCCATTTTTCTTTGAAAGCTACTAGGCCCTGCTGAACTGCCATATGTTCTTTCCAACTTATGTGCTTGTCTCGGAGCTGAATTTCCCATCTGCCTTGGGATTGAAGGTGATGGAAATGAGCCCCCCCCCCCCCCCCAGACTGTCTCTAAAGCAGCTGTGGTTAAAAGTTTGGCCCTGAGGTTGAACCTGAAGAGAAGGCCCAGGTTCTAAGCACATGCCCATGTCCACCATGCAAATTCCTCCTTGAGGCAAGGGAACAGCTGAATTTTGGTCTCCAGAGACTGTGAGTGCTGGCACCACAGACTCTTGAGGTACCTCTGGTGCTTCCTCATGTGTAGCCTGGCCAGTGGGATCATCAGGACACAAGATGCTATGTAGCCCAATGCTCAGAGGAATTCCTTGTCTGACAGACATTGTCGCTGCATAGTGTTGTGGAAGAAGTGAGTCAGGAAGGAGACCTTTTCTGGAGGGAAGGAGACCTTTTGTAGGAAGAAACCAGAAGAGCCTCCAGGAAAGCTATCCTGGTGGATGGGTCTGTGTTAGACTTGTGAAGATTTATGGTGAACCCCGAGGAGGTGAAGAGGTACTGAATGAATGCCGGATCCTTGACTAGTTTTAACCAACGCATGGCTTGAATATGGCAGTCGCCTAGAGAGGGGTAAATTTGGATCCCTCTTGCTCTGCAGAAGGTGATTACAAAGGTTAAACACTTTGTGAAGACCTTGGGAGCAAGTAGGCAAGACAAAGGGCAGTAGAGAGAACTCAAAGTGACTGGTACCTGCTCTGAAAGGTAGAAAGCTTCTGCATGATTACTCTATAGGAATGTGCAAGTAACCATCCTTTAGGTCCATGGTGACCATTAAGGCCTGAGATGCTATCATGGGAAGAAGTTTTTGAAGAGTCAATATTTTGAATTTTGCTGCCAGTAGAGACTGGATGATGGCGGCAGGTCCAGAATTGGGTGCTAAGAGCTTTCCTTTCTGGGAACCAGAAATAGCGTGGAATAGAACCCCCTCCTATAATTGGTGTTTGATACTGGTTCGACTGAGCCCTGTGAGCACAGGTTGCGAATTTGAGACAGGGCCACTGCTCTGATTTTGTGGAATATCCAGGTAAGCAGAGTATCTTAATGGCTCTCTAAAAGTGAACATGTAACCATTTCGGATCACATTCAGAACCCACTTGTCTGAAGTAATGACGGACAAATTTTCTTTGAACAGGGATAGCTTTCCTCCTATCTTTTCTGGAGAGGGAGGGGGTGTGGAGATGGAATAGGAAGACTCATTGATGCTCTCTGCCAGGGCCCTATCGTCTAGAGTTCCCCTGCCTGGTGGGTTCCAAGGACCACTGATGCTGCCTTTGAGGCCTTTCCCCTCCAATGATTCCTTTGCCTGCTTTTTGATTGAGATGGAAAGGACCAGTATTTAGTGGGAAATTCCTACTAAATCTAGAAGACTGAACTTGGAGGCATAGATTTTGTTTAAATTCCCATCTTTCTGAGCAGACCCTCAGCTTTTGGCCCAAACAGGAAGTCCTTATCCAGGGGTGCATCCAGAAGGTTGGATTTGACATGGTCTTGTAGGATCTGTTCCCTAAGCCAAGCAACCCTTATAATGACAGAACCAGATACTACAGCTTGGCTAGAGGCCTCCATAGCATCATAGCCATAGCGTAATGAGTGTCTGGGAGCTGGAATGGCAAAGGTCCAACAATTCCTTGGAAATGTTCTTGTCCTCCAGGGAGGACATCGTTTGCTTCATTTGATGTAAAATAGTTTCTTGACATTTTATCATATGAAACTGGCAGTTACAGGCCCTCATGGCTAGGGTAGCAGAATTGTAAACTTTTTTTTTTTTTTTTTTCCAAACCTATCAAGGGCTTTGCTTTGTCAACAGGTAAAAGTTTTTTTGAAGAGATGACTTTTGGTCCCTTGGGTCCTGGAGTGACTACCTCTGGATCAGCAGAGGGATTTTTGAAGAGATATTTATGTGGGTCCAGCATCCTGTAAAATCTTTCTGGTTTTCGGCGGGCAAGAGGGAGATCTGAATTCAGGGAAGAATACATAAAAATATCCTCTACTACCTCCAATACAGGAGGAACAGCCAAAGGTTTGCGTCCTGGGAGGTCAAGAAACTCCCCAACTCTCTTTTCAGATTGTGGGCATTTCTGTGCCTCTTATTGGAAGATGTTCCCTCATGGCATAGCTCGTTCCCCCAAAAGTGATGTCTTCAGTAGGTAAAACTGAAGCCAGATTATCTTCAGAATCTGAATCTTCAAAACAAGTAAGGGTGGGTCACTTCCTCAAAGACAGACTCCTCCTGGTCAGAAACCTTATCTGAATCAGGAGGGTCAAAGAAAACTTCAAGGGTAGGATTCCTCTTCCTTTTCCCTGGGGAAGGGGGTTGCATATCTCTGACTAAGGAGATAAAAGTCCTCAGCTAACCTGACCAAGTCTTTCTGGTATCCTTGCGCAAGGGAGCCGTCCGGGATAGGCATAAGACTGGAGGCAGAACCCTTCTTAAAGATAGCCCTAGACTTGGGCCTAGGTACATCAGCAATCCTAATGGAAGTTCCTTTGTAAGGAAGAACTGATGCAGGCAGACTCCTCAAAGGCACATCACAAGTAAAAGATCGCTCATCGGAAGCAGAGGTTTGCTGAGTGACTCTGAACCAGACCAAGGAACTGAAAGCCAAGGCCTGTGCAGAACTAGAGGGACCCTATGGCATGTCGGACTCCATATGGGTCTCGACAGAGGCCTGTACCAACACCTTGGCTGCAGAAGGGGGCTGCGAAAACACCTCTCCTTCCTCAGAGATAACGAGACTTGGGGGACTAGAAGATGGTGAAGGTGGTCCATCCAAGGCCCAAAGCTACGGTCTTTTTTCCTTGGCCTTCCTATGCTTAGGGAGCTCAATCTCGGGATGACATGCAGACGATGTAAATTAAATGGAAGACAAAGACACCTAACTAAGAATTCAGCCCTACGCCTGACAGTTCTCGAGTAAAAACAGGAGCAAAAATGGCAATTAGGGACATCGTGATCAGTGCCTAGACAGATGACACAAAGTACAAAAGTCTTGGTGTGGGATTTGCTTACCACAGAAGAGACAATTAATAACCTCATCTGACATGGGTTAACACAGGAAAAAAAAAAGAGAGAGAGTTCCCCAATGGGGTACTTGGCTTTTAGACAACTTTTCTCTGGTGCAGACCGAATGACGCATTGAAATACTGTTTCGGGCTCTAGCGTCAAGAAAAGACTGACGTCATGGCGTTGGCTGGTTCCCTTTACACCAAAGCATAACAACGAACAGGACGTCTGCCAGGTTTAAGAAGGGGGATATTTTTTACTCTGGCAGTCGGGTCGGCCAAAGGTTTCCACAGCAGGAAATCCCACAAGTCAGAACTACAACAGTGAAACACAAAGAACATCTTGACTTACTCCAAATGAGGGGAATATCTAAAACCTATGCTTTTCTAACTCCAGCAGCGAGAATATCCTGTAGTCTTAAATGAGCTGATAAAACTTCCACACTGCAAGCAATCTCAGGGTACAGATGACAGGGAAGAAGACTGGTGGTATCTGGCTCTTGTACTGCAGTGGAGCAACTTTCTTCAAACCCCCCCCTTGTATGCAGGTAAGCACCGTGAGGATCAAACATTATACCCAATCTCTTCTAAACAGCCAAGTAAGAAATGTGTGCATGACGATAAGGGCTTTTGTAGGTCACAAGTCTGGAATGGGCCCAACGACCCTTGCCTCCAACTTTCTGGCATAAAGAATCTGAAATACCATTTACGTTTGTGTTACCCACGGGACCTGCTGATGGCTCTTTCCAATTAACTCCCCCCTCAATAGCCAACTTGTACGATACTTCTTACAAGCTGCTATGTTCTTACAAAGCATCTATCAAGAAGCAAAGCTTCATCATCTCATATTGGTGGGAGCCTATCAGCCAATACAGAGAGGGGGTGCATTAAGATCTCCCTTATTTTTGGAATAGGCGTTTCTTGGATACAAGGCTTGATGCCCTGGAGTATCCTCTCTTACTCATTTTTTAGCATAGGCTTAGATTTCTAACCAGCCATTTGTTTTACCACTGGTTCTACTTACATGAATGAGATAAGAATACTGCATAATTTACACCACAGAAGTTTAAGTAGAAAGCACATCTAGGGAGTCTGTTTGAGCAGAAGGAAAAGGCTTTTTGTGCAGAGTCATTAAGGGTTATGAGAAGCAAAAAAATGAATGGAATGAAGACAATGGGCTCTCCCAAGTTAAATCAGATGCTTAGCAAGGTACATGTCAAACGGGTGATTAAATTCAATAATGGGCCTAATATGAGTATGAGTGGGATAATGTAGGACTGTAACTTCTCTCAACCTTGAGGAGATACCAAAAGGAGAATCCTTACACACACAGTTAAGAAATCCCTGAGATATCTATCTATCTATATACACAAACACATGGGTCCCCTTCAGAATGCTGAAATTCAAAACTTTGAAACCCATACGAACGCAGACCATATGTTCGAAGTTTTGAAATACCGACATTTTGAACGGGAAATTGCATACAGCGCGGACCAGGAGATTTCCCTTGTTTTCGCTGTAGTGCGATCTGGGAGTTAGTATATTTAAGTAGGGGGGGGCGCAGGGGGTCAAAGCCCCCTGCTATACACAGTTTAATGTGTGTTTTTTTTTATTTTTACGGGTCTACTTCACATTTTCGAACATTCACATGTTCGATCATATGGTCTCGGCCATATGAATTTCAAACACTTGAGCGTTCGGTTATGTGAAGTAGACACACACACAAAATTTGAGTCTACTACCGGAGATCGAAATTACACCATTTCGAAATCCGGTAGTAGATGCCCACTAACGCGAAAGTGCACTTTCGCGAACACCACTAGAACGAACGAGAAATGTCCTCCACTGTGCTGCGGTAGTCACGGACCATAGGGTTAGGGCTTGGGTTAAGGATAGTGGATAGCCCTACTAGGTATCCACTATCCTTAACCCAAGCCCTAACCCTAAGGTCTGTGACTACCGCACCACAGTGGAGGACACAGGTCCGTGACTACTGCACCGTGGAGAACATACAATTTCCTCCGCTGTGGTGCGGTAGTCATGGACCTTAGGATGAGGGCTTGGGTTAAGGATAGTGGATAGCCCTACTAGCTCTCCACTATCCTTAACCCAAGCCCTAATCCTAAGGTCCATAACCATTCACTCAAGTGGTGTTCGCGAAAGTGCACTTTCGCATAAGTGGGCATCTACTACCGGATCTCGAAATAGTGTAATTTTGATCGCCAGTAGTAGACCCATATAATTTTATACATATATATATATATATATATATATATATATGTATATAGATATATATATATATATATATGTATATAGATATATATATATATATGTATATAGATATATATATACATATATATATACACACACACACACACACACACACACACACACACACACACACACATATCTATTATCTCTCTCTCTCATATAATTGATCTATTACACACACACACGTGCGCACACACAGCGCAGACGATGCGAACATACACTTACCACTCGGTACACAGCACTGAATTCTTTCCCAAGGAAACTGAGAAGCAAGACTTTTCTTTAAAAGAAAACTCCACCCTCTCATACAGTTTAACTCAAACATTATGTTTCTTTTCTCCCTACAATATAGTTCCAGCAATGTGTATGTACCAGAAACCTACTTGTAGTTTTAAAAACTTTTATTTCCTTGCACTGGAGTCAAAGGAAGGGAAAAGCCCACCTACTTTTTTTTTTTAAAACTCAACTTCTCACATAATTTGCAGAGAAATTCGTCTCCATCTGCATGACATATCATAGACACAGTTAAATCTAGTTTACCCTGTCAAGTACTGCTGTCAATCTTAGACGGGTAATTAATCCTGCTAATGTCAGGAACACAGCAGATGACATAAAAAAAAAGCCAGAAAGCTGTGGAATTGTTCTACTATTTTTATTGCAGAAGGGAGGAGAAAGTACAGTTGTGTACAACTACCATAAATGTACATGTTCGAGAGTATTCACTGTTGCAGTCATCACATTTGTGTTATCTGCCTGCAGGTAGCCCTCAGTCGACCTAAATACCATAGACTCTTGGGATTTCTGCGTCGGATGCTGTTGCTTCTTCCATGACGTCAGGTCGTCAGGGGTATAAAAAGTACATTTGTGTACACTTACCATAAATGTAGATGTTCGAGTGTATTCACTGTTGCAGTCATTACATTTGGGTAATCCTGCTGGCAGGTTGCCCTCAGCCGGCCTGAATTCCAAAGTCTTGGGTCCTGCGTCGGCTGCTGTCACCCCTTCCCTAACGTCAGGTCGTCAGGGGTATAAAAGAAGCAGCCGACGACATTTTCTTCAGTTTTTCTTGCCCCAGATGTCAGGTGCCCCCAAAAAGGGTAGCCAAACTTTATATATATATATATATATATATATATATATTCAGAAATACACCAATATAAATTTTACCTTCATCTATAAGCAAATACACCACATATGTTGTATAAATCAGAGAAGGAAAGATAAGATCCAAAATAAAAAAGGGGGAAGGCGGGTGGGTAACCTGGAATGCAACAGTGAACACACTCGAACATCTACATTTATGGTAAGTGTACACAACTGTACTATGTTCTTCGTGTTTCACTGTTGCAGTCATTACATTTGGGTAAAGTCCCAAAGCTATGGTTGGGAGGCTGAAACTAGACAGCAGTAGGTGCGGCTAAGAGGCCATGCAGAACTGCTGTGGCAAAGCCTGCCCTGGATTTAGAGTAGAGTGGCAGATGATAATGCTTTGTAAAGGTGTGCACTGAACTCCAATTAGCCGCCTCTAAAATGTCTGTGGTTGGTACTCCCCTGAGAAAGGCTGCTGAGGTGGCTGTAGCTCTGGTGGAATGAGGCCTAATACCCTTAGGCACTGGCTTGCCATGGTTTAAGTAGCAGAAACCAATGCAGTGGCCTAACCATTTAGAAATAGTCTGCTTTGAGTTAGGCTTTCCTTGTGATTCTGCAGCATATGCCATTAGTAATTGCTCTGTCTTCCTGAAAGTCTTGGTTCTGTAAAAGTAGAATCTAAGCTGTCTGTGTACGTCCAAAGAATGTAGAATTCTCTCCCCCTTGTTCTGTGGATTTGGGTAAAAGGTTGGCAAATGGATGGCTTGTTTAAGAGCCACACTGGACACTACTTTAGGCATAAATGTTGGGTTTGTCCTCAGGGAGACCCTGTCTGGATGAAAAAGGATGAAAGGTTCCACGGCCATGAGCGCCTGTAGCTCTGAAACTCGTCTTGAAGAAGTAACTGCTAAGAGCAGAGCTGTTTTCCAAGATAAAAACTTTATATCAGCAGTAGCGGCTGGCTCAAAAGGAGGCAGGGTAAGCTTTTCCAAGACATAGTCGAGGTCCCATGCAGGTATTGGTAGTCTCCTTGGGGGCCTTAAATTTTTGGCTCCTCTGAGATACTGCCTTAATAAAGGGTGAGAAAAAAGTGGTGGCTCTGTATTGTAATGAGCCGAAATGGCCGAGGCATGAATTTTAATTGATGAAAAAGATAAGCCTTTCTCCAGCATCTCAGTTAAGTATTGCAAAATCTGAGGAATGTTTGGTACCGCTGTATCAGTTCCTTGTGCCTGGTTCCAAGCACAGAATCTCTTCCATTTTCCAGCATAAGACTTTCTAGTTAGTACTAGGCCTTCTGGCTTCCAGAATGACATCCATCACAGCTTTACTGAGAGGTGTTTTTTTGAATGACTACATTATCCACCATGCTGCCAAGTTTAGTGTCCTGAGCTGGCTGTGCATGATCTGATTGTTTTGCTGGGACAGTAGTCGAGGTATTTGAGGTAAGGTCCAAGCTGGGTATAGAGATAGGTTTCTTAGTTTTGGATACCAGTACTGCCGTGGCCAGTCTGGGGCAATCGGTATCATCTTTGGCTTCTCCTGTCTGACCTTTAGGAGCACCTTGGGGAGGAGAGGCAGTGGAGGAAAGATATATACTGATAGGTTTTTCCAGCTGAAAGATAAGGGCGTCCACTTTCCATGCTTGTCTGTGATAAGTCCTTGTGCAGCATCTTTTTAGTTGGAGGCAAATAGATCTATGTCCGGACATCCCCATTTCCTTGTTATCATGCTGAAGACTTGTGGATCCAGCTTCCACTCGTGGGAATCCATGAAGTTTCTGCTTAGTTTGTCTGCCAGAGTATTTTCCTTTCCTGGCAGGAATTGTGCCTGCAGATGTACTTGGTAAGTCAAAGCTGTGTCCCACAAGGTCATGGCTAGTCTGCAAAGGGGGTAAGAATGTGTGACCCCCTGCTTGTTTATATACCACATGACTGTGGTGTCTGTCTATCAGTAGTTGTCCCGGATGAAGTAGGTCCTTGAAGGCTGTCAGGGCATTTTGACCAGCTAACATCTCTTTCTGACTGATATGTAGATGCATTAGGTTTGAGGACCATGTGCCCTGAATGCATATTCCTGCCATGTGGGATCCCCAGGTATAGTCTGACGCTTCAATTGTTGGTGTCTGCCTGGCTAGAGGTAATGTGAATGGCTGTCCCTTGTTCTGGTGACAAGCCTTTGCCCACCATCAAAACTCCTGTTGCAGGCAGGGAATGAGAGTAATGACTGCTTCCAGGCTGTGGCAATGTTGAGTCCAAACACTTTTTAGGTACCATTGAAGTTTCCTCATATGCAGTCTTGCATATGGAATTAGTAGGATGCAGATGTCATGAAGCCCAAAGCCTGCAGAATTTTTCTTGCAGTTAACTGGGCCTTTGTTGCCAACATTTTGAAATAGGTAGTTAGTTACCTTTGTCTGGCGTGAGATAAGCCATCTGGGCAGTTGTACTCAAGCTTGGACCCAGGAATGTTATCTCTTGTGAGGGTACTAGTTTTGATTTCTTTTTGTTGACTGTGTACCCTAGGCATGTTAGAAGTCTTTTGACAAACGCCAGATGTTGAAGAAGAATGTCCTTGTTCTCTGCTTGAATGAGACAGTCGTCCAAGTATGGATATATTTGTATTCCTCTTTGTCTGCAGAATGCAATTACTGGTGCCAGGCACTTTGTAAAGACCCTGGGCACAGTAGATAAGCCAAAGGGCAGTGAAGAGAATTGGTAATGCATTGAACCAGCCTTGAATCGTGGGTATCTTCTGCACGACTGTCTGACTGGAACATGCAGGTATGCCTCTTTTAGGTCTAAAGTCACAAGCCAAGCATTCTTGCCCAGCATGGGCAGAAGCTGCTGCAAAGTAAACATTTTGAATTTTGGAATATCCAGGAAAGTGTTCAAAATAGATAGGTCCAGTATCGGCCTCCAGGCCTTGTCCTTCCTGGGTACCAAGAACAGTCTTGAGTAAAATCCTTGTCCCTGGTCTTGCTCTGGTACTTCTTGAATGGCCTCCATGTCCATGAGGGATGGGACTTGTTTTTGTGCCTCTGCCCTTTGATTTTTTTTGGCAGATCTGGCCAACCGTTGCCTTTGGTAGAGTATGGAAATGGAACTTATAGCCTTGTGACACTATGTTTAGAACCCACTTGTCCTGGGTTATGATGTGCCAATTTTGAGCAAAAAGTGCTAATTTTCCCCTAAGGGTGCTGCCAGAAGATAAGTGCTTGGTGCAGGCAAAGGGAAGTCACTGGGACTGTTTTCTGTATGTTTGTGATCTATCTTTTCCAGCTTTGGATGTAGAAGTACCCCATTGCTTGGGCCTATAAGGACCCTGCGCCTGGGATCTGCCCCTAGGGCGTCTGGGTCTGCCCCTTTGAGGTCTGTCTGACACAAGAAAGGACCAATTTTTTGTAGGCCAGTGTCTACTAAACGTAGGTGGCTGTACCTGTAAAAAATCTTTTGACAGTTTGCAAAGATTTAGCTTTGTCCTCCATTTTCTTTAACACCTCTTCTGCCTTAACGCCAAACAAAGTATCATGCTGTAAAAGTGCATCTAATAATTTAACTTTTAACATGATCAGGCAGATTTTGTTCCTTTAACCAAGCATGCCTCCTAATTACAGAACCCATAGCTGCCACCCTGCAGGAGGCCTCCAAAGAATCAAAACCACACTGCAAGGTATGTTTTCCAACTTGCTCTGCTGCATACAATAAATCCTGCATTTCCTTGTTTTCTGCACATTCAGAATTTAACAACATTTTCTGTTTAAGCAATCCCATGACATGTTGCTGATACTTAAGCATACGAAATTGACAGTTTAAAGCCCTTACAGCCAAAGTTGCAGATGTGTAAACCTTTTTTCCCACATCTATCCAGTGCCCTTGAATCTCTGTCAGAGGGGGTTGGGTTTTTTGCCATGGAAGCCTCAACTCCCTTTGGACCCTGTGAAATAGTTTCTGACTCAGTAGCAGGGTTTTAAAGAAATATGTGAGAGTCAGGAACCCTGTAATATCTGTCAGGCTTAACAGGGGCTGGGGGTAAGGAGTCAGGCTAGACTCCGAAAACACATCATTACAATGACTAACACATGTGGAATGGCTAGAGGGTCTGTGCTGAGGTAGTAAAAGAAAGTCCCTGAGCCTCTTTTTAGATTCTGAAAAATCTTGGCTCTCCAAGTGGAAAAGCTCCCTCATGATATGCAAGGTTTCCCCAAAGGAATAGTCCTCAGGAGGAGATGCTGAAGGTACAGATTCTTCAGCATCAGAATCCTCATAGGGGGAAGAGAATATCCCTAATCAGAAGAGGAATCTGAAGAATTGAGTTTGTTTCCTTGCTTTAATCTTTGTCTTTGTGGCTGAGGTTGTTTTAATGTAAAGATGTTTAGGTCTGAATACACCCTCAGAAGCCGGTACCTGGTCAGCGGCTCCGGACCCATCTGAGGGATTAGCGTCTGAGGCTCGAATACCTTGAGTATCCTGCGGCATGGCAGCCTCCACGAGGGAGTCGGTAGCGGCCTGCGACTCTAAAGTAGCAGGTGTCAGGGGCTGCGAAAGGGCCTCACTGAGAACCAGCGACTGGCTTAGGAGAAGCTTCGTCGGTTTTGGGCCTCGGTTGTTTTTCTCTGTCCTCTTCTTTGCGTGTTTTGTAAACTCCGGTAGTCGGATGGCTATCCGACAACATTTCAGGATAATTAAACTGGCGTCCAAAAAAGTTTAAAGCAAAATCATACCGACGCTTAATAGTGCATTGCTTAAATCTAGCACAAACCCGACAACCAGTAACGTTGTGATCAGGGCCTAGGCAAGGAATACAGTAAGAATGAAAATCCTTGAGGTATTTGCTTACCACAAGAACTGCAATTATTAACTTTTTCTGACATCGGTCTGGAGCAAGAAAAAAGTTTCCCCAACGGGATACTTAGCTTTATTGAAGACTTCGGATCTGAAACTCAAACACGAAAATCTCAAGAGTCGGCCGACCGGCACTTGCAAATTGCTTTTGCTTCGGGCACCGCGTGGCAAGAAAGACTGAAGGAAATGGCATCAGCTGCTTCTTTTATACCTCTGACGACCTGACGTCAGTGAAGGGGTGACAGCAGCCGACGCAGGACCCAAGACTTTGGAATTAAGGCCGGCTGAGGGCAACCTGCCAGCAGGATTACTCAAATGTAATGACTGCAACAGTGAAACACGAAGATCATCATGCAGCCGATGCCATTACATCAGGTTTTCTTGCCCCAGATGTCAGGTGCCCCCAAAATAGGAAGCAATTACATGGTAACACCCCCAGCAAAATACAAATACCAATGATATAAGATATGCCAAGCAAAAAAGATAGGTAGAAGTAAAGAGAAGTCAGGGGGCTGGAGGGAGGGTAAAGTACAGTTGTGTACCTACCATAAATGTAGATGCTCGAGTGTATTCACTGTTGCAGTCATTACTCTTGGGTTATCCTGCTGGCAGGCTACCTGCAGTCGGCCAGAATTCCAAAGTCTAGGTCCGGCATCGGTTGCGTTCGCCTCTTCCCTGACGTCAGTGCGCCAGGAGTATAAAACATGCAGCCGATGCCATTTTCTTCAGTTTTTCTTGCCCCAGATGTCAGATGCCCCAAATAGGTAGGCTGAAAAATATGCCAATAAGAAATGCATATACAAAAATAACATTTCCTTCATCTACAAGCAAATACACCAAAAAGGTTGTATAGGATAGAGAAGTGCAGATAAGTCCCAGCAAAGAGAAGGGGGTGGTGGGTGGGTAACCTGGACTGCAACAGTGAATACACTCGAACATCTACATTTATGGTAGGTACACAACTGTACTATGTTCATCGTGTTTCACTGTTGCAGTCATTACTCTTGGGTTGAATCCCAAAGCTGAGGAAGGGTGGCTGGGCTAAATAGGATTAGGAGAGGCTATGAGGCCCTGCAGAACTGCAGTGGCGAAGCCTGCTCTGGACTTAAGAGTAGAGAGGCAAGTGGTAGTGCTATGTAAAGGTGTGCACTGAACTCCAAGTTGCAGCCTCTAAGATTTCTTTGGTTGGTACTCCCCTGAGGAAGGCTGCTGAAGTGGCTGTTGCTCTGGTGGAATGAGGCCTAATGCTCTTAGGCACTGTTTTGTCACGTTGAGAATAGCAGAAACGGATGCAATGGCCTACCCATTTAGAAATAGTCTGTTTTGAGATAGCCTTTCCTTGTGATCCTGCAGCATATGACACTAGAAGTTGCTCAGTCTTTCTGAAAGCTTTAGTTCTGTCCAAGTAGAAGCGTAACTGCCTGTGTATGTCCAAAGAATGCAGAATTTTCTCACCCTTGTTCTGTGAATTTGGGTAAAAGGTAAGCAAGTGAATGGTTTGATTGATTGGACACCACCTTAGGCATAAAAGTAGGGTTTGTCCTCAGAGAAACCTTGTCTGGATGAAAAACGATGTAAGGTTCCACAGCCATGAGTGCTTGTAACTCCGAGACTCGCCTTGCAGAGGTAATGGCTAGGAGCAGAGCTGTTTTCCAGGATAAGAATTTTATATCTGCTGTTGATGCTGGCTCAAAAGGAGGCAGTGCGAGTTTTTCCAAAACAAAATTGAGGTCCCAGGCTGGAATTGGTGCTCTCCATGGAGGCCTAATGTTTTTGGCCCCTCTGAGGTACTGCCTTATTAAAGGGTGAGAAAAGATAGGTGGTTCCATATTGTAATGTGCAGAAATGGCAGAGGCATGAATCTTAATTGATGAGAAAGAAAGACCTTTGTTCAGCATCTCAGTCAGGTTTTGTAAAATCTGAGGAATGTTTGGTACAGACGTGTCAAGGCCTTGTTCCTGGTTCCAAGCACAGAATCTCTTCCACATTTTTCTGCATAAGATTTTCTGGTACTGGGCCTCCTGGCCTCCAAGATAACATCCATAACCGCTTTTGAAAGAGGAGTGTTCAGAATGGCTACATTATCCGCCATGCTGCCAGATTTAAGGTCCTGAGTTGGCTGTGCAGGATCTGATTGCTTTGTTGGGTCAGCAAATGAGAAGTTTGAGGCAATATCCAGCTGGACCTTGAGATAAGCTCTTCAGGATTGGGTACCAGCGCTGGCGTGGCCAGTCTGGTGCAATCAGAATCATTTTGGCTTCTCTTGTCTGACCTTTAGGAGTACTCTGGGAAGGAGAGGTAATGGGGGGAAAGCATATACTGTTAGATTTTTCCAACTGAATGACAGGGCGTCCTCTTTCCATGCTTGCTTGTGGTAAATCATTGTGCAAAATCTCTGCAATTGACAGTTGTGAGAGGAGACAAACAGATCTATGTCTGGGCATCCCCATTTCCTTATTATCATCCTGAAGACTTGTGGATCCATTTTCCATTCGTGAGGATCCATGAGATTTCTGCTTACTTCGTCTGCCAGAGTATTTGTTTTTCCTAGCAGGAATTGTGCTTGCAGGTGAACTTGAAAGGCCAATGCTGTGTCCCATAAGGTCATTGCTTGTCTGCAGAGGGGATAGGAATGAGTACCTCCCTGCTTGTTTATGTACCACATGACCGTAGTGTTGTCTTGTCTTTATCAGTAATTGTCCTGGATGAAGCAGATCCTTGAAAGCTGTCAGGGCATTTTGAACAGCTAGCATCTCTTTTTGATTGATGTGAAGATGCATCTGGTTTGCAGGCCATGTGCCCTGAATACATTTTCCTGCCATATGGGCCCCCAGGCATAATCTGTCAGTGTCTGTCTGGCTGTGGGTAAAAGTACAGTTTTGTACCTACCATAAATGTAGATGTTCGAAGATCCACATTGCTGCAGTCCTTACATATGGGTAGTCCGCTGTCCTCGATCGGCCCGAATACCAAAGTATTAGGCTGACGTCGGTCAAGGCGCTTAAAACTGACATCAGGACGTCAGGGTACAAAAGCACATGACCGACGTCATATCCTCAGTCTTTTCTTGCCCCAGATGTCAGAAGACCCTAAAAAGAAAGGCCAAAGCCAAAAAACAGCAAAGAAACACCAACCACCCCTGCACTAACCACATTTACAAAATTTACAACCCAAACCACACAACCACCTCTAACTACAGAAGGGAAGGAGGGAGGGTAAATTGGACTGCAGCAATGTGGATCTTCGAACATCTACATTTATGGTAGGTACAAAACTGTACTATGTTCTTCATCTCACATTGCTGCAGTCCTTACATATGGGTAGAATCCCAAAGCAGAGGTAAGGGAGGATGGCAAAACTATAAAGCATTAGGAGCTGCCAAAATGCCCTGTAAAATTGCAGTGGCAAATCCAGCCCTAGATTTAGAATAAAGTGGAAGGTGGTAATGCTTAGAGAAAGTATGCACTGAACTCCAAGTAGCTGCCTCCAAAATATCTTTAGTAGCCACCCCCCGTAAAAAAGCTGTAGAAGTGGCAGTGGCCCGAGTGCAAGGAGGCCTAATGCCAGCTGGAATCTCCTTACCATGGTGGGAATAAGAGAAAGGAATACAAAAACCAATCCACTTAGAAATAGTTTGTTTTGAAACAGGTCTGCCCTGAGAACCCAAAGCAAATGAAACAAACAACTGCTGAGACTGCCTGAACCCTTTAGTTCTGCTCAAATAATATCGCAACTGTCTGTGTATATCCAAAGTGTGCAAAATCTTCTCCCCTTTATTTTGGGGTTTGCATAAAAAGTAGGCAAATGAATAGTTTGGTTTAAAGCCACACTAGAAACCACTTTAGGCATAAAGGAAGGGTTAGTACGCAAAGACACCCTATCCTTGTGGAAAATTAAGAAAGGCTCAACCGCCATAAGGGCCTGTAATTCAGAAACCCTTCTCGCAGAGGTAATGGCCAACAAAAAAGCAGTCTTCCATGATAAATATTTCAGGTTGTAGAGTGAGTTTCTCCAACACAAGATTGAGATCCCAAGGAGGAGTAGGAGCTCTACGTGGGGGTCTTATATTCTTTGTCCCTCTAAGGAATTGCTTAAACAAAGGATGAGAAAATAATGGTGGGTCACAGTCATAGTGAGCAGAAATTGCTGCAGCATGAACCTTTATAGAGGAGAAGGACAAACCTTTGTCCAATAACTCAGTAAGGTATTGTAGAGCAACACTTAAATTAGGTTTAGAAACATCAAAATCCTTAGCTGTACTCCAAATTAAAAATCTCCTCCATTTATCTGCGTAAACTTTCCTTGTACTAGGCCTTCTGGCCTCCAAAATAACATTCAAAACTTGTTGTGGAAGCTGAGACCCTCCAGGGTTTAAAACAGAATATGCCAGGCTGTTAGATGCAGAGAGTGAAGTTTGACATTGAGTAAATGACTGTTCTCCTGAGACAGCAGGTGTGGAATCGAAGGCAAAGGCCATGGAGGCTCCCTGCAGACTTCTCAGTAATGGGTACCAGTGCTGTAGAGGCCAATCCGAGCTATTAAAATCATGGTTGGCTTGTCCTGTCTGACCTTCAGGAGTACCTTTGGGAGGAGAGGCAGTGGTGGAAAGGCATACACGTGAAGATTGCTCCAATTGAATGAGAGAGCATCCACTTTCCAAGCTGTGGGATGAAACCTTTTGTGCAAAACTTTGGCAACTGGTAATTTAGTGGAGAAGCGAACAGATCTATGTCTGGAGTTCCCCATAACACTGTCAATTCTTGAAATACATGAGGATCCAATTTCCACTCGTGGGGATCCATAATTTGTCTGCTCAACACATCTGCTAAGGAGTTCTGTGCTCCTGGCAGAAACCTTGCCTGAAGATTTAGTTGTAAACTGAGAGCAGTCTCCCACAAAATCATTGCTTGTCTGCATAGAGGGTATGAATGTGTCCCCCTTGCTTGTTGATGTACCACATGACAGTTGTGTTGTCTGTTTGAATCAACACCTGCCCTGGAAGAAGTAAATCCTTGAAAGCTATCAATGCAAATTGGACTGCTAACATCTCCTTCAAGTTGATATGTAAATGTTGCAGTCTGGCAGGCCACGTGTCTTGTACCCATTTTCCATTTAGATGAGCTCCCCAAGCTTTGTCTGAGGCATCTGTCGTTAGAATCTGACTCGCCTCTGGTCGGGCCACAGAGAGTCCCTTGTTTAGGTGACATTCCTGAGCCCACCACAAAAATTCCTTTTGAATGCAAGGTATCATCTGAATGACAGTGTCCATATCTTGGCAGTGTTGCGTCCATACATTTTTGAGATACCATTGTAGCTTCCTCATATGCAGTTTGGCATTGGGAAGTACCAGAATACAAGATGCCATGAACCCCAAGGCTTGAAGGACTGTCCTTGCAGTCAGCCTGGACTGACGAGACAATTGATGGAAATAAAGAGAAATATTTTTTTTGTTTGTCCGGGGTCAAAAAGGCCATCTGAGATGCTGTATTCAGTCTCACACCCAGAAAGCACATGTCCTGAGAGGGTACTAGACCGGACTTTATTTCGTTCACAGAATACCCTAGGCATCTTAACACTGCCATCACATACTGTAAATGATGAAGAAGTTCGTCCTTTCCTTGAGCCAGAATCAGGCAATCGTCCAAATAAGGATAGATTTGTATTCCTCTTAGCCTGAAGAAAGCTACCACTGGAGCCAGAACCTTCGTGAACACTCTGGGCGCAGTAGATAAGCCAAAGGGCAATGCAGAGAACTGATAATGAAAAGTCCCAGCCCGAAACCGCAGATACTTCCTGCAACTGGGCCTGATAGGAACATGAAGGTAAGCCTCCTTGAGATCCAGAGTCACCATCCAGTGATCTTTGCCCAGCAGAGGTAAAAGCTGTTGTAACGTCAACATTTTGAACTTGGGAATGTCCAGATATGTGTTGAGGATAGATAAATCCAAAATTGGTCTCCACGTGTTCCCTTTCTTTGGTACTAGAAACAGGCGAGAATAAAATCCTAGGCCCACTTCTGGCAGAGGGACCGGTTGTATAGCCCCTATTTGAAGTAGTAGAGAAATTTGTTTGTGAGCCTCTAGTCTTTGCTGAGGAGGAACGTCTGGCATGCCCTTGAAAGGAGGCAAGGTATGGAAATAAAACTTGTAACCTTGGTGTATGATATCCAATACCCATTTGTCCTGGGTAATTAAAATCCAATTTTCCTTGAAGAGTGCCAACCGTCCTCCCAAAGGTGCTGCCAGGCAAGAAGGATCTGGCAGCTGAAAAAGTGGTCATTGGGCCTGTTTACGAAAGGACTGGCCCCTGCCCTCACTCGAAGATTGTGCAGGTGAACTCCCTGTTCTAGGTCTGAAGGAACTCTGAGCTCTGCCCCTACCACGTCTAGATCTACCCCTAGACTGAGAACCATAAGAAGGATACGTCCACCCCTTAGCAGGCCAATTCCTACTAAACTTCGGAGGCTGAACTTGCAAAAAATCTTTAACAGTCTGCATAGACTTAGCCTTGTCTTCCATTTTCTTCAAGACTGACTCCACAGGTGGACCAAACAACACTTCAGACTGCAAAGGAGCATCCAAAATCCTTGTCTTAACATGGTCAGATAAATTCTGATCCTTCAGCCAGGCGTGCCTGCGAAGAACTGAACCAGTGGCAGCCACCCTAGAAGAGGCCTGCACAGCATCAAAACCACATTGTAAAGAATGCTCACCCACCTGTTCAGAGACATGCACCAAATCTTGTAATTCTTTACAGTCAATGCCTTCTGCCAGAGCATCCACCTTAGATTTCAATTGAGAAAGAAGAAAATTTTGATATTTCAACATATGAAACTGGCAATTCAAAGCCCTCATTGCTAAGGTAGAAGATGTATAGACCTTCTTTCCCCATCTATCCAAAGCTCTGGCCTCTTTATCTAGAGGAACTGGATTTCTTACAACAGAGGCCCTGACACCCTTAGGTCCCTGACTAACAGTTTCTGGGTCCGCCCTAGGACTCTTATAGAGATATTTATCAGCCTCAGGCACCCTGTAATACCTATCCGGTTTAACAGGCGCAGGAGGCAGAGAATCAGGATTAAGTGAAGCCTCTGAAAACACATCTTGCACAACATCCAGAACAGGGGGTATAGCTAAGGGCCTGTGCTGAGGTAAAAACAAAAATTCCCTAAGCCTTTTCCGTGAATTAGAGAAGTCCTGACCTTCCCACTTAAAATGTTCCCTCATAGAATGAAGTGTCTCTGAAAAAGAAAAATCCTCTGGAGGAGAAGCAGAAGGAGAGGAATGTTCTGCATCAGAATCAGAATAAGGGGAGTACTCCTGCAAGTCTTCAGCCGAAGACTCTGAAACATCCGAAGTCTGTTCAAAACTTTCCAACTCCGGCTCCACCCTAGGCCTCTTATCAGGAGGGGGCAAAGAACCTCTAATCAGAGTAATCAAATCTTCTGCCATTTTAAGCATGTGCTTCTTAGGCACAGACCCTGCTGAACTAGGAGTGACACCAACAGAAGCTAAACCTGGCCTGCCTCTGGAAGAAGCCTTGGAAACAGAAGGAGAGGGCCTAACCACCCTGGGAAGGGAGGGGAGTATAGTAACCTGAGAAGCCCCTTCAGTCTGACCTGCCTCTTGAGAGGCCACATCCTGCAAAATCAAAGTCTCCCCCTGAGACTCCAGAGAAGCCTCCATCGGAACCACCGGTTCCACTGAAGCCTCTAAAGAACCGGCGTCCGGAACGGACGACTCATCTTGCCTGGGTTTTACTGTTTTGTCTTTGCGCTTCGTGGAAGCGGCGCGGAGAATCCGGCGGCATATTATAATTGCACCGCTTACAAGACCAGCCTAGCACAATCTAACCTTCGCAATAGTGCGCTTATTGAACCTAGCACAAAGCGACACCGACTCGTCGTGCTCAGGCCCCAAACAAGGAATGCACAAAGAATGATAATCCCTATGCGGTATCTGTTTCCCACAAGAAATACAATTATTCACTTTTTCTGACACCCGGTAATACACTGAGGCAAGAAAAAAACAAAATATTCTAACGGGTACTTAGCCAACTTGGATTCGGTCTGAAACTCCGAACTCGAAAAATTTCAGAACGCCGAACGGCACTTGCAACGTTGCTTCTGCATCGGACCATGCGGCAAAAAAGACTGAGGATATGACGTCGGTCATGCGCTTTTGTACCCTGACGTCCTGATGTCAGTTTTAAGCGCCTTGACCGACGTCAGCCTAATACTTTGGTATTCGGGCCGATCGAGGACAGCGGACTACCCATATGTAAGGACTGCAGCAATGTGAGATGAAGAACATCTGAATGGCAGACCCTTGTTGTGGTGACAGGCTTCTGCCTACTGTCAAAACTCCTGTTGTAGGCTGGGAATGAGTGCAATTACTGTCTCCAGGCTGTGGCAATGCGGAGTCCAAACACTTTTCAGATACCATTGTAGTTTCCTCATATGTAGTTTGGCATATGGAATTAGTAGAATGCAGGATGCCATGAAACCCAAGGCCTGCAGGATTTTCCTTGCAGATAAGTGGGTTTTTGTTGCCAATTTCTTGAAGTAAGTAGTCAGTTGTTTTTGCTTGTCTGGCGTGAGATAAGCCATCTGGGCAGTTGTATTTAAGCTTGCACCCAGGAATATTATCTCTTGAGAGGGCACTAGTTTTGAGTTCTTTTCGTTTACTGTGTACCCTAGGCCAATTAGTAATCTTTTTACAAACGCCAGATGCTTTAGAAGTGTGTCTTTGTTCTCTGCTTGAATTAGGCAGTCATCCAAGTAGGGATAAATTTGAATTCCTTTTTGTCTGCAAAACACAATTACTGGTGCCAGGCATTTTGTAAAGACCCTGGGCGCAGTAGACAAGCCAAAGGGCAGTGCAGAGAATTGGTAATGCATTGAGCTAGCTATGAATCTGAGGTATCTTCTGCAAGATTGTCTGATTGGGACATGCAGGTATGCCTCTTTTAGGTCCAAAGTTACAAGCCAAGCCCTCTTGCCCACCATGGGCAGTAGCTGCTGAAGAGTCAACATCTTGAATTTTGGAACTTCCAGAAACTTATTTAGTATAGATAGGTCCAGAATTGGTCTCCAGGTTTTGTCTTTCCTGGGTACTAGAAAAAGTCTGGAGTAGAATCCTTGTCCCTGCTCTTGTTGTGGTACTTGCTGAATGGCCCTCATGTCCATACGGGCTGTAATTTGTTTTTGTGCCTCTGCCCATTGACTGTGTGGCAGGTCTGGCATGCCCTTTGACCTTGGTAGGGTGTGAAAACAGAACCTGTAGCCTTGGGACACTATGTTTAGAACCCATTTGTCTTGGGTAACCTTTTGCCAATTTGATGAAAAAAAGTGCTAGTTTTCCCCCTAAGGGGGCTATCAAAAGAAAACTGCTTGGAACTGGTAGAGGAAAGTCATTGGGACTGTTTCCTGTAAGGCTGTGACTTGTCCTCCGCTTTTGGAGGTAGAAGCCCCCCATTGTTTAGGCCTGTATGAGCCTTGGGGCTGAGATCTGCCTGTGGGACGCCTGTATCTGCCTCTTTGTGGTCTGTCTGAGACTGGAAAGGACCAATTTTAAGAAGGCCAGTTCCTGCTAAACCAGGGTGGCTGTACCTGTAAGAAATCCTTGACTGTCTGCATGTATTTTGCTTTATCCTCCATTTTTTTCAACATCTCTTCTGCTTTAGTACCAAACAAAGTATCATGCTGTAATGGTGCATCTAATAATTTTGCTTTAACATGATCAGGCAGATTTTGTTCCTTTAACCAAGCATGCCCTCTAATAACAGAACCTGTACCAGCGGCCCTGCAAGAGGCCTCCAGTGAATCATAACCACATTGCAAAGTATGCTTTCCCACTTTTTCAGTTGCATGCAATAAATCCTGCAATTCCTTGTTCTCTGAACTTTCAGTATTTGTCAACATTTTCTGTTTAAGTAGTGACATTAAATATTGCTGATATTTAAGCATATGAAATTGACAATTTAAAGCCCTTACAGCCAGGGTGGCAGAAGTGTATACTTCCCCCCCCCCCCATCTGTCTAGAGCCCTAGAATCCCTATCAGAGGGGACAGGGTTTTTTGCAGTGGAAGCCTTAACCCCCTTGGGATCCTGAGAAATAGTTTCTGGATCAGCAGCGGGGTTTTTATATAGGAATTTATGAGAATCCGGGACCCTGTAGTATCGGTCAGGCTTGGCAGGTGCAGGGGGGTAAAGAGTCAGGGGATAGTCCGGACTCTGAAAATACATCATCTACAATGTCTAGAACAGGAGGAATGGCAAGAGGTCTATGCTGAGGAAGAAGCAGGAAGTCTCTGAGCCTTTTCTTAGACTCGGAATATTCTTGGCTCTCCCAGTGGAAATGCTCCCTCATAGTATGAAGTGTTTCCCCAAGGGAATAGTCTTCAGGAGGAGAGGCTGAAGGAATGGATTCTTCAGCATCAGAATCCTCATAGGGAGGCATGGAGTAATCCTGTTCAGAAGAGGAATCAGAGGAAATAGATACCTGATCAGAAGAATCATAGTCTGTCTCTTGCCTAGGCCTCTTATCAGGAGGGGGATGGGAGCCCCTGATCAAAGTAATTAGGTCTTCGGCCATTTTGAGCATCTGTTTTTTAGGCATGGAAGTCTGAATAGGAGAATGCTGTACTTGTTTCTTTGTCGTTAGAGCTGCTTTAGTCTTTGAAGCTGAGGATGGCTAAATATATAGCTGTGTAGGTCTGAAGACACTCTCAGAAGCCCATGCCTGCACAGCGGCTCTGGATCCATCTGAGGGCTTGAATTCCGAGTGTCCAATACCTTGAGTTTCCAGAGGCCCAGTCGGCTCCATGTGGGAGTCAGTAGCGGGCGTCAGGGGCTGCGAAAGCACCTCACTGAGAACAGGCGACTGGCCTAGAAGAGGCTTCGTTGTCGGTTTTGGGCCTCGAAGGTCTATCCTTGTCCTTGCGTTTTTTGTAAACTCTGGTTGTCGGCTGGTCCGACGGCATTATATAATTAAATCTTTGGCCAAAGTAATGAAATGCAAAATTGAACCGACGCTTGATAGTGCGTTGGTTGAATCTAGCACAAAACCGACAGCTAGCAACGTTGTGATCAGGGCCTAGGCAAGGAATACAGTAAGAGTGAAAATCCTTATGAGGTATTTGCTTCCCACAAGAAATACAACTGTTAACTTTTTCTGACATCGGTCTGGAGCAAGAAAAAAGTTTCCCCAACGGGGTACTTCGCTTTAATGAAGACTTTGGTTCTGAAATTCAACTTTGAAAATCTCAGGAGACGGCTGACTGGCACTTGCGAACTGCTTTTGCTTCGGGCACCGCGCGGCAAGAAAGACTGAAGAAAATGGTGTCGGCTGCATGTTTTATACCCCTGGTGCACCGACGTCAGGGAAGAGGCGACAGCAACCAACGCTGGACCTAGACTTTGGAATTCTGGCCGACTGCGGGTAGCCTGCCAGCAGGATAACCCAAGAGTAATGACTGCAACAGTGAAACACAATGAACATCCAGGACTGCAACAGTGAATAAACTCGAACATCTACATTTATGGTAAGTGTACACAACTGTACTATGTTCTTCGTGTTTCACTGTTGCAGTCATCACATTTGGGTTGATTCCAAAAGCTGAGGATGGGTGGAGGTAGTTAAGAAGCATTAGGGCTGACCATCAGGCCCTGTAAGACTGCTGTGGCAAATCCAGCTCTGGATTTAGAAAAGATAGGCAAGTGATAATGCTTGGTGAAAGTGTGTACGCAGCTCCAGGTTGCAGCTTACAGGATGTCCCAGTTAGGGACTCCCCTGAGAAAAGCTGTAGAGATGATTGATGTAGCTCTAGTGGAATGTGTTCTGATCCCCTGTGGGGTAGGTATCCATGTTGTCTGTAGAAGAAATGGATGCTATCCATTTAGAAATGAATTGCTTTGAAATGGCCTTGCCCTCTGCCCCTGCAGCAAAGCTGACTAGCAGCTGGTCAGAATTTCTGAAAGACTTAGTCCTGTCCAGATAGAACCTAAGCTGCCTGTGCACATCCAGGGAGTGCAGGATCCTTTTCTCCTATATTTTGAGGATTAGGGAAAAAAGTTGGCAAATGAATGGATTTGTTTAAAGCCACACCAGATACCACCTTGGGCATAAATGAAGAGTTGGTCCTGAGGAAAACCTTGCCTGCATGGAAGATAATGAAGGGTTCCACAGCCATAACGGCCTGCAATTGTGATGGCTAGAAGTAAAGCTGTTTTCCATTAGAGGAATTTTAACTGTGCTGTAGCAGCAGGTTTAAAAGGCAGAAGTGTGAGCTTTTCCAATACAAAGTTAAGGTCCCAGGGTGGAGTGGGATCTCTCCTGGGAGGTCTTAAATTTTTTCTCCTCTCAGGAACTGTTTGACCAGAGGATGAGAGAAGAGGGGCGGCTCAGTGTTATAATGAGCTGCGAAGAGAAGGATAGGCCTTTGTGGAGCATTTCTGTTAAGTAATCTAGTATATGAGGTAAGCTGGGCACAGCTGTGCCCATTCCCTGTGACTGGCTCCAGGAACAGTATCTCCTCCACTTTTCCGAATAGGATTTTCTAGTACTAGGCCTCCTTGCCTCCAAAATGACATCCAGCACCTGCTTACTGAGGGTTGCTGGTGAGGAGTTCAGGGGATGAGCCAGGCTGCTAGTTTCAGGGTCTGGAGCTGAGGATGCAAAATCTGGCCCTCCTGCTGGGACAGCAGGGAAGGGGCCTGAAGCAGGTGCCATGGTGGCACTACTGTCAGACTGCGTAAAAGAGGGTACCAGTGCTGGCATGGCCTGTCTGGTGCAATCAGGATTGTCCTTGGCTTGTCCTGTTTGATCTTAGGCAGGACCTTCGAGAGGAGGGGCAGAGGGAGAAAGGCATAGATTGAGAGGCTTTCCCAGGTAAAGCCCACGGCATTCACTTTCCAAGCTTGGCTGTGGGCAGTTCTGGTGCAATATCTGCTCAATTGATAGTTCTGAGGGGAAGCAAAGAGGTCCAACTTTGGTGCCCCCCCACAAGCTTGAGTATTTTGGGTTCCAGTTTGAATTCGTGTAGGTCCATGAAATTTCTACTTAAGTCGTCTGCCAGTGAATTTAGTTTGGCTGGTTGCACTTGGTTGCTCAAGGTTGTGTTCTACAGAGCCATGGTTAATATGCAGAGTGGGTAGGAATCGATTCCCCCTGCTTGTTTATGTACCACATAACTGTGGTGTTGTCTGTCTTTACCAATAGTTGTCCTGGAAGAATAAGGTCTTTGAAGGTTGTCAGAGCATTCTGTACAGCTAATATTTCTTTTTGATTGATATGTAGGTGCATTTGCTTTGGGCTCCGTTTGCCTTGAATGCATTGTCCTGCCAAGTGAGGTCCTCCCCATGCATAGTCTGATGAGTCTGTTGTTAGGGCTTGGCCGGCCAAGGGGTTGCGTGAAAGGGAGTCCCTTGTTGTGGTAGCAGCCCTCTGCCCACCAAAGGAACTCTGTCCTTAGGCAAGGAATAACAGGAATCATTGTTTCCAGGTCCTGAGAAGGTTGACACCACAGACTTTTTAAGTACCACTGAAGTTTCCTCATATGCAGTCTTGCATATGGAATTAGTAGAATGCAAGAGGCCATGAACCCTAGGGCTTGCAGTACTCTTCATGCAGATAGCTGGGTTTTGGTGGCCAATAGATTGAAGTAGTTTGTCAAATAAATCTGTTTTGCTGGAATGAGGAATGCCATCTGGGAAGTTGTGTTCAAGCTTGCTCCCAGGAATACAATCTGTTGGCTGGGTACCAGGTGTGATTTATTTTCGTTGCTGGTGTACCCCAGTGAAGTTAGAAGTCTCTTTACAAATGCCAGGTGCTGTAGTAGCAATTCCTGACTGTTCTCCTGAATCAGGCAATCGTCCAAGTATGGGTAAATTTGAACTGTTCTCTGCCTGCAATATGCAAGGCCTGGAGCTAGGCATTTTGTGAATACCCACGGAGCAGTAGATAAGCCAAAGGGAAGTGCAGAGAACTGATAGTGCATAGAGCTTGCTCTGAAACGTTGATATTTTCTGCAAGATTCCCTTATAGGGATGTGCAGGTAAGTTTCTTTTAATTCTAGGGTTGCTAGCCAGGAATCTTTGGCTAGCACAGGGAGCAGCTGTTGGAAAGTAAGCATTTTGAATTTTGGAACCACCAAAAAGGTGTTGAGAATAGACAGATCCAGGATAGGACGCCAAGAGTTTTCTTTTCTGGGTACCAGAAACAGTCTGGAATAAAAACTCTGTCCCCTCTGTTCTGCTGGGACAGGTTGAATAGCCTTGATACTGAGAAGAGAAAGCACTTGCTTTTGGGCCTCTGCCCACTGGTTTGGGGGAAGAAAGTACAGCTGTGTACCTACCATAAATGTAGATGTTCGAGTGTATTCACTGTTGCAGTCATTACACTTAGGTTATCCTGCTGGCAGGCGACCCGCAGTCGGCCCGAGTTCCAAAGTCTTGGTCCGGCGTCGGTTGCTGTCACCTCTTCCCTGACGTCAGTGCTCCAGGGGTATAAAAGTTGCAACAGACGTCATTTTCTTCAGTTTTTCTTGCCCCAGATGTCAGGTGCCCCCAGATAGGAAGGCTGAAAAGATAAAAATATGCCAAAAAAATGCATATATTACTATAAACATTTCCTTCATCTACTAGCAAATACACCACATAGGTTGTATAGAGTTGAGAAGTACAGAAAAATCCCAGCAAAGAAAAGGGGGGGGTGGTGGGTGGGTAACCTGGACTGCAACAGTGAATACACTCGAATATCTACATTTATGGTAGGTACACAACTGTACTATGGTCATCCTGTTGCAGTCATTACACTTGGGTAGAATCCCAAAGCTGAGGTTGGGTGGCTGGGTCTAAATGGGATTTGGCGAGGCTAACAAGCCCTGCAGAACTGCAGTGGCAAAGCCTGCTCTGGATTTAGAGTAAAGAGGTAAGTGGTAGTGCTTGGTGAAAGTGTGCACTGAGCTCCAGGTTGCAGCTTCTAAAATATCTTTGGTTGGTACTCCTCTGAGGAAAGCTGCTGAAGTGGCTGCTGCTCTGGTAGAATGAGGCCTAATGCTCTTAGGCACTGATTTGCCATGTGGTGCATAACAGAAGCGGATGCAGTGTCCTATCCATTTGAATAATGTCTGCTTTGTAATAGGCTTTCCTTGTGATCCTGCAGCATATGCTACAAACAGTTGCTCAGTTTTTCTGAAAAGCTTTTGTTTTGTCCATGCTGTGACAATGCTGAGTCCAAACACTTTTTAGATATCATTGTAGTTTCCTCATATGCAGTTTTGCATATGGAATTAGCAGAATGCAGGATGCCATGAAACCCAGGGCCTGCAGAATTTTTCTTGCAGGGAGCTGGGTTTTTGTTGCCATCACTTGAAAGTAATGAGTCAGTTGCCTTTGTTTGTCTGGCGTGAGATAAGCCATCTGGACAGTTGTATTTAAGCTTGCACCCAGGAATATTATCTCTTGAGAGGGCACTAGTTTTGATTTCTTTTCATTTACTGTGTACCCTAGGCAAATTAGCAATCTTTTTACCAACGCCAGGTGCTTTAGAAGAGTGTCCTTGCTCTCTGCTTGAATAAGGCAGTCATCCAAGTAGGGATATATTTTAATTCCTTTTTGTCTGCAAAATGCAATTACTGGTGCCAGGCATTTTGTGAAGACCCTGGGCGCAGTAGATAAGCTAGGGGGCAGTGCAGAGAATTGGTAATGCATTGAGCCTGCTATGAATCTGAGGTATCTTCTACAAGATTGTCCGATTGGGACATGCAGGTATGACTCCTTGCCCAGCATGGGCCAAAGTTGTTGTAGTGTTAACATTTTGAATTTTGGAACATCCAGGAAAGTATTTAAGATTGACAGGTCCAGTATTGGTTTCCAGGCTTTGTCCTTTCTGGGTGCTAAGAAAAGTCTTGAGTAAAATCCATGTCCTTGTTCTCGCTGTGGAACTTTTTGAATAGCTCCCATGTCCATAAGCACAGCAATCTGTTTTTGTGCCTCTGCCCATTGGTTTTGTGGCAGGTCTGGCATACCTTTTGGTTTTGGAAGCGTTTGGAAGTGGAACCTGTAACCCTGAGAAACAGTGTTCAGCATCCATTGGTCTTGGGTGATCATGTGCCAATTTTTTGAGAAAAGTGCTAGCTTTCCCCCTAGGGGTGCTGTCAACAGGTAAGTGCTTGGCATTTGCAGAGGGAAGTCATTGTGGACTGTTTCCTATAAGGTTGTGATTTATCTTCCCCTCCTTTGGGGGCTGAAGCACCCCATTGTTTAGGTCTGTAGGAGCCTTGGGGCTGAGATCTGCCTCTTGGGCATCTGTATCTGCCTCTTTGTGGTCTGTCTGACACTGAAAAGGACGAATTTTTTGAAGGCCAGTTTCTGCTAAATCTAGGTGGTTGAACCTGTAAGAAATCTTTCACTGTCTGCATTGACTTTGCTTTATCCTCCATTTTCTTTAACACCTCTTCTGCCTTAACACCAAACACAGTATCATGTTGTAATGGAGCATCCAATAATTTTACTTTAACATGGTCAGGTAAACTTTGTTCTTTCAACCAAGCAGGTCTACGAAAGACAGAACCTGTAACTGCGGCTCTATAAGAAGCCTCTAATGAATCAAAACCACATTGCAGACAATGCTTTCCCACTTGTTCAACTGCATGCAATAAAGCCTGCATTTCCTTACTGTCAGGAATTTCTGTATTTGAAACCATTTTCTTTTTTAATAATGACATGAGGTACTGTTGATATTTAAGCATGTGAAACTGACAGTTTAAAGCTCTAACAGCTAAAGTAGCAGAAGTGTAAATTTTTTTCCCCCATCTGTCCAGAGCTCTGGAATCCCTATCTGAGGTGACAGGGTTTTTGGCAGTGGGAGCCTTAACCCCTTTAGGACCCTGAGAAATAGTTTCTGGGTCTGCAGTGGGGTTTTTGTAAAGAAATATATGAGAGTCAGGGACCCTGTGGTACCTGTCTGGCTTGACTGGTGCAGGGGGTAAAGAATCCGGGGACAGACTGGATTCAGAAAAAACATCAACAACAATATCAAGCACAGGGGGGATAGCCAGGGGCCTGTGCTGAGGCAATAAAAGGAAATCTCTGAGCCTTTTCTTGGATTCTGAATAGTCCTGGCTCTCCCAATGGACATGCTCCCTCACGGTGTGCAGGGTTTCCCCAAAAGAATAATCCTCAGGCGGTGAAGCTGAAGGTATGGACTCTTCTGCATCAGAGTCCTCACAGGGAGGGAGAGAATATCCCTGATCAGAAGAGGAATCAGAGAAAATGAAAACCCGATCAGAGGAATCATAATCAGTGTCTTGCCTAGGCCTTTTGTCAAGAGGGGGATGGAAACCCCTGATCAAAGTAATAAGGTTCTCGGCCATTTTAAGCATCTGTTTCTTTGGAATGGATGACTGTTCCGGAGAATGCTGTACTTGTTTCCTTGTCTTTAATGGTGTTTTTGACTTTGCCTTTGCTGCTGTAGTAGCCTTAATTGTAAGCTGTGAAGGTCTGAAAACACCCACAGAAGCCGATGCCTGCACAGCAGCTCCGGACCCATCTGAGGGTATAGTGTTACACAATCCTTTTATTAAACTACTACATTACCTTTCCAACCCTATCTTTCATCTGATTACCAGTCTTTTATCAGGTGATATCCATCCCAACCCAGGCCCCTCTACCCCCACCTCCACACACAAACCTACATTACTTGCTGCTATAAACTCCCAAAGCATAGTCAACAAAGTCGCAACCCTCCATGCCTGGCTCACGCATAACAAACCTGACATCCTAGCTATCTCAGAAACATGGCTAAAACCCTCTATAAAAGACTCTGAAATAGTTCCAGCTAACTACTCTATTCTTAGAAAAGACAGATCCCACAAGAAAGGAGGTGGAGTAGCCCTCCTATATACATATTCCTTACTAATTACTCCCTACAACAAACCTATCCCACAATTTAACAACGCTGAATTACTCATAACTCTCCTACAAGTTAATAAGCATAAAAACATATGTGTAGTATCCCTTTACATCCCCCCAGGAGAAAATATCTCCACACATCCCCCCAGGAGAAAATATCTCCACACTTGAAGATATCCTCTCCTGGCTCTCTAACAACATCAGCAATGAAACCATAATCTTAGGAGATGTAAATATTAACTGGGCCTCCATCCAGTCACCAACTACCCCCCTTAACATCAACCTATATAATTTCTCCCAGCTTATCAACTCTGTTACATACCCGTCAAAAAAACTCTCTAGTGGCAGCATTCTAGATTGGATTCTAGTGTCACATCCCCATAATTTCTCAGACAGTGGTACTCTTCCCGACCCTCTAGGTGATCACATGCCCACCTTCACTCACCGTCTTCCCTGTATCATACACCACACCCACAATTACATTACTACCCGTAACCACAAAAACTTTAACTCAACAACCTTTTTAAATTCTCTAAAAGCAGTAAACTGGAACAATCTACGGACACTAGCCTTAGATGATGCAGTTGCTTACTTCAACTCAACATTCTTAGAAATACTAGACTCCAAAGCCCCCCTGCAGACAAAGAGAATAAAAAATAATTCTGCCCCCTGGCTTACCAAAAACACACTATCAACCATGCGCCTCAGAGATAAAGCCTGGGGACTACATCAGAAAAACAAAACACCTGAACACCATATTGAGTACAAAACACTTCGAAATAAAGTAAAGAAGTTTATTATCTCTGATAGACAAAAATACTTTTTTACACTCCAAAACAATAATAAAACTAATCCTCAAAAGTTTTGGAAAGGAATTTCTACCCTCCTTAATCCCAGTAAACCACACACTCCTACCCCAGACCCAAATGTCCCTGATTTAGACTTAGCTACTCAATTCAACTCCTTTTTCATTGAATCTATTAGCAAGCTAACTTCCTCCTTCCTTAGTCCCACCTCACCATCTAATTCACCCCCACCCTCTCCTGCAAACTATCCACCTTTCACTATCACTCCTCCCTCCTTACCATCTACTCACAGTCTATCCTCCAGCTCTTCTCCTACCCCAACTTCTACATCATCCTTACCTTCCTCCAACTCTCTTTCTCCACACTCAGCTCTATTTTCACTAAAACCAATACCCACTTCTACTATAAAGAAACTCCTACAGAAATTGAAGCCATGTACAAATGCACCTGATAACATTCCCTCTCACTTCCTAAGTATAGCTGCTGAAGCAATTGCCTATCCTATAAGCATTCTAATTAACCATTCCATCCATGAATGTACAGTGCCCCAACTCTGGAAACAAGCCTTCATCATTCCTCTGCATAAAGGAGGTAACAACTGTAACGTCAACAATTTCCGTCCCATTGCTATCCTGTCCCCCATTTCTAAACTCCTAGAAAAATGTGTCCAACTCTTACTACATCTCTTAGATAATAACCTTCTAACCCCTACTCAACACGGGTTCAGACCAAATCATAGCACTATGACAGCCCTACTCTCCTATCTTGAGAATGTTAATAAAGCACGTGACTCTGGCCAAATTGTCTCCACCCTACTACTTGACCTCTCTAAAGCCTTCGATACTATCTCACACAGCCTACTCTTAACTAAACTTTCACAACTTCACCTCTCTCCCTCCTCAGTAAACTGGTTCTCTAGCTATTTATCAAACAGATTCCAAGCTGTAAAATGGAAAAAGGCCACTTCCTCCTTTCTTAGTACCCCTACCGGAGTTCCCCAAGGCTCCATTCTTGGTCCCCTTCTTTTCAATATATTTATAAATGACTTCCACAAATCCATTCCATTCTCTAACATCATCCAATATGCAGATGATTCTACCATTATCTGCTCTGATACATCTCCCTCTATGCTCCAAAAGCTTACACAAGAAGCTTTTTCAATTACTGAACATTGGATGAAAATAAACCACCTAGCTCTCAATGCCTCCAAAACTAAACTAATGGTATTTACCCCCTCAAAACTACCCTTCGATATGAACACATTCTCTATTACTAGCGAAAATAACTCATCCTTGGAACTGGTGTCTGAAACCAAGTTACTTGGTGTCCAAATTGATAACCAGTTTAACTTCAACTCCCATCTACAACTAAATATCAAAAAAACCCATCAAAAACTAGGCATGCTCTATCGTCAAAATCAATTCCTTACATGCTCCTCTAAAATCACTCTCTCCTCTTCTTTTCTTATCCCCTCCCTTCTCTATGGAGCTCCTCTGCTAACCAATCTTCAGTCCTCTCTAAAAAACAACTTTCTTCATGCTATAACAAAATCGCTAAGTTCGCAAACGCCACAGGTCCTCCACCCACCACTGCACCTCTCTCCAAAACTAAACTGGCTTGAGTTACCTAATCAACTCAACTACACTCAGTTAACTTTAGCCCACAAGCTCATTCTCAACCCATCTCTCTGTCCCTCCCTGTCCTCCGCCTTCAGGATGCACCTACCCAATAGGGCTTTAAGGTCTAACAATCAAAACCTATTAGAAGTACACAAACCAACTCGTCCTCCAGGCAAAAACTTACTATCCTTTAACCTAGCTCGTCTCTGGAACTCACTCCCACCATCGATTCGCACTACTCTCAATCATAACATGTTTAAAAAATCTCTTCATATGTATCTAAGGTCCCAGTGGGAATGCTCTTGCTCCCACCCCTCATAAAAGGCCAAATGGGAATGCTCTTGCTCCCACCCCTCATAAAAATATGGTATTTACATCTTCCTTCACACTCATGTTACCTGATTGTACCTTATAAGCTTTTGTTCCTTACAAAATAACCACTCTGTATGTGTAAAGCAACATCACTCTTCTCTAAATAGTACTGTTTGAACTCCTAAAGTTTGAGTTTATTTTTTAAATATTTTGAGTATTGTTTGTTTGTTTCCCGAAGATTCAACTCATATGTTTGTATCTTGTACTATTGTATTTATCATGATACTGTTTGTACGTACTTTGTTATTGCTTTTTGGAGATTTTCTCCCCAGGACTCCATTGAAAACGGGTTCTTTTTGACCCAATGGACTATCCTGGTAAACCAACTGCAAATAAATAAATAAATAAATAAAATAGTGTCTGTAGGCCCAATACCTTGAGTTTCCACAGGCCTCAGTGTCTCCACGTGGCTGTCGGTTACGGCCTGTGGCTTTGAGTTAGCGGGTGTCAGGGGCTGTGAAAGCACCTCACTGAGAACTGGCGAATGGCCTAGAAGGGGCTTCGTCGTCGGTTTTGGACCTCGGATGCTTGTCCTTTTCTTTGTCTTTGCTTTTTTTTATAAATTCCGGTCGTCGGTTGTTCCGACAACATTATGTAATTAAACCTTCGGCCAAAATAATGTAAAGCAAAATCAAACCGACGTTTAATAGTGCGTTTATTGAATCTAGCACAAAACCGACTAGTAATGTCGTGGTCAGGGCCTATGCAAGGAATACAGTAAGAGTGAAAGTCCTTATGAGGTATTTGCTTCCCACAATAAATACAATTATTAACTTTTACTGACATCGGTCTGGAGCAAGAAAAAATTTCCCCAATGGGGTACTTAGCTTTATTGAAGACTTCGGTTCTGAAACTCAATTTTGAAAATCTCAGGAGTCGGCCGACTGGCACTTGCGAACTGCTTTTGCTTCGGGCACCGCACGGCAAGAAAGACTTGAGAAAATGGCGTTGGTTGCAACTTTTACACCCCTGGCGCACTGACGTCACGGAAGAGGCGACAGCAACCGACGCCGGACCAAGACTTTGGAACTCAGGCCGACTGCGGGTCGCCTGCCAGCAGGATAACCCAAGTGTAATGACTGCAACAGTGAAACACGATGAACATCTGGCCATCCGCATAGAGGTTGGGAGTGAGTGGAAGTGGAATCCATCTCTGGGAAACAATGTTTAAGATCCATCTGTCTTGGGTAATGTATTCCCAGTTTTTGACATGCAGGGCAAGTTTCCCTCCAAAAGGTGCAAGTACTTGGGCAAGGCTTGGAAGAGTTAAGGATAAGTCTTTGTGAGATTGTACCATAGAATGGAGGCTTATTACTCGCTGTTTTGGAGGTGGGAGCACTGCATTGCTTAGATCTGTGGAACCCCTGGGACTGCAGTCCTGGTGGTCTGCTGCCCCTGGGTTTGGACTGAGAAGGTCTGGGAGGGACTGGAAAAGACCAGCTTTTTGAAGGCCAATGCCTACTGAATCTTGGTGGCTGCACTTGTAAGAAATCTTTAACAGTTTGCATACATTTAGCTTTTTTCCTCCATCCTTTTGAGGATGACTTCTGCTTTACTGACAAATAGACGCGCTTGGTTTAATGGTGCATCTAGTAATTTTGCTTTGACATGATCTGGCAAGGTTTGTTCCTTAAGCCAAGCATACCTTCTAAGAACAGAGCAGTGACAGCAGCCCTGCAAGATGCTTCTAAAACCACATTACAAAGTAGTATGTTTACCAACTTGGTTAGCAGAATGCATTAACTCTTGTAAATCTTTATGTTCTGCACAATCAGGAATCAACATTATTTTCTGTTTAATTAGTTCCATAACAATGTTGCTGATACTTTAACATATGAAACTGGCAATTTAAAGCCCTGATGGCAAGAGTAGCAGAGGTGTATATCTTCTTACCACATCTGTCTAAAGCTCTAGAGTCCCTGTCTGAAGGGGTACGGTTTTTGGCTGTAGTAACCTTAATGCCTTTAAGTCCCTGGATCCGCAGCAGGATTCTTAAAGAGGAATTTGTGGGTGTCAGGTACTCTATAGTACCTGTCAGGTTTCCTGGGAGCTGGAGGCAAAGTATCATGGGTAAGGCTGGATTCCAAGAAGACATCATCTACAATTTCCAGAACAGCAGGGATAGCTAGAGGCCTGTGCTGAGGCAAGTTTAAAAATTCCCTGAATCTGTTTTTGGATGGTGAGTAGTCCTGGTTCTCCCAGCGGAAATGTTCCCCAAGGGTATGCAGGGTTTCACCAAAATAAAAAATCTGGTGGGTAAGCAGAGGGAATGGAATCCTCTGCATCAGAATCCTCATAGGCAGATAAGGGTATGTTCCTGGTAATCAGAAGGTTCAGAGTCATCAGACTCCTGATCTGAAGAATCAGAAGGAAATTCAGTTCTTGGTCTTTTTGAGGGGGAAGGCTGACTTCCCCTAATTAAAGTAATAACGTCTTCTGCCATTTTAAGCATTTGTTTTTGTGGCATGTGGGCCTGAGAATGCGCTTTGGTTGGTTTTCTAGGCGTAGTGCGATCTCTAGGCCTGAAAAATTCGGCATGTTTGGTTTGAAACAAAGTCGTTGGCTTAATATGGAAATTGGAAGGTCTGAATACACCCTCAGAAGCCAGTGCCTTCACAGCAGCTCTGGACCCATCCAAGGTAGAGACATCCGCAGGTTCCATAGTCGAAGAAGCACCTCGTGGCATACCGGACTCCGAATGGGTCTCAGTAGAGGCCCGTGAATCTGCAGAAGCTTTATCAGGGGCTACGAAAGCACCTCACTGAGTACCGGCGGACTGGCGACTTGCTCAACGGTAGCACTGTCGGCAGTTTTGGACCTATACTGTCTGTCTCTGTCTTTATCCTTGCGTTTTTTCGGAAGATCGGTAGTCGGATTGCTGATCGAAGCCATTTTGGAATATGGAGATCAAGAGCGAAAGAATTTAGCGAAAAAAACAGCCTGACGACGAATAGTTCGGGCACTGCATAAGGCACAAAATCGACGAGGGACGTCATGGTCTGGGCCTAAAAAGGTGACGCAGTAAGAATGAAAATCTCTGTGAGGTATTTGCTTTCCACAGGTAAGACGATTATTAATTTTTTCTGACATCGGTTAGAACAAGAAAAAAGGATTCCCAACGGGGTACTTATCTTTTAGAAGACATCAGGTCTGAAACTCGGAAAATGAAAATTTCAGGTGGCGGCCAACCAGCACTTACGAACTGCTTCTGCTTCGGGAACCACACAGCAAGAAAGACTGATATAATGGTGTTGGATGCATGTTTAATACCCCTGACGACCTGACGTCATGGAAGAGGCGATAGCATCCAACACAGAAATCCCAAGACTCTGGTATTCAGGCCGACTGCAGGCAGACAACCCAAATGTGATGACTGCAACAGTGAAACACGAAGAACATCTTAACACTCCCCCTTTCATAAAAAACAAGGCAAGTAGATCAGCCAGGGGTTTAAAGGCAATTGTCAACTCTTCTGATAAATTTACATAAGCAGCAATACAGTATTGAAATTCTAAGCTTTAAATGTTATTTATAACAGTTTGTGTTAAGATAACTCAACAGTAGTAGCAAATATATCTGTGATATTTAGAGAAAAATCAGTAAATATTTTTTCTTGTAAAGTATAAATGCATTTACCATTTTCAAGCCCCCCCACCCCACCCACAGGCCAGAAAGTACAGTTGTTTACACTTACCATAAATGAAGATGTTTGAGTGTATTCAGTGTTACAGTCATTACATTTGGGTAATCTGCTGGCAGGTTGCCCTCAGTCAGCCTGATTAACAAAGTCGTGGGTCCTACGTCAGTTGCTGTCCCTTCTTCCATGACGGCAGGTCGTTAGGGGTATAAAAGATGCAGCCGACACCATTACATCAGTTTTTCTTGCCCCAGATGTCAGATGCCACCCAAATGGAGAGCAAATAAAATTAAAAACACAAAAATATACCTCCAACCAAAAGCAAATACACCAAAAAGGCTTTTAAGCATAGTAAAAGAAAGTAGAGCTATAGTCAGAGAAAAACAGGGGGTTGTAGGGAGGGTAACCAGGACTGCAACAGTGAATACACTCTAACATCTACATTTATGGTAAGTGCACAAAACTGTACTATGTTCGTGTTTCACTGTTGCAGTCATTACATTTGGGTAGATTCCAAAAGCTATGGTTGGGAGGAGGAATTTATATAGCATTAGGACCAGCTATAAAGGCCCTGCAAGACAGCAGTGGCAAAGCCAGCTCTGGATTTAGAAAAAAATGGTAAATGATAATGCTTGATGAAAGTATGTACAGAACTCCAGGTAGCAGCTTCTAGAATATCCCTGGTAGGAACACCTCTGAGAAAGGCTGCAGAAGTAGATGCAGCCCTTGTGGAGTGAGATCTAATCCCCTGGGGGATAGTTTTTTTCCATGGTGCTTATAGCAGAAATGAATGCAATAGCTTATCTATTTAGAAATGGTTTTGAAATAGCTTTCCCCTCTGCCCCAGAAGCAAATACTACTAGCAATTGTTCAGATTTTCTTCGAAATTTAGTTCTGTCCAAGTAGAATCAAAGTTGCTTGTGCACGTCCAAGGAATGCAAAATCCGTTCCCCTTTGTTCTGTGGATTGGGAAAGAAGGTTGGCAAATGAATGGACTGATTAAGAGCCACACTGGAAACCACCTTGGCCATGAAGGATGGATTGGTCCTCAGAGATACCCTGTCCCCATGAAAGATGATGAAAGGCTCCACTGCCATAAGGGCCTGTAAATTCAGATATCCTTCTAGCTGAAGTGATTGCTAAAAGGAAGGCTGTTTTCCAAGAAAAAAAATTTAAGTCTGCAGTAGCAGCAGGCTTGAAAGGAGGTAGAGTGAGCTTCTCCAAAACAAAGTTAAGGTCCCAGGCAGGGGCAGGAGCTCTCTTGGGTGGTCTCAAGTTCTTTGCCCCTCTGAGATACTACTTGAGCAGGGGATGAGAAATGAGGGGTGGTTCTGTGTTACAGTGAGCTGAAATAGCTGAGGCATGGATTTTAAGAGAGGGAAAAAAAACAGGCCCTTGTGAAGCATCTCAGTTAAGTATTGCAAAATCTGAGGTAAATTGGGCGCTGCTGTGCTCATCCCTAAAGACTGGTTCCAGGCACAGAATCTTTTCTTTCTAGTACTAGGTCGAATCGCCTCCAAGATGACATCCATCACAGGTTTGCTGAGGGATGCCAAGGGTGAATTTAAGTGATTAGCCAGGCTGCAAGGTTCAATGTTGGAAGCGGAGGGTGCAGAATTTGGTTCTCCTGCTGAGACATCAAGGAAGGTGTCTGAGGCAGGTGCCATGGAGATATTTGTAACACACTGCGCAGGAGTGGTTACGAGTGTTGGCGTGGCCAGTCTGGAGCAATCAAAATCATTCTTGGTTTGCCCTGTTTGACTTTTTGCAGAAATTTGGAGAGCAGAGGCAGGGGGGGGGGTGTAGACTGATAGGTTTTTCCAGCTGAAAGACAGAGCATCCACTTTCCAGGCTTTTTTGTGGGGAGTCCTTGTGCAAAACTTGTCCAACTGGTAGTTCTGGGGGGAGGCAAACAGATCTATGTCTGGGCTCCCCCATTTGCTTGTCAATATGTTGAAAATCCGTGGTTCCAGTTTCCACTCGTGTGGGTCCATGAGATTTCTGCTTAGTCCTTCTTCCTGGCAGGAATTGAGCTTGTAGGTGCACTTGGTAGCTCAAGGCTATGTTCCACAATGCCATGGCTAGTCTGCAGAGGGGGTAGGAATGTGTACCCCCCTGCTTGTTTATGTACCACATAACCATGGTGCTGTCCGTCTTTACCATTAGTTGTCCTTAAAGGCTGTCAGAGCATTCTGTACAGCTAACATTTCTTTTTGATTGATATGTAGGTGCATTTGATTTGGGTTCCATTTGCCTTGAATGCCCTGCCAGGTGAGCCCCCCATGCACAGTCTGATGCATCTGTAGTTAGGGTTTGGGCGGCAGGGGGTAGTGTGAATGGCAGTCCCTTGTTTTGGTGGCATGCCTCTGCCCACCATAGCAACTCCAGGCATAGGCAAGGTATGAGAGGAATCATTGTTTCCAGGCAGTGACAATGTTGATTCCATAGACTTTTTAAGTAACAATGTAGTTTCCTCACATGCAGTCTTGCATATGGAATTAGAAGAATGCAGGAGGCCATAAACCTCAAGGTTTGCAGTATCTGTCTTGCAGATAGCAGGGTTTTTGTGGCCACTTGTTTGAACTAAGTTATCAAATGAATTTGCTTCCCTGGCGTGAGGAAAGCCATCTGGGCAGTTGTACTGAAGCTTGCACCCAGGAATGTAATCTGTTGAGAGGGTATCAGTTGTGATTTCTTTTCGTTTATGGTTTACCCCAGACAAGTTAGAACCATTTTTTTTTTTTTTTTTTTTTACAAACGCCCGATGACTTAGAAGTATGCCCTGGTTTTCTGCCTGAATTAGACAATCTTCCAAGTATGGATATATTTGAATATTTCTTTGCCAGCAAAATGCAATTACTGGAGCCAGGCACTTTGTGAATACCCTGGGCGCATTAGACAAGCCAAAGGGCAGTGCAGAGAACTGATAATGCAAGTAGCCTTCTTTGAAGCGTAGGTATCATCTGCAAGATTCCCTGATTGGGATGTGCAGGTATGCTTCTTTTAAATCTAGAGTTGCCAACCAGGCATATTTGCCTAGCATAGGAAGTAACTGGTGAAGAGTTAGCATCCTGAACTTTGGAATGTCCAGAAAGGTGTTTAGAATAGACAGGTCCAGAATTGGATGCCATAATTTCTTTTCTAGGTACCAGGAAAAGCCTGGAATAGAAACATTGTCCCTTTTCCTCTTCTGGTACTGGCTGAATAGCCCCCATGTTTTAAGAGGGAAAGTACTTGTTTTTGAGCCTCTGCCCACTGATTTGGGGGCAAGTCTGGCCACCCGTTTGGTGTTGGCAACGTGTGGAAATGAAATCTGTATCCCTGGGACACTATTTAAAACCCATTTGTTCTGGGATATGAGTTCCCAGTTTTTCTGCATGAAGAGCAATCTTAAGCAGTCCAATAATATGCTGTTGATATTTTAACATATGAAATTGGCAGTTTAAAGCCCTGATTGCCAAGGATGCATAGTATAAACCTTTTTACCCATCTATCCAGCGCCCTGGAGTCTCTATCTGAAGGGGTAGGATTTTTAGCAGTAGAAGCCTTAATGCCCTAGGGCCCCCTGAGAAATGGTTTCTGAATCTGCAACTGGATTTTTGAAAAGGAACTTGTGTGACTCAGGAACTCTGTAGTATCTATCAGGTTTACTAGGAGCCGGAGGCAGGGAATCAGGGGCAATACTGGATTCCGAAAACACATCATCAACAATGTCTAGTACAGGAGGTATAGCCAAAGGCCTATGCTGAGGTAGAAGGAGGAAATCCCTAAGCCTCTTTTTTGAATCAGAAAATTCTGGACTTTCCCAGTGGAAATGCTCCCGTAAGGTATGCAAAGTATCCCCAAAAGAAAAGTCCTTGGGGGGAGAAGCAGAAGGAATGGAATCCTCTGCATCAGAATCCTCATAAGTAGGTATGGACAAATCCAGGTCATTAGAAGAGTCAGAAGAAAGAGAGTCCTGATTAGAAGATTCATAGTCAAGCTCAGCCCTATGCCTCTTAGAAGGGAGGGGGGGTTTGACTACCCCTGATTCGAGTAATTAGATCTTCAGCCATTTTGATCATTTGTTTTTTTAGGCATAGGGGCCTGAACATGTGGCCTGGGCATCATTTTTTTAGACATAGATTGAGATTTAGGCCCTAGTATTAAAGGTGGAGTCAGTTTAATATGCAAGTCTGTAGGCCTGAATACATCCTCAGAAGCCGTGCCTGCACAGCGGCTCCAGACCCATCCAAGGTAGAGACATCCACGGGTTCCATAGGTGAAGCATCTCGCGGCATACCGGACTCCGAATGGGTCTCAGTAGAGGCCTGCGAGTCAGAAGTAGCGGGTATCAGGGGCAGCGAAAGGGCCTCACTGAGTACCGCGAACTGGCGAATGGCTTAGAAGAAGCGTCGTCGGCAGTTTTGGACCGCGACGGCCTGTCTCTGTCTTTATCGTTGCGTTTTTTCGAAATCCCGGTAGTCGGATGACTAACCAACATCATTTCTGGATAACTAAACAGAGAACTGAAATATTTAGAGGCAAAAATGTACCGACGACGGATAGTGCGCCGATTAAATAAAGCACAAAATCGACAGCAAGGTACGTCGTGGTCAGGGCCTAGGCAAGGAATACAGTACAAATTAAAATCTTTATGAGGTATTTGCTTTCCATAAGTAATGCAATTATTAACTTTTAATGACATTGGTAAGGAGCAAGAAAAAGTTTCCCCAACAGGGTACTTAGCTTTAAGTTGAAGACTTCGGTTCTGGAACTTGAAAACAGAAATTTCAAGAGTCGGCCTACCGGCACTTGCGAACTGCTTCTGCTTCGGGCACCGCACGGCAAGAAAGACTGATGTAATGGTGTCGGCTGCATGTTTTGTACCCCTGATGTCATGGAAGAAGGGACAGCAACAGACGCAGGACCCAAGACTTTGTTAATCAGGCCGACTGAGGGCAACCTGCCAGCAGATTACCCAAATGTAATGACTGCAACAGTGAAACACGAAGAACATCTACAGAGAGAGTCAGGGGGCAACCCTATCAACTAGGTGCACTGATACTGTTCATAAAAAAGATCTTTTATGCTTTTTGCGACATCCTTCCAGAGGGGGGTGCATATCTGGTACATGCAGATCCATTGTAAGAGATTCCCACTGACTGAGTCAGCCCTTGCATTGTCAGAGAGCAATATACAGCTGAACTTACTTTAACATACATTTACTATGTGCCCTTGCATTAAGAACACTAAGAAAAGGAAATCAGAAGTACTATATATACACATATACAGAAACACACACACACACACACACACACACACTGTGTGCACGTGCACAATGACTTATAATAAACATAGTTAAGCATTATTAATGTATATATTCTAGTAAATGTTGCTCAATGACTTACTTGGTCACTGTCACACACTGGCTATGTGTTCCACATGCAATCTTGGGTCAATGTCTTTCTGTCAGTATTTTTTTCTTTGTATTGAGAAGTGCATTTAATAACTGTTATTATCTTTGCCCTTGTAGCTTCTGCTGTGGCTGAAAAAGGTCCTGGGGCAGTTCACTTTCCTGGTTACCAAAGTATAAATAAATATGAAATAGAAAAAAGGAGGGGGAACATGACAAATAACTGAGGAACTAGTGAAGGACATTTTAAGTCTGGATCACTCATGAGAGAGAAAAATCCTCCCACTGAAGGCATTGGGAAGCAGCAGACTTAAGTTTAGAGTCCTACTTGTAAATGTACAGCAAGGATTATTTACTGCAGCGAGAGTTTTCACACCTCAGCATGAGAGTATGGGGGAGGGTTTATCAAGTTTGTTAGGGCTACAAAAGACTTCTCTTACAAAAAAGCTGTTTTTTTATCTTTCTTTTGCTGCAAGTAGCTATTTACAGCATAGAACAAGTTCTGGCAGACAGACAAATGAGGCCCAGTAAGTTAAAGGACCACTACGGGCAAATGATGAAGAAAACATATATTTTTTTATCTTGCCATGATTTACTACACCTCCCAAAGCTGCCTTCAGCAAAATAAGTACTCATTCCTAATTTTATTTTGTTTTTACTCTTGTCTGCCCTCATGGGGGCAGACATGGCGATTCCTTTGGAAAGCTAAATCTGTCCTATAATGCAGACTGTGAGGACAAATAGCCCTACCATTTGTTGTCAGACTAGACTTCCATTCACTTACAATGGAACTCCTGAAAAAAATTGCCAAGTTTGAGAGTCTGCAGCTCATGTGTCATTGACTGCTATGCGCCGAGTTTTACAAATGTTGTTCCTACTGATGTACTACACATTCACTGAAAGAAACTTGCAAAAGTGTCAACAAATTACTGAGATAAAAAAGACTTTTCACAAGGAGCAGTTTTGCAAGTTTCAGTTCCTGGCCAGGTTACTCCTCCCATCTCCCCTCCTTCAGTGGGCTACAGTCTCACATTTCCAGCTTTGCTAGATTCAACTATTTAGTCAGCTTTGCATGACAATAGAAATAAAAAAATAGCCTTGTGTGCCACTAAAACTGTTCCCTTGTATGTCTCTTCACTTATGAATAGCAATTCCCAAGGGTAAAAAAAAAAAAAAAAAAAAAAAAAAGCAAACTCATCAGTCCAGAGTTTAGGCTACTCTATCCATTTTTTAAAATGTGCACAGTAAAATATTCAACTTGTAATGCATTTTGGCTGCTGACATGGTTATCTTTACATAGTTATTCTCTTATAGTATAACCTGAACTTATGGTATTTAATGATAAATTTTACAATTCTCAGTTTCTTAATGACCTCCCAAGCCTCTGATGTGACCTAGTACTTTCTTACTATTGCTTTATCTAGTTTGTCTTAGTTGTAGACTTGTAGTGTGTTTCTCATCCTCTCAGCAACAGACTCCTGGAGAAGCATATACTTTTATTGAAAGAGGACCAGCAGCTGTAGCAGTGATACCATACTCCAAAACAATGCACTCAAACATAGTACTGATAAACACAAGGGAATGTATATGTCTGAATCAAGCAGTGATGAAATTGCTAGGGACTTCACCGAGCAAAATTTTACTCTTAATTTCTCCATTTCATAACGCATTACATTTGCACCACACTTACAAAGGCACATCTCCACCTTCCACAAACACAGCAACCCACACCCATACAACTGCTACGGTTTCTCCCTTCAGTTATTGCAAGCCAAAAACAACACTATTTAATAAGGATACCTACCAGACAAGTCTGCATAGCGCACTTGGTCTACCTGCATCATTGCAGCTCGCCCCCCCCCCCCCCCCCAGCAACTGCAACATTGCCTGAAACCACTGCTATGGTCCGGATTCTCCCTACCGTTATTGCAAGCCAAGAACAACACTTTTTAATAAGGATACCTACCAGACAAGTCTGCATATCACACTTGGTCTACCTGCCTCATCGCAGCTCGGGCCACCCCCCCAGCAACTGCAACATTGCCAGATAAAACCACTGCTACGGTCCGGTTTCTCCCCACAGTTATTGCAAGCCAAGAATAACACTTTTTAATAAAGATACCTACCAGACAAGTCTGCATAGTGCATCATCGCAGCTTGGGTCCCCCACTGCCAAGAACTGTAACATTGCCAGATAAAACCACTGCTATGGTCCGGTTTCTCGCCTACCGCTATTGCAAGCCAAGAATAACACTTTTTAATAAGGATACCTACCAGACACGTCTGCATAGCACACTTTGTCTACCTGCATCATCGCAGCTCGGGTTCCCCCCCAGCAACTGCAACATTGCCAGATAAAACCACTGCTACGGTCTGGTTTCTCCCTACAGTTATTGCAAGCCAACAATAACACTTTTTAAAAAGGATACCTACCAGACAAGTCTGCATAGGTGGCTGGATATTTACAGTTCTTGTTATTAGCAGATGTGGTCCTTAACAGTTATGTTTTAAACATTGTGACTGGCTATTTACATTTCCTTTTACAGCACATTTGTTACTTTTATTAATTATTTTTTAAACATTGTTTTGGCCGGCATGCACACCTGCAAGGCCCCCCTGGCAACTATAGCTTTGTCTATCGCCACTGGGTGTCATAACTTAACAATATACTTGCTGTATCTTGTCCCAAATAGATCTGCCTCCACAATGAATACTTGTAAAGTAAGGCAAGTACCATTTACTTGGTGTATTTTGTCCCCCAGATAGATTTACCTTCCTTTGTATTACTTGCACACAAAGGCCTTAAAGTAGTGTTTCTGCAACTAACTGCTTGCACTCCTAATTTCCTGTTTCAACCTCTTCCTTGCTTACACTTACATTACAGCTCCAAGGCTTCCACTTCTTATGCTGATTACTTTCCTTTGCAGTCTTCTGTGAGGGGGGCGGGACAGATCTCTACCGGCTTTTTCTGGTTATACCTTCCCCCATTTTGTATCTCCCTCCTCTAACTTCCTCCTCCCCCATGCACATTAACTAGTCTACATTAGTGGGGTCTCCTTGAGCGGTGCCCTTTTGAAAGTTATCTTTTGGCCTGCTTGTGGTGAGGAAGCTTCCCCAGACCTTTTTCAGTGTGAATGCATCAGTATAAGTAAATTAAACTAGTACAATACAGCCAGACACATTTGGTGTAAACTGAAACAAGTGGACTGATGCATTTGGTGTACAAAGAAAAGAAACAAGTAAGCCCATTGATATAATTGGAGTTAGTGTTAGCCCCGCTGCGCTCGGACTCGCTCCGCTCCCCTCCCTGCTTCCTATTCCCACCCACCCCCACTAGTGCTACATTTCAACTTAACTTAGCAACGCCCATCATGCTAAAGTACAGTTTTGTACCTACCATAAATGTAGATGTTCGAGGATCCACATTGCTGCAGTCCTAACTATTGGGTAGTCCGCTGTCCAGTCGGCCCGAATACCAAAGTATATGGCTGACGTCGGTCAAGACGCATTAGACTGACGTCAGTACGTCAGGGTACTAATGCGCATGACCGACGTCATATCCTCAGTCTTTTCTTGCCCCAGATGTCAGAAGACCCTAAAAAGACAAGGCCAAAACCAAAAACTCCAAACATACCTGCACCAAAAATATGTACAATATATACAAAATTACCAGAATACAACCTCACCCACACAACCACCCCTAAACACAGAGGGGAAGGAGGGAGGGTAAATTGGACTGCAGCAATGTGGATCCTCGAACATCTACATTTATGGTAGGTACAAAACTGTACTATGTTCTTCATTCCACACTGCTGCAGTCCTAACTATTGGGTAGAATCCCAAAGCAGAGGTAAGGGAGGCTGGCAAATCATAAGGAAGCAGGAGCTGACAACATGCCTTGCAAAATAGCTGTGGCAAAACCAGCCCTAGACTTAGAGTAGAGAGGAAGGTGATAATGCTTAGAGAAAGTATGCACTGAACTCCAAGTAGCTGCCTCCAAAATATCCTTAGTTGCCACCCCCCTAAGAAATGCTGTTGAAGTGGCAGTAGCCCTAGTGGAATGAGGCCTAATCCCAGCTGGAATCTCCTTGCCATGATGGGAATAACAAAATGCAATGCAAAACCCAATCCACCTAGAAATAGTTTGTTTTGACACAGGCTTGCCCTGAGAACTCAAAGCAAAAAAGAAACAAACAACTGCTGAGACTGCCTAAAATCCTTAGTCCTGCTTAAATAATAACGCAATTGCCTGTGTACATCTAAAGTGTGCAAAATCTTTTCCCCTTTATTTTGGGGATCTGCATAAAAAGTAGGCAAATGAATAGTTTGGTTTAAAGCCACACTAGAAACCACCTTAGGCATAAAGGAAGGATTAGTACGTAATGATACCCTATCCTTATGAAAAATCAAAAAAGGCTCAACCGCCATAAGGGCCTGCAACTCAGAAACCCTTCTTGCAGAAGTAATGGCCAACAAAAAAGCAGTCTTCCATGACAAGTATTTCAATTCAGCAGTAGCCGTAGGCTCAAAAGGTTGTAGAGTAAGTTTCTCCAACACAAAATTGAGATCCCAAGCAGGAGTAGGAGCTCTACGTGGGGGTCTTATATTCTTTGCCCCTCTAAGAAATTGCTTGAACAAAGGATGTGAAAACAATGGTGGGTCACAATTATAGTGAGCTGAAATTGCCGCAGCATGAATCTTAATGGAAGAGAAAGACAAACCTTTGTCCAATAACTCAGTAAGATATTGAAGAGCCACACTCAAATTAGGCTCAGAAATCTCCAAATTCTTTGCTGCAGTCCAAAATAAAAATCTCTTCCATTTTTCTGCGTACACTTTCCTTGTACTAGGTCTTCTGGCTTCCATAATCACATTTAAAACTTGTTGAGGAAGTTGAGACCTGCTGTCCTTCAAAACAGAATATGCCAGGCTGTTAGATGAAGAGAGTGAAGCTTGACATTGAGCAGGTGACCGTCCCTCTGAGACAAGAGGTGTGGAATCAAGGGTAAAGGCCATGGAGGCTTCCTTACCAGACTCCTCAGTAATGGGTACCAGTGCTGCCGAGGCCAATCTGGAGCTATTAAAATCATCCTTGGCTTGTCTTGTCTGACCTTTAGAAGCACCTTTGGGAGAAGAGGCAGAGGTGGAAAAGCATACACATGAAGATTTTTCCAACTGAAAGAAAGAGCATCCACTTTCCAAGCTGTGTGATGAAACCTCTTTGTGCAAAACTTTGGCAGCTGGTGGTTTAGTGGAGAAGCGAACAGATCTATGTCTGGAGTTCCCCATGACACTGTCAATTTTGAAATACATGAAGATCCAGTTTCCACTGTGGGGATCCATGATTTGTCTGCTTAACACATCTGCTAAGGAGTTCTGTGCTCCGGCAGAAACCTTGCCTGAAGAGTTAGTTGCAAGCTGAGCGCAGTCTCCCATAAAATCATTGCTTGCCTGCACAATGGGTAAGAATGTGTTCCCCTTGTTTGTTGATGTACCACATGACAGTTGTGTTGTCTGTTAGAATCAACACCTGCCCTGGAAGAAGTAACTCCTTGAAAGCCATTAATGCAAACTGGACTGCTAACATCTCTTTCATGTTGATATGTAGATGCTGTAGTCTGGCAGGCCACTTGTCTTGTATCCACTTTCCATTTAGATGAGCTCCCCAAGCAATGTCTGAGGCATCTGTTGTTAGAATCTGACTCGCCTCTGGCCGGGTCACAGAGAGTCCCTTGTTTAGGTGACATTCCTGAGCCCACCACAAAAATTCCTTTTGAATGCAAGGTATTATTTGAATGACAGTGTCCAAATCCTGGCAGTGCTGTGTCCATACATTTTGAGATACCATTGCAGCTTCCTCATATGCAGTTTGGCATTGGGAAGCACCAGAATACAAGATGCCATGAACCCTAAGGCTTGAAGGACTGTCCTTGCAGTCAGCCCGGACTGAAGAGATAGTTGATGGAAGTAACTGGAAAGATTCTTTTGTTTGTCCGGGGTTAAAAGGCCATCTGGGCTGCTGTATTCAGTCTCACACCCAGAAAGCACATGTCTTGAGAGGGTACTAGACTGGACTTTATTTCGTTCACAGAATACCCTAGGCATCTTAGCACTGCTATCACATATTCCAAATGCTGTAGAAGGTCTTCCTTTTCTTGAGCCAGAATCAGGCAGTCGTCCAAGTAAGGATAGATTTGAATTCCTTTTAGCCTGAAGTAAGCTATCACTGGAGCCAGAACCTTTGTGAATACTCTGGGCAGTAGATAAGCCAAAGGGCAATGCAGAGAACTGATAATGAGAATTTCCAGCTCGAAAACGCAGATACTTCCTGCAACTTAGTCTTATAGGCACATGAAGGTAAGCTTCCTTGAGATCTAAAGTTACCATCCAGTGATCTTTGCCCAGCAGAGGTAAAAGCTGTTGTAACGTCAACATTTTGAACTTGGGAATGTCCAGATAAGTGTTGAGGATAGATAAATCCAAAATTGGTCTCCACGTGTTCCCCTTCTTCGGTACTAGGAACAGGTGAGAATAAAATCCTAGGCCCCTTTCTGGCACAGGAACTGGCTGAATGGCCCCTATTTGGAGCAACAGAGAAATTTGCTTGTGAGCCTCTGTTCTTTGTAGAGGAGGAATGTCTGGCATGCCTTTGAAAGGAGGCAAGGTATGGAAATAAAACCTGTAACCTTGGTGAATGATATCCAGAACCCATCTGTCTTGGGTAATTAAATCCCAATTTTCTTTGAAAAGAGACAGCCTTCCTTCCAAAGGTGCTGCCAGGCGAGAATGCACTGGCAGCTGAAAAGGCAGGTCATTGGGTCTGTTTACGAAAGGACTGACCCCTGCCCTCACCAGAAGTCTGAGCAGGTGAACTCCCTGTTCTAGGCCTAAAAGAACCTTGAGCTCTGCCCCTACCACGTCTAGACCTACCCCTAGACTGGGAATCATAAGCAGGATATGTCCATCCCTTAAGTAGGCCAATTTCTACTAAACTTCGGAGGCTGCACCTGCAAAAAATCCTTAACAGTTTGCATAGACTTAGCCTTGTCCTCCATTTTCTTTAAAACTGCTTCCACAGGCGAACCAAACAACACATCAGACTGTAAAGGAGCATCCAAAATCCTTGTCTTAACATGCTCAGCTAAATTTTGATCCCTCAACCAGGCGTGCCTACGAAGAACAGAACCAGTGGCAGCCACCCTCGAGGAGGCCTGCACAGCATCAAAACCACACTGCAAGGAATGCTTACCCACCTGTTCAGACACATGAACTAAATCCTGCAACTCTTTACACTCAATACCTTCAGCCAGAGCATCCACCTTAGACTTCAATTGTGAAAGGAGATAATTCTGATATTTTAACATATGAAACTGACAATTCAACGCCTCATGGCTAAAGTGGAAGAAGTATACACTTTCTTTCCCCATCTATCCAAAGCCCTTGCCTCTTTATCAGGAGGAACAGGATTTTTAACAACAGAAGCCTTCACACCTTTAGGCCCCTGAGAGACAGTTTCCGGGTCTGCCCTAGGACTCTTAAAAAGATACTTATGGGCTTCAGGCACCCTATAGTACCTATCCGGTTTAACTGGGGCAGGAGGCAAAGAATCAGGATTCAGGGAAGCCTCTGCAAAAACATCTTCTACCACATTCAGAACAGGAGGTATAGCTAAAGGCCTATGCTGGGGCAAAAACAAGAATTCCCTAAGCCTCTTCCTGGAATCAGAGAAATCTTGACCTTCCCATTTAAAATGCTCCCTCATGGAATGCAGAGTCTCTGAAAATGAAAAATCCTCAGGAGGCGAAGCTGAAGGAGTAGAATCATCCACATCAGAATCAGAATAAGGAGGATACTCCTGCAAGTCTTCAGCCAAGACTCAGAAGCCTCGAACATTGCTCAAAACTCTCAAACTCAGGTTCCACCCTAGGCCTCTTATCAGGAGGGGGCATAGAACCTCTAATCATAGTAATCAAATCCCCTGCCATTTTTAGCATATGCTTCTTAGGCAAAGACCCTGAAACACTCGGAGAAACCCCCACTGAAGCTAAACTAGGCCTGCCTCTTAAAGAAGCCTTGGAAACAGAAGGGGAGGCCCTAACCACCTTAGGAAGAGAGGGAAGAACAGCCACCTGAGAAGCCCCTTCAGCCTGGCCTACTTCCTGAGAGGACACATCCTGTAACAGTAAAGTTTCTCCCTGAGACTCCAAAGAAACTCCTGGCAGAACCTCCGGCTCCACTGAGCCTTCTAAAGAACCAACGTCCGGGACTGTCGGTTCTTCCACTCTAGGCTTCGCTGCTTTGTCCTTGCGGTTTTTGGCCGAAGCGGGCGTCGGAGCATCCGACGGCATTTTATAATTACAACGCTTCCCAAACACTAACCTGGCACAGTCTAACCTTCTCTTAATAGTGCGTTTGTTAAACCTAGCACAAGAGCGGCATCCAACAACGTCGTGCTCAGGCCCTAAACAAGGTATACACAAAGTATGGTAATCCCTATGAGGTATCTGTTTCCCACAAGAAATACAGTTATTCACTTTTTCTGACATCCGGTTAAATACTGAGGCAAGAAAAACCAAAATATTCCAACGGGTACTTAGCCAACTTTGATTCGGTCTGAAACTCTGACTTCAGAAACTTTCAGAACGCCAACCTGCACTCGCAAAACTGCTTCTGCATCGGACCATGCGGCAAAAAAGACTGAGGATATGACGTCGGTCATGCGCATTAGTACCCTGACGTACTGACGTCAGTCTAATGCGCCTTGACCGACGTCAGCCATATACTTTGGTATTCGGGCCGACTGGACAGCGGACTACCCAATAGTTAGGACTGCAGCAATGTGGAATGAAGAACATCCACCAGTCACTGAATATGCCCCACCCCTGTACCCATTTCCTTCTCTTCCACTATTCCATATCCTATAAAGCACAGTCTTCCATCTAACTACCTTACAATCACAAACACCTCTCATCATCCACCACAACCACCCCACCCCAAGCAGATCTCTCACTCATGACCAAACCATGCCCAAACTACCCAAATCCACATACATACACCTCTTACTATTGCTCCTAGGTGTACCCACACTCCCACTGCTAACTTCTATCACCAACCACCAACAACAACTTAATTTTATCCATATGCCAAGAAAAACTACTTTCACTGACATTATTACAACACACCCATTTACTCAACTAGTCCCACATCACTACCAAACCTTCTTTATTCACCACTATGCACACAGGTCACAGCCATCACACTACCAGTCTCAAACAACTATAAAGAACTTTAAGACCCTAAACAAACTACTCAAACTCTATTTTATACCTCAGAACCTAACTCATTAGCTGCGGTGATATACACCCAAACCCAGGCCCAGAAAATCTAGGAGCCCCAACCCGAATGATACCCTACTCCACAGAGACAAATCCACGCTCCTCATTTTAAATTTAAATGTTAAGTATACTAAATAAAGTCCACGACCTTCATGCACTACTCTCCTTTTATCAACCCGAGATAGGCATACTAACAGTGACTTGGCTTAAACCAGGCAACCACAACAATGAAATCACTCCACCAGGTTACAGTATAATTCATAGTGATAGAATAGGTAAAAAAAGGGGGGGGGGGGTTCTGTAGTGTATAAATCTCACATCATCCTTGAGAAAGTAGACATAACAACCCTAGACCTCATAAAGTTGAACACGCTCTAACAAAACTAAAACTTAATGATAATAAACACATCAACATAATAGGGTGCTACATCCCTCCAGGCAACAATATCCCCATTACAGAAAAACTCCTAGAATGGATATCTAACTCCCTCCCCCAGGAAAGCATAGTATTAGGAGACCTTAATACTGACTGGCAAAACTGTTCCATTCATAAGCCACTCCCCAATATTAACCTACATGGCCTAACCCAACTCATCACTCCCCCCCACAAGAACACACAAGAGAACCAAACATCAATCCACTCTAGATTGGATACTCTTATCCCACCCATCACTGATATCCCTAGCAGGGTGTCTACCAGACACCAAGTAGTTACCAAGCCACATTCTTACTCAGATCAAAATCACCACAACTGACCCAAATATCTACATGCCTAATTAGAAACAAAAAACACTTTAACTGCTTCAACTTTATAAACGACCTAAAAATGTGCAACTGGGCCCCCCTTAAAAACCTACCTCTTGATGACGCTGTACTATAATTTCAATACTACCTTCTTACACACCCTTAATCATCATGCCCCATCCAGAACAACAAGAATTAAAACTAAATATGCCCCCTGGTTAGCCCCAGACAAAAAATCCCTCCTCAAAAAAAGAAACAAGGCCTGGACCAACTACCTAAACAGTAAACCCCAATTGAGCAAACAAATATATGTTGAACTACATAAAGCCAAAAAACTCACCAAAACAGACAAAACATCTTGCTACCAAAAGTTACAGGATAAGCACAGGAACAACCCACAAAAATTCTGGGAAGCAATTAACTCTATTCTACAACCAGGTAAAACAACTACCCCAACCTCAAAAACAGATAACCAAGAAGACATCCCCACACAATTTAATAAATACTTTACGGAAACCATCCAGACACTTACAAACAACCAACCCTATGACAACATCCCCATCCCTGCAAATCCACCCCACACCCCCAACTAACAATTGCCTCAAGTTCAGCTTCCACCCAGAACCAACCAAATCTATTGAAAAACTACTCCGCAAGCTCAAACCAACATCTCTAGCTGCAGGTAAATTACCCGCTGAATACCTCAACCTGGCTGCAGAAGCCATATCATATCCTGTCTCCATCTTAATTAACAGGTCCATCTCAGAGTGCATAGTACCCAAGCTATGGAAAATATCACATATCATCCCTCTACATAAAGGGGGAACCTCCCTGGAACTCTGTAACTACCGCCCTATAGCCATACTACCCCCTTTATCTAAAATTTTAGAGGGTAATACACAAGCAACTAATGCAATATCTCCTAGAAAATAATCTAAAAGCAACACAACAACATGGCTTTAGACCCTACCATAGCACCTCCACCGCACTAAGAGAATTCACCAACATTGTCAATACTCACAGAAACAATGGACTCCTTGTATCTGCCACCTTCCTTGACTTGTCCAAAGCTTTCAATATGGTTAACCACAATAAACTCCTCCTTTCACTAGCACCTCTAAACCTTACCACCCCTGCCATCTCCTGGTTCAAAAACTACCTAGAGGGAAGGAAACAAGCTGTTATGTGGAAAAACCAACTCTCCCCCTCCCTACCAGTCTCCCTAGGAGTACTCCAAGGCTCCATCCTGAAGTCAACTCCTCGTTGGTCAGATCCAACCATAAGCTAGTTACCCTAGATATCCACATCCCGCCCTCACTCCTCATTAAGGAAACCACAGTAAAACATTTCTCCAAGTGGTGAACTTCATGACACCCATGGAGATGGACAATACAGTTATGACTGCTGAATCCTACACAAATGCACTCTACAGGCACATACAAGGTGTCTGGTAGACATCCTGCTAGGGATATCAGTGATGGGTGGGATACAAGTATCCAATCTAGAGTGGATTGATGTTTGGTTCTCTTGTCTGTTCTTGTGGGGAGAAGTGATGAGTTTGGTTAGGCCATGTAGGTTAATATGGGAGAGTGGCTTATGACTGGAACAGTTTTGCCAGTCAGTATTAAGGTCTCCTAATACTATGCTTTCTGGGGGAGAGAGAGTTAGATATCCATTCTAGGAGTTTTTCTGTAATGGGGATATTGTTGCCTGGAGGGATGTAGCACCCTATGATGTCGATGTGTTTATTATCATTAAGTTTTAGTTTTGTTAGAGTGTGTTCAACTTTATGAGGTCTAGGTTTGTTATGTCTACTTTCTCAAGGATGATGCGAGATTTATACACTACAGCAACCCCCCCTTTTTTTACCTGTTCTATCACTATGAATTATATTGCAACCTGGTGGAGTGATTTCATTGTTGTGGTTGCCTGGTTTAAGCCAAGTCTCTGTTAGTGACTATCTCAGGTTGATAAAAGGAGAGTAGTGCATGAAGGTCATGGACTTTTAGTATACCTAACATTTAAATTTAAAATGAGAAGCGTGGATTTGTCTCGGTGGAGTAGGGTATCATTCAGGTTGAGGGTTGGGGCTCCTAGATTTTCAGGGCCTGGGTTTGGGTGTATATCACCGCAGCTAATGAGTTAGGTTCTGAGGTAAAAATACAGACCGAGTAGTTTGCTTAGGGTCTTAAAGTTCTTTATAGTTGTTTGAGACTGGTAGTGTGATGGCTGAGATCTGTGTGCATAGTGGTGAATAAAGAAGGTTTGGTAGTGATGTGAGACTAGTTGAGTAAAAGGGTGTGTTGTAGTTATGTCAATGAAGTAGTTTTTCTTGGTATATGGATAAAATTAAGTTGTTTTTGGTGGTTGGTGATAGAAGTTAGCAGTGGGAGTGTGGATGCACCTAGGAGCAATAGTAAGAGGTGTATGTATGTATGCGGGTTTGGGCATGGTTTGGTTATGAGAGAGATCTGCTTGGGATGGGGTGGGTGTGGTGGATGATGAGAGGTGTTGTTTGTGATTGTAAGGTAGTTAGATGGAAGACTGTGCTTTACAGGATGTGGAATAGTGGAAGAGAAGGAAATGGGTACGGGGGGGGCAGATTCATTGATTGGTGGTTAGCATGATGGGCGTGGCTAAGTTCAGTTGAAATGTAGCACTAGTGGGGGAAGATGGGAATAGGAAGCAGGGAGGAGAGCGAAGTGAGCCCGAGCGCAGCGGGGCTAACACTAACTCCAATTATATCAATGGGCTCACTTGTTTCTTTTCTTTGTACACCAAATGTATCGTTCCACTTGTTTCTGTTTACACCAAATGTGTCTGTTTGGCAGTATTGTACTAGTGAAATTTACTTATATTTATGCAGTCACACTGAAAAAGGTCTGGGGAAGCTTCCTCACCACAAGCAGGCCAAAAGATAACTTTCAAAAGGGCGCAGCTCAAGGAGACCCACTAATATAGACTAGTTAATGTGCATGGGGGAGGAGGGAGTTAGAGCAGGGAGATACAAAATGGGGGAAGGTATAACCAGAAAAAGCCGGTAGAGATCTGGCCTGCCCCCTCACAGAAAACTGCAAAGAAAAGTAATCAGCATAAGAAGTGGAAGCCTTGGAGCTGTAATGTAAGTGTAAGCAAGGAAGAGGTCGAAGCAGGAAATTAGGAGTGTAAGCAGTTAGTTGCAGAAACACTACTTTACTTTAAGGCCTTGGTGTGCAAGTAATACAAAGGAAGGTAAATCTATCTGGGGACAAAATACACCAAGTAAAACTTGCCTTACTTTACAAGTATTCAGTGTGGAGGCAGATTTATTTGGGACAAGATACAGCAAGTATATTGTTAAGTTATTCCACCCAGTGGCAATAGACAAAGCTATAGTTGCCTGGGGGGGCCTTGCAGGTGTGCATGCTGGCCAAAACAATGTTTAAAAAATAACTAGTAAAAGTAACAAATGTGCTGTAAAAGGAAATGTAAATAACCAGTCACAATGGTTAAAACATAACTGTTAAGGACCACATCTGCTAATAACAAGAACTGTAAATATCCAGTCACCTATGCAGAATTGTCTGGTAGGTATTCTTATTAAAAAGTAATGTTCTTCGTGGTTCACTGTTACAGTCATTACTGTAGGGTTCTTCCTGCTGGCAGCAGTCCTAGATCAGCCAGAGTCCCAAAGTCGGGTCCGACGTCGGCTGAAGTCGCTCCTGCCCTGACATCAGTGCACCAGGGGTATAAAGACCTCAGCTGATGCCATTTTCCCCAGTCTTTCTTGTCGTGCGGTGCCCGTTGCAAAGCAGTTCGCAAGTGCAGGTCGGCCGACTCCTGTTTGTTTTTGGTGGCTTTTGAATTGAAGACTTCTTCTTTTGAGCTAAGTGCCCCGTTGGGGAAACCTTTTTCTTGCTCCAGTCTGATGTCAGAAAAAGTTAATAACTGTATTTCTTGTGGGAAGCAAATACCGCATAAGGATCTTCACTCTTACTGTATACCTTGCTTAGGTCCTGACCACGACGTAGCTAATTGTATTGTAGGTTTTGTGCTAAGTTTAATCAACGCACTATTAGGTGTAGGTACGATTTTGCTTTCCATTATTTTGGAAAAAGATTTAATTACAATATGTCGTTGGATTCTTATCCGGCTACTGCAGTGTATAAGAGGCACAAGGATAAAGACAGGCCTCCGAGGTCCAAAGTGGACGACTTTATTCAACCAGAGCCAGTTGCCGGTTCGGCTGTCGTCAGTGAGGCGCTTTCGCAGCCCCTGTCGTCTGCCACTTTTGAACCGCTTGCCTGTACTGACTCCAGTGAGGAGCCAATGGGGCCTTCAGACTTTTCAGGGATTGGACCTCCGGATATTGCTCCCTCAGATGGATCCAAAGCCACTGTGCAGGCACCGGCTTCTGAGGGAGTTTTTAGGCCTACACAGCTTCATGTACAGATGACTCAAGTTTTGCAGTCAAGGACAAAGGCAAAGACTAAGGCTCCGGCAAAGACAAAGCAGCATGCACAGGCACCTTCTGTTCAGGGCCCTAGACCTCAAAGACAGATGCTTAGAATGGCTGGAGACCTGTTAACTATGATCAGGGGTTCTCACCCCCCTCCTGACAAGAGACCTAGGCTAGAGCCAGATTATGATTCCTCAGATCAAGTTTCGATTTCTTCTGCTTCTTCTGAGCAGGATTATTCCTTCCCTCCTTATGAGGATTCTGATGGCGAAGAATCCCTTCCTTCAGCCTCTCCTCCTGAGGATTATTCATTTGGGGTAACCTTGCTTGACATGAGAGAGCATTTTCACTGGGAAGGGCAGGAATACTCTAAATCTAAGAAAAGGCTTAGGGATTTTCTTCTGCTTTCACAGCATAGACCCCTGGCTATTCCCCCTGTACTGGACATTGTGGATGATGTTTTTACAGAGGCATCTCTCTCTCCTGATTCTTTCCTCCTGCTCCTGTCAAACCGGATAGGTATTATAGGGTTCCAGATTCCCACAAATATCTTTTTAAGAATCCTTCAGCTGATCCAGAAACTATTTCTCAGGGCCCTAAGGGTGTTAAAGCGGCCTATGCTAAGAATCCTATTCCCTCTGACCGAGAGTCCAGAGCCTTGGGAAGATGGGGCAAAAAAGTTTATACTTCTGCTACATTGTTTATTAGAGCTTTGAATTGTCAATTTCATATATTAAAATATCAGCAATACCTTTTGTCTGTGTTAAAGCAAAAGATGTCTGCTGTTTCTGGTGGTGCAGACAATAAGGAATTACAGGATTTATTGCATGCTACTGAGCAGGTGGGTAAACATACCCTGCACTGTGGTTTTGATTCTTTGGAGGCTTCTTACAGGGCTGCAGCAACTGGCACAGTTATTAGAAGGCACACTTGGTTAAACGAGCAAAGTTTGCCTGAGCAGGTTAAAGCAAAGCTTTTAGATGCCCCTTTGCAACACAATGTTTTGTTTGGGGCCAAAGCTGAGGAAGTATTGAAGAAAATGGAAGACAAAGCCAAATCTATGCAGACGGTTAAAGATTTTTTACAGGTACAACCCCCTAGATTTAGCAGGAATTGGCCAGCTAAACCCTGGTCCTTTCTGAGCTCGGACAGACCTCAGAGGGGCAGATACAGGCGTTCCAGAGGTAGGGGTCAGGCACAGCCCCCTTTCAGAAATAAGCAGTGGAGTGCCCCCTCTCCCAAGGGAGAGGAAGATAGGTCACAACCTTACAGGAAACAGTCATTATGACTCTCCCTTACTAGCTCCAGGGGCATCCCTCCTGGATGCGCCTTTGGGAGGAAAAATTTCTCTCTTTTATCACAACTGGAGATGCATAACCCAAGACAAATGGGTTCTGGACATAGTTCCAAGGGGTTACAGGTTTCATTTCCATACCTTGCCAAGATCAAACGGGTGGCCAGATCTGCCAAAGCATCAATGGGCAGAGGCACAACGGCAAGTTCGGTCCCTCATGGATATGAGGGCCATAGGTTTGGTACCAGATTCAGAAATGGGGCAAGGGTTTTATTCAAGACTTTTCCTGGTTCCCAGGAAGGAAAACGCATGGAGACCAATCCTGGACCTTTCCGTATTGAACACCTTCCTAGAAATTCCAAAATTCAAGATGCTCACTCTGCAGCAGCTGCTGCCTACGTTGAGCAAGAATGCTTGGATGGTGACTTTGGACTTGAAGGAGGCTTACCTGCATATTCCCATATGGCAAGAGTGCAGAAGGTACCCGAGATTTAAAGTAGGCTCGAGGCATTACCAGTTCTCTGTGCTGCCCTTTGGCTCATCTACTGCGCCCAAGGTCTTTACAAAGTGCCTGGCACCAGTAATGGCATTTTGCAGACAGAAGGGAATTCAAATATACCCTTAACTGGACGATTGTCTCATTCAAGCTGACGACAGGGAGACTTTACTTCAGCATCTAACATTTGTGCAGCATCTTCTCTTGTGCCTAGGGTTCACGGTGAACCTAAAGAAATCAAACCTGGTGCCCACGCAGCAAATTACTTTCCTGGGTGCGCTTCTGAGCACTACAATCCAGATGGCTTATTTGACACCAGACAAAAAAGTGCAACTGGCTTTTCAAAAATCTGGCTTTAATGAGTCAGCTGTCTGCAAGAAAAATTCTGCAGGCTCTGGGTTACATGGCATCCTGCATTCTGTTAATACCACATGCAAGGCTGCATATGTGGAAGATACAGTGGTACCTCAAGAGTGTATGGTCTCAGCATTGCCACAGTCTGGAAACAGTGATCGCAATTTTGCCTGGTCTCCGGCAAGAGTTTCTTTGGTGGGCCGAGGCCTGTCTCCAAAACAAGGGGAGGCCTTTCTGCCCCATTCCAGCCAATCAAGTCATAACGATGGATGCTTTGGATCATGCATGGGGAGCCCACATTTAAGGGAAATGTCTTCAGGGTGCCTGGACAGAGGACCAAATGCATCTGCACATAAATTTGAAGGAGATGCTAGCTGTACAGAATGCCCAGACAGCCTTCAAAGATCTTATTCTACTGGGGCAATTACTGATAAAGATGGACAACACTACGGTGATGTGGTACATAAACAAGCAGGGAGGCTCTCATTTTTACCCCCTGTGCAGTTTGGCCATGGCTCTGTGGAACACAGCACTAGCCAACAAGGTGGACTTACTAGCTCAATTCCTGCCAGGAAAGGACAACACTCTGGTGGACAGTCTAAGCAGAACTCTTTTGGATTCACACGAATGGATGTTGGATGTTCGGATATTCAGGATGACAATGGAGGTATGGGGGTGGCCGGACATAGATCTTTTTGCATCTCCCAAAAACCATCAACTTCAAACGTTCTGCACGAGGACCTACCACAAGCTAGCATGGAAAGTGGATGCTCTTTCATTCAGTTGGAAGCACCTCTCAGTATATGCTTTTCCTCCTTTGCCTCTTCTTCCTTGGGTACTTCTGAAAATCAAACAGGACAGACCACGAATGATTTTACTGGCTCCCAACTGGCCTCGGCAATTCTGGTATTCCACCCTGATGAACCTGGCTCAGAGTCCACCCTGGATTTTGCCACAACTTCCACATTTACTGTCTCAACGAGACGGCCAGATACTGCACAGCCATGTCAAAACACTGAATCTAGCAGCCTAGCAGATCCAGGGTCTTTAAATAGTTCTACCCTTACCAAACAGGTACCGGACGTAATTCTTGAAGCTAGACGGCCCAGCACCAGGAAATCTTATGCAGGTAAATGGAAAAGATTTTGGTCCTGGACTCAGGCTCAGGGTTTTGATTCTGCAGTTCCAAACATTCCTCTGATTTTACAATACCTAACAGAGATGTTACACAAGGGCCTATCGTTTTCATCTATCAAAATTCATGCTTCTGCTATTTCTGCACATTACAATACGGATCCCCCAATCTTTTCTCATCCGTTACTTAAGCAATATATGAGAGGGGCGAAAAATATAAGGCCTCCTTTAAGAGCACCAGTTCCCACTTGGGATCTCAACTTTGTTTTGGAAAAGTTAACTATCTCCTTTTGAACCTGTAGCTTCCACAGATTTAAAGTTTTTATCATGGAAAACTGCTTTTCTTTTAGCCATTACCTCTGCCAGAAGAGTTTCGGAATTGCAAGCTCTCATGGCTGTAGAATCCTTTATTATTTTTCATCAGGACAGGGTGTCCCTGAGGACTAATCCCACCTTTATGCCTAAGGTGGTTTCGAAAGTAGCCTTGACTCAGACTATTCATTTGCCTACCTTTTATCCTAATCCTCAAAGTGAAGAGGAAAGTATTTTGCATTCTTTAGATATACACAGGCAGCTTCATTTTTACCTGGACAGGACCAAGATTTTCAGGAAATCGGACCAATTGTTTGTGGCTTATGCTTCTACCTCACAGGGGAGAGCAATCACTAAGCAGACTATTTCTAAGTGGATTGCCCACTGCATCAAGTTCTGTTACTCTCATCATGGTAAGCCTGTTCCTGTTAATGTCAGAACACATTCTACCAGAGCTACCGCCACTTCGGCAGCTTTTCTCAGTGGAGTTCCTACCAAGGAGATCTTAGAAGCTGCAACTTGGAGTTCTATGCATACTTTTTCTAAGCACTACAATCTCCCTCTCTATTCTAAATCTAGGGCAGGTTTTGCCTCTGCAGTCCTGCAGGGTTTTGTGGCCGCCCCTTCTGTTCCTTCTCCATCCACCCTTTCTTAGCTTTAGGATTCAACCCTACAGTAATGACTGTAAAAGTGAAGCACGAAGAGCATAGTACAGTTGTGTACTCTTACCATAAATGTAGATGTTCGAGTATGTTCACTGTTACAGTCTGGGTTATCCTCCCTCCTGTCCCCTCTTTTGTTGTTCTTTGAGTGCTGTCTGTGTTTCCTTGGCATTTCTTTTTTCTCCGAAGTATTTTTGCTGGTGATATTTGGGAATGTTCTGGTTTACGTTTGCTTATTCTTTTTGATTAAGCTTTTGGCCTTTATTTTTGGACACCTGACATCTGGGGCAAGAAAATCCGGGGAAAATGGTGTCGGCTAAGGTCTTTATACCCCTGGCGCACTGACGTCAGGGCAGGAGAGACTTCAGCCGTCAAACCCGACTTTGGGACTCTGGCCGATCTAGGGCTGCTGCCAGCAGGAAGAACCCTACAGTAATGACTGTAACAGTGAACATACTCGAACATCTACATTTATGGTAAGAATACACAACTGTACTTTATTCTTGGCTTGCAATAACGGTAGGGAGAAACCGGACCGTAGCAGTGGCTTTATCTGGCAATGTTGCAGTTGCTGGGGGGGGGGGCCCGAGCTGCGATGATGCAGGTAGACCAAGTGCACTATTCAGACTTGTCTGGTAGGTATCCTTATTAAATAGTGTTATTCTTGGCTTGCAATAACTGAAGGGAGAAACCATAGCAGTTCTGTGGGTGTAGGCTGCTGTGTTTATGGAAGGTGGAGGTCTGCCTTTGTAAGTGTGGTGCAAATGTTATGCATTATGAAATGGAGAAATTAAGAGTAAAATTTTGCTCAGTGAAGTCCCTAGCAATTTCATCACTGCTTGATTCAGACATATACATACCCTTTGTTTGTCAGTACTATGTTTAAGTGCATTGTTATGGAGTATGGTATCACTGCTACAGCTGCTGGTACTCTTTCAATAAAAGTATATGCTTCTCCAGGAGTCTGTTGCTAAGAGGATGAGAAACACACTACAAGTATACAACTAAGACAAACTACATAAAGCAATAGTAAGAAAGTACTAGGTCACATCAGAGGCTTGGGAGGTCATTGTTAAGAAACTGAGAATTGTTGTAAGATTTATCATTAAATACCATAAGTTCAGGTCATAGTATAAAAGAATAACTATGTAAAGATAACCATGTCAGCAGCCAAAATGCATTACAAGTTGAATATTTTACTGTGCACATTTTAAAAAATGGATAGACTAGCCTAAACTCTGGACTGATGAGTTTGCTTTTTTTTTTTTTTTTTTTTTATTGGGAATTGCTATTCAGAAGTGAAGAGACATACAAGGGAACAGTTTTAGTGGCACACAAGGCTATTTTTTTATTTCTGTTGTCATGCAAAGCTGACTAAATAGTTGAATCTAGCAAAGCTGGAAATGTGAGACTGTAGCCCACTGAAGGAGGGGAGATGGGAGGAGTAACCTGGCCAGGAACTGAAACTTGTAAAACTGCTCCTTGTGAAAAGTCTTTTTTATCTCAGTAATTTGTTGACACTTTTGCAAGTTTCTTTCAGTGAATGTGTAGTACATCAGTAGGAACAACATTTGTAAAACTCAGCGCATACCAGTCAATGACACATGAGCTGCAGACTCTCAAACTTGGCAGTTTTTTTTCAGGAGTTCCATTGTAAGTGAATGGAAGTCTAGTCCGACAACAAATGGTAGGGCTATTTGTCCTCACAGTCTGCATTATAGGACAGATTTAGCTTTCCAAAGGAATCGCCATGTCTGCCCCCATGAGGGCAGACAAGAGTAAAAAGAAAATAAAATTAGGAATGAGTACTTATTTTGCTGAAGGCAGCTTTGGAGGTGTAGTAAATCATGGCAAGATAAAAAATATATGTTTTCTTCATCATTTGCCCGTAGTGGTCCTTTAAACAGAGAAGCAGCTCTTTTGCAGAAGGTGTACTTGGATGACAGTGCTTCATAGTTCTGCCATTATATTTTAACGGCATGAGAAAAAGTACAGTTGTGTATACTTACCATAAATGTAGATGTTTCAGAGTGTATTCACTGTTGCAGTCATCACTTTTGGGTTATCTGCTTGCAGTAGTCCTCAGTCGGCCTGATTAACAAAGTCTTGGGTCCTGCATCGGTTGCTGTCCTTTCTTCCATGACGTCAGGTCATCAGGGGTATAAAACATGCAGCCGACACCATTACATCAGTTTTTCTTGCCCCAGATGTCAGGTACCCCCTTAATGGGAAACAATTAAATCTATAAATATACAAGGGTATAGCTCCAACAAAAAAGCAAATACAACAAAAAGCTTTTGAAGACAGTAAAGGAAGTAGAGGTACATCCAAAAATGAAGGGGACTGGAGGGAGGGTAACCAGGACTGCAACAGTGAATACACTCGAACATCTACATTTATGGTAAGTGTACACAACTGTACTATGTTCTTCGTGTGTCACTGTTGCAGTCATCACTTTTGGGTAGATTCCCAAAGCTAAGGATGGGAGGAGGAATTTAAATAGAATTAGGACCAGCTAAAAGGCCCTGCAAGACTGCAGTGGTAAAGCCAGCTCTGGATTTAGAGAAATTTGGCAGATGGTAATGCTTGGGGAACGTATGTACAGAACTCAAAGTAGCAGCTTCTAGGATGTCCCTGGTAAGGATGCCTCTGAGAAAGGCTGTAGAGGTAGATGCAGCCCTGGTAGAGTGGGGTCTGATCCCCTGTGGGATAGGTTTTCCATGATATTTGTAGCAAAAAAGAATGCAATGGCCTAACCATTTGGAAATGGTTTGCTTTGAAATAGCCTTCCCCTCTGCCCCTGCAGCAAATACCACCAGCTGATCAGATTTCCTTTGAGGTTTAGTTCTGCCCAAGTAGAATCTAAGTTGTCTGTGCACTTCTATGGAGTGCAGAATCAATTCCCCTTTGTTCTGTGGATTAGGAAAGAAGGCTGGCAAATGTATGAACTGATTAAGGGCCACACTGGATACCACCTTAGGCATGAAGGAGGGATTAGTCCTGAGGAACACCCTGTCCGCATGAAAGGTGATGAAAGGCTCCACTGCCATGAGAGCCTGTAATTCAGATACCCTTCTTGCTGAAGTGATTGCTAAAAGGAAAGCGGTTTTCCAAGAAAGGAATTTTAAGTCCGCAGTGGCAGCTAGCTCGAAAGGAGGAAGGGTGAGCTTTTCCAATACAAAGTTGAGGTCCCAGGCTGGAGTTGGAGCTCTCCTGGGTAGTCGTAGATTTTTGGCCCCTCTGAGGAACTGCTTAAGCAGTGGATGAGAGAAGAGGAGTGGTTCTATGTTATAATGAGCGGAGATGGCTGAGGCGTGAATTTTGATGGTGGAGAAAGACAGGCCCTTATGAAGCATCTCAGTTAAGTATTGTAAGATCTGAGGTAAATTGGGGACTGTTGTGCTCATCCCTTGAGATTGGTTCCAGGCACTTCCATTTTTCAGCGTAAGACTTTCTGGTGCTAGGCCTCCTTGCCTCTAAAATGATATCCATCACTGGTTTACTGAGGGATAGTAAAGGAGATATTATGTAATTAGCCGGGCTGCTAGATTCAGTGTTTGAAGTTGAGGACGCAGAATTTGGTACTCCTGCTGAGACAATAGAGTAGGAGTCTGAGGCAGGTGTCATGGGGCCCACAGTGACACACTGCGCAAGAGGGGGTAACAGTGTTGGCGTAGCCAGTCTGGTACAATCAAAATCGTCCTTGGTTTGTCTTGTTTGATCTTTAGTAGTACTGTGGAGAGCAGAGACAGAGGAGGAAAGGCATAAACTGATAGGTTTTTCCAGCTGAAGGACAGAGCATCCACTTTCCAAGCTTGTTTGTGGGGAGTCCTTGTGCAGAATTTGTCCAACTGACAGTTTTGGAGCGAGGCAAACCGGTCTATATCTGGGCCCCCCCATTTGCTTGTCAACATGTTGAAAATCCTTGGTTCCAGTTTCCACTCGTGGGTCCATGAGGTTTCTGCTTAGTTAGTCTGCCAGTGTATTTAGTTTTCCTGGCATGAATTGAGCTTGTAAATGTAGCTGATAGCTCAGGGCTGTGTCCCACAATGCCATGGCTAGTCTGCAGAGGGGGTGAGAATTTTTACCTCTCCCCCGCTTGTTTATGTACCACATAACCGTGATCTTGTCTGTCTTTATCATTAATTGTCCTGGAAGAATGTGGTCCTTGAAGGGTGTCAGAGCATGCTGTACCGCTAACATTTCTTTCTGAATGATATGCAGGTGCATTTGACTTGGGTTCCATTTGCCCTGAATGCACTTCCCTGCCAGGTGGACCCCCCATGTAGTCTGATGCATCTGTTAAGGTGTGGGTGGTAGGGGGTAGTGTGAATGGTAGTCCTGTTTTTGGTGGAAGGCCTCTGCCCAGCAAAGGAACTCTAGGTGTAGGCAAGGTATGATAGGAATCATTGTTTCTAGGCTGTGAGAATGGCGACTCCATAGGCTTTTTAGATACCACTGTAGTTTCCTCATATGCAGTCTTGCATATGGAATTAGAAGAATGCATGACGCCATGAACCCCAAGGCTTGCAGATAGCAGGGTTTTTGTGGCCACTTGTTTGAAGTAGGTTGCCAAATGAATTTGCTTTTCTGGCGTGAGGTAAGCCATCTGGGAGGTTGTATTCAAGCTTGCTCCGAGAAATGTAATTTTTTGACAGGGTACCAGTTGAGATTTCTTTTCACTTATGGTGTACCCCAGACAAGTTAGAACCCTTTTTACAAAGGCCAGATGATTTAAAAGTATGTCCTGGCTTTCTGCCTGAATTAGACAATCGTCCAGGTATGGGTATATTTAAATACTTTTTTGCCTGCAAAATGCAATAATTGAAGCTAGGCACTTTGTGAATACCCTGGGCGCAGTAGATAAGCCAAATGGAAGTGCAGAGAACTGATAGTGCGTATAGCCTGCTTTGAAGTGTAGGTATCTTCTGCAAGATTCCCTGATTGGGATGTGCAGGTATGCTTCTTTTAAATCTAGTGTTGCCAACCAGGCGTCTTTGCCTAGCATAGGATGTAATTGGTGAAGAGTCAGCATCTTGAATTTTGGAATCTCCAGAAAGTTGTTTAGAGTAGACAGGTCCAGGGTAGGACGCCATGATTTGTCTTTTCTGGGTACCAAGAAAAGTCTTGAGTAGAAACCTTGTCCCTTTTCCTCTTCTGGTACCAGTTGAATAGCCCCAATCATGCTTAAGAGAGAGAGTACTTGTTTTTGAGCCTCTGCGCACACATTTGGGGGAAGGTCCGGCCACCCATTTGGCATTGACAAAGTACAGTTGTGTACACTTGCCATAAATGTAGATGTTCGGGTGTATTCACTGTTGCAGTCATTACACTTGGGTTATCCTGTTGGCAGGCTACCCTCAGTCGGCCAGAATTCCAAAGTCTAGGTCCGGCGTCGGCTGCTGTCGCCTCCTCCCTGACGTCAGTGCACTAGGGGTATAAAAGATGCAGCTGATGCCATTTTCTTCAGTTTTTCTTACCCCAGATGTCAGGTGCCCCCAAAAGGGTAGGCTAAAAAAATATGCCAATAAAACATGCATGCACCAAAATATATTATACCTTCATCTACAAGCAAATACACCACATAGGTAGTATAGATTAGAGAAGTGCAGATAAGCTCCAGCACAGAAATGGGGGATGGTGGGAGGGTAACCTGGACTGCAACAGTGAATACACTCGAACATCTACATTTATGGTAAGTGTACACAACTGTACTATGTTCTTCGTGTTTCACTGTTGTAGTCATTACACTTGGGTTGAATCCCAAAGCTATGGTTGAGAGGCTGGAGCTAATATAGCATTAGGAGCGGCTATGAGGCCCTGCAGAACTGCAGTGGCAAAGCCCACCCTGGATTTAGAGTAGAGTGGTAAATGATAGTGCTTTGTAAAGGTGTGCACTGAACTCCAGGTAGCAGCCTCTAAAATGTCTTTGGTTGGTACTCCCCCGAGGAAGGCTGCTGCTCTAGTTGAATGTGGCCTAATGCCCTTAGGCACTGGTTTGCCATGTTGTGAATAGCAGAAACGAATGCAGTGGCCTATCCACTTAGAAACAGTCTGCTTTGAGAGAGCCTTTCCTTGTGATCCTGCAGCATATGCCACTAGTAGTTGCTCCGTCTTTCTGAAAGCTTTGGTTCTGTTCAAGTAGAAGCGTAGTTGTCTGTGTATGTCCAAAGAATCCAGAATTCTCTCCCCCTTATTCTGTGGGTTTTGATAGAAAGTAGGCAGATGAATAGCTTGGTTAAAGGCCACACTGGAGATTACCTTAGGCATGAATGTCGGGTTTGTCCTCAGAGAAACCCTGTCTGGATAAAAAATGATAAAAGGTTCCACAGCCATGAGTGCCTGTATCTCTGAGACTCGCCTTGCAGAAGTTATTGCTAGGAGCAGAGCTATTTTCCAAGATAAAAACTTTATATCAGATGTAGCGGCTGGCTGAAAAGGAGGCAGGGTGCGTTTGTCCAAGACATAATTGAGGTCCCATGCAGGTATTGGTGATCTCCTTGGAGGCTTTAAGTTTTTGGCTCCTCTGGGGTACTGCCTTAACAAAGGATGAGAAAAGATCGGTGGCTCTGTATTGTAATGAGCCGAAATGGCAGGGGCATGAATTTTAATTGATGAAAAGGATAGGCCTTTGTCCAGCATCTCAGTTAAGTATTGCAAAATCTGAGGAATATTTGGTACAGCTGTGTCAATTCCTTGTGCCTGGTTCCAAGCACAGAATCCCTTCCATTTTCCAGCGTAAGATTTTCTGGTACTAGGCCTTCTGGCCTCCAAAATGACATCCATCACAGCTTTAGTGAGGGGCGCGTTTTGTATGACTACATTATCCGCCATGCTGCCAGATTTAAGGTCTTTAGCTGGCTGTGCAGGATCTGAATGTCTTGTTGGGATAGTAGATGAGGTATTTGAGGCAAGGTCCAAGGCGGGCATTGAGACAAGTTCCTTAGAATTGGATACCAGTACTGGCGGGGCCAGTCTGGGGCAATCAGTATCATTTTTGGCTTCTCGTCTGACCTTTAGGAGTACCTTGGGGAGGATAGGCAGTGGAGGAAAGGCATATACTGCTAAGTTTTTCCAGCTGAAAGATAGGGCGTCCACTTTCCATGCTTGTCTGTGATAAGTCCTTGTGCAGAATCTTTTTAGTTGGTAGTTGTGAGGAGAGGCAAATAGATCTATCTCTGGGCATCCCCATTTCCTGGTTATCATGCTGAAGACTTGCGGATCCAATTTCCACTCGTGGGGATTTATGAGGTTTCTGCTTAGTTCGTCTGCCAGAGTATTTATCTTTCCTGGCAGGAACTGTGCCTGCATATGTACTTGGTAAGTCAATGCTGTGTCCCACAAAGTCATGGTTAGTCTGCAAAAGGGGTAGGAATGAGTGCCTCCCTGCTTGTTTGTATACCACATGACCGTGGTGTTGTCTGTCTTTATCAGTAATTGTCCTGGATGAAGTAGGTCCTTGAAGGCTGTCAGGGCATTCTGAACAGCTAGCATCTCTTTTTGATTGATATGTAGATGCATTTGATTTGCGGACCATGTGCCTTGAATACACCTTCCTGCCATGTGGGCCCCCCCGGGCATAATCTGATGCATCCGTTGTTAATGTTTGCCTGGCTGGGGGTAAAGTGAATGGCTGCCCCTTGTTCTGGTGACAAGCCTTCACCCACCATCGAAACTCCTGTTGCAGGCAGGGAATGAGGGTAATTATTGTTTCCAGACTGTGGCAATGTTGATTCCAAACACTTTTTAGGCACCACTGAAGTTTCCTCATATGCAGTCTCGCATATGGAATTAGTAGAATGCAACATGCCATAAAGCCCAAAGCCTGCAGAATTTTTCTTGCGGATAACTGGGACTTTGTTGCCAACAGGTTGAAATAGGTAGTCAGTTGTCTTGGTTTGTCCGGCGTGAGATAAGCCATCTGGGCAGTTGTATTTAAGCTTGCACCCAGGAATATTATCTCTTGAGAGGGTACTAGTTTTGATTTTTTTTCGGTGACTGTGCACCCTAGGCCTGTTAGAAATCTCTTTATAAATGCCAGATGCTGTAGTAGAATGTCCTTGTTCTCTGCTTGAATGAGGCAGTCGTCCAAGTAAGGATATATTTGTATTCCTCTGTCTGCAGAATGCAATTACTAGTGCCAGGCACTTTGTGAAGACCCTGGGCACAGTAGATAAGCCAAAGGGCAGTGCAGAAAATTGGTAGTGCATTGAACCAGCTTTGAATCTGAGGTATCTTCTGCATGTTTGTCTGATTGGGACATGCAGGTAGGTATGCCTCTTTTAGGTCTAAAGTCACAAGCCAAGCCTTCTTGCCCAGCATGGGCAGAAGCTGCTGTAGAGTCAACATTTTGAATTTTGGTATATCCAGAAATGTGTTTAGAATAGATAGGTCCAGTATTGGTCTCCAAGTCGTGTCCTTTCTTGGGACCAAGAAAAGTCTTGAATAAAATCCTTGTCCCTGCTCTTGTTCTGGTACTTGTTGAATGGCCCTTATGTCCATGAGGGATGAGACTTGCTTTTGTGCCTCTGCCCATTGATGTTTTGGCAGGTCTGGCCAACCGTTTGTCCTTGGCATTGTATGGAAGCGAAACTTGTAGCCTTGTGACACTATGTCTAGGACCCATTTGTCCTGGGTTATTATGCGCCAATTTTGAGAAAAAAAGTGCTAGTTTTCCCCCTAAAGGTGCTGCCAGAAGATAAGTGCTTGGTGCAGGTAGGGAGAAGTCACTGGAACTGTTTCATGTATGGCTGTGATTTGTCTTCTCCACTTTTGGAGGTAGAAGCACCCCATTGTTTAGACCTGTACGAACCTTGGGGCTGGGATCTGCCTCTTGGGCGTCTGTATCTGCCCCTTTGTAGTCCGTCTGACACTGGAAAGGACCAATTCTTTGTAGGCCAGTGTCTACTAAATCTAGGTGGCTGTACCTGTAAGAAATCCTTAACCGTTTGCATAGATTTAGCTTTGTCCTCCATTTTCTTTAACACCTCTTCTGCTTTAACACCAAACAAGGTATCATGCTGTAATGGAGCATCTAATAATTTTGCTTTGACATGATCAGGCAGATTTTGTTCTTTTAACCAAGCATGCCTCCTGATTACAGAACCCGTAACAGCGGTCTTGCAGGAGGCCTCCAAAGAATCAAAACCACATTGCAAGGTACGTTTTCCAACTTGTTCAGCTGCATGCAATAAATCCTGTATTTCTTTGTTTTCTGCACATTCAGAATTTATCAACATTTTCTGTTTAAGCAATGACATAATATATTGCTGATATTTGAGCATATGAAAAAGACAATTTAAAGCTCTTATAGCCAAGGCAGCAGAAGTGTAAATCTTTTTTCCCATCTGTCCAAAGCCCTAGAATCCCTGTCAGAAAAGCCCTAGAATCCCTGTCAGAGGGGGTAGGGTTTTTTGCAGCTGAAGCCTTGACACCTTTGGGACCCTGAGAGATTGTTTCTGGGTCAGCAGCAGGGTTTTTGAAAAGGAATTTATGAGAGTCAGGAACCCTGTAGTACCTGTCTGGCTTAACAGGAGCTGGAGGTAAGAAGTCAGGGGTCAGACTGGACTATGAAAATACATCTACAATGTCTAACACAGGTGGAATAGCCTGTGTTGTGGTAGTTAAAGGAAGTCTCTGAGCCTTTTCTTAGATTCTGAAAAATCTTGGCTCTCCCAGTGAAAATGCTCCCTCATGGTATGCAAAGTTTCCCCAAAACAGTAATCCTCAGGAGGAGAGGCTGAAGGGACAGATTCTTCAGCATCAGAATCCTCATAGGGAGGAAGAGAGTATTCCTGATCAGAAGAGGAATCGGATGAAATGGAAACCTGATCTGAAGATTCATATTCTGTCTCTTGCCTAGGCCTTTTATCAGGTGGGGGATGGGAACCCCTGATCAAAGTAATTAGGTCTTCGGCCATTTTGAGCATCTGTTTTTTGGGCATGGAGGCCTGTCCATGAAGCTGTTGTATTTGTTTCTTTGTCTTTAAAGGTGCTTTAGTCTTTGCCTTTGAAGCTGAAGTCGTTTTAATGTATAACTGAGTAGGTCTGAAAACACCCCTCAGAAGCCGATGCCTGCTCAGCGGCTCTGGACCCATCTGAGGGAATAATCTCTGAAGGTCCAATACCTTGAGCTTCCAGTGGCCTAGTTGACTCCACGTGGGAGTCGGTAGCGGCCTGCGGGTCTAAAGTAGTAGGCGCCAGGGGCTGCGAAGGCGCCTCACTGAGAACTGGCGACTGGCTTAGAAGAAGCTTCGTCGTCGGTTTTGGACCTCGGATGCTTATCCTTTTCTTTCAGTTTCTTGTGAATTCCGATAGTCGGATGGCTATCCGACGACATTGTATAATTAAATATTCTGCCAAAATAGTGTAATGCAAAATCGTACCGACGCTTAATAGTGCGTTGGTTAAATCTAGCACAAAACCGACAACAAGCAACGTCGTGGTCAGGGCCGAGGCAAAGAATACAGTATGAATGAAAGTCTTTATGAGGCATTTGTTTCCCACATAAAATACAATTATTAACTTTTTCTGACATCGGTCTGGAGCAAGAAAAAAGTTTCCCCAACGGGGTACTTAGCTTTTGAAGAAGACTTTGGATCTGAAATTTGAACACGAAATTCTCAGGAGTCGGCCGACCGCCACTTGCGAACTGCTTATGCTTCGGGCACCGGGCGGCAAAAAAGAGTGAAGAAAATGGCGTTGGCTGCATCTTTTATACCCTGGCGCACTGACTTCAGAGAGGAGGCGACAGCAGCTGACGCCGGACCTAGACTTTGGAATTCAGTCCGACTGAGGGTAGCCTGCCAGCAGGATAACCCAAGTGTAATGACTGCAACAGTGAAACACGAAGAACATCGTGTGGAAGTGAAATCTGTATCCCTGGGACACTATATTTAAATCCCATTTGTCCTAGGTAATGAGTTCCCAGTTCTTTGCATGAAGAGCAATCTTTCCCCCACAAAGGGGCAGTCAGAAGTTAAGTGCTTGGAAATTTTAAAAGGAAGTCATTGAGACAGTTTACCATAGGGGGGAATCTTGTTATTCCCAGATTTGGAAGAGGAGGAACCCCACTGCTTAGTTTTGCGAGTCCCCTGGGACTGAAACCTGGGGTTTTTGCTGTGCCTGGGTTTGGATTGAGAAGACCCGGAAGGGGCTGAAAAGGACCTATTCTTAGAGGGCCAGTGCCTACTAAATATAGGAGTCTGAACTTGTAAAAAATCTTCAACAGTTTGCATAGATTTAACTTTATCTTCCATCTTTTTAAGAACTTCTTCAGCCTTGTTGCCAAACAGGCGGTCCTGATTTAAAGGAGCAACCAATAATTTAGCTTTAGCATGATCAGGCAAATATTGCTGCTTAAGCCAAGCATGCCTTCTAAGCACAGACCCAGTAACAGCAGCCCTGCAAGAGGCCCCTAAAGAATCAAAACCACATTGCAAAGTATGTTTTCCAACTTGTTCAGCAGAATGCATTAAATCCTGTAAGTCTATTTTCCACACAGTCAGGATCAACATCATTTTCTGTTTAAGCAGTCCAGTAACATGTTGCTGATACTTTAACATATGAAACTGGCAGGTTAAAGCCCTAATGGCCAAGGTTGTAGAAGTGTAAACATTCTTATCCAATCTATCCAGCGCCCTGGAGTCTCTATCAGAAGTGGTAGGATTTTTAGCAGTAGAAGTCTTAATGCCCTTGGGCCCCTGTGAAATAGTCTCTGGATCTACAATAGGATTTTTGAAAAGGAACCCGTGGGACTCCGGGACCCTGTAGTATTTGTCAGAGTTACTGGGAGCAGGAGGCAGGGAATCGGGGGGCCAAACTGGATTCCAAGAAAGCATCATCAACAATGTCTAGTACAGGAGGAATAGCCAAAGGCCTATGCTGAGGTAGGAGAAGGAAATCCCTAAGCCTCTTTTTTTGAATCAGAAAATTCCTGGCTTTCCCAGTGAAAATGCGCCCTTAGAGTATGTAAGGTTTCCCCAAAAGAAAAATCCTCAGGAGGGGAAGCAGAGGGAATACAGCCCTCTGCAGCAGAATCCTCATAAGTAGGTAAGGACAAATCCAGGTCATCAGAAGGGTCAGAAAAAACAGAATCCTGATCAGAAGATTCATAGTTAAGCTCGGCCCTAGGCCTCTTAGAAGGGGGGGGGGGGTTGGCTACCTCTTATTAGAGTTATTAGATCTTCAGCCATTTTTAATAATTTGTTTTTTAGGCATAAAGGCCTGAGCATGTGACCTGGGCATCGTTTTTTTAGACATGGATCGAGATTTAGGCCTTAGTAATGAAGGACGCGTTGATTTAATATGCAAGTCTGTAGACAACCTCAGATGCCGGTGCCTGCACACGGGCTCCGGACCCATCCAAGGTAGAGACATCTGTGGATTCCACAGCTGAAGTATCTCGCGGCATACTGGACTCTGAATGGGTCTCAGTAGAGGCCTGCGAATCAGAAGTAGCAGTTATCAGGGGCTGCAAAAGCTGCTCACTGAGTACTGGCGAACTGGCGACTGGCTTAGGAGAAGCGTCGTCGGACGTTTTGGACCTCAGTGGCCTGTGTGTTTTTATCTTTGTGTTTTTTTGGAATCCAGGTAGTCGGATGGCTAACCGACAAAATTTCTGATTAATTAAACCGAGAAACAAAATATTTAGAGGCAAAAATATACCAATGACGGATAGTGCGCTGATTAAATAAAGCACAAAACCGACAGCAAGGTACGTCGTGGTCAGGGCCTAGGCAAGGAATACAGTACGAATGGAAATCTTTATGAGGTATTTGCTTTCCACAAGTAATGCAATTATTAACTTTTACTGACATCGGTAAGGAGCAAGAAAAAGTTTCCCCAACAGGGTACTTAGCTTTTAGTTGAAGACTTCGGCTCTGAAACTCGAAAATGAAAGTTTTAGGAGTCGGCCGACAGGCACTTGAGAACTGCTTCTGCTTCGGGCACTACACGGCAAGAAAGACTGATGTAATGGCGTCCGCTGCATGTTTTATACCCCTGACGACCTGACGTCATGGAAGAAGGGACAGCAACTGACGCAGGACCCAAGACTTTGTTAATCAGGCCGACTAAGGGCAACCTGCAAGCAGATTACCCAAATGTAATGACTGCAACAGTGAAACACGAACATCATCAACACCACTTCCTTACGTCTGGCATAACTCATATAAAGAGGACTTTGAAGTTTACTCTTGAAAGAAGGAAGGAAAGCAAGAAAATAAGATCACGTTACCAAGGCAAGCCTCATCATCCGCCATTTTGAGAGAAACACATTAAAACTGTAAAAAAAAAAAAAAACACTGAGTGATTTTGAGGCATTAAAATAGCTCAAAAACAAAGATACAATGAAAAAATATGTGTTTTTGAGTTCTAAGGTGGAGCTATCAAGACAGTTATCCTGCCTTCAGGGGCATTAGGCCACTGGAACATTCCTGTCAAGGGTAAAAAAGTTATCAGTTTTTCCTAGGAACAGATGACAGAGGGCCAAGATGTTCCTCCAAGCAAACAATGCAGTGTTCTGCAGGATATCTACCAACTGGGAGGCACCACCCACAAAAACTGACCTGGCATCAGGCTTTCTGCAGGTACCTCTGGGAAAGGAGAATGCTTCTGGGGGCCAACTCCTCTTTCTTGTGCCTAACAGAACACTTCCCAAAACAAGGGGTAATCTAGAAAAAGAAGGTATGTACTCACCATAACATTCCATGTTGGTAGTCCATCTCGCCCTTCATTTTTACATATGGGTTCGGAGCCGATCCTCGGTTCCGACTTGGCCGATTTACAAGCTGGAAGACTTCTGGTTGGCTCTTGACTAAGCAGGTATCCCATGGTGCACCAGTACAATCCCCAGATCTTGTTTGCTGCTCACTAGAATAAACAACCATAAAAACAACCAACACTAAAGTGTTTCCAACCAAGGACAACCAAATTATTACTTCCAGATCTTCCAGGATGGAGGCAGGAGGGCGGGTTGGTAAAAATGAAGGGTGAGATGGACTACCAACATGGAACGTTATGGTGAGTACACAAACTTCTTTACGTTAGGTAGTCCGATCTCACCTTCATTTTTACATATGGGACAGCGTCCCTAGTGCCTTATTCCTGGGTGGCTCATTGGAAAATACTCTTGAGCACAGTGGATCACACTAGCTAATTAGTGGAGCACAGTAGCTGCTGCACAAATATTATTAAGTGGTACTCTGGCTTGAAAGGCTGCAGAGGTAGACAGTGACCTGGTAGAATGAGCCTTGATCCTGTAGGGAAAGGTTTGCCCTCTGAGCTATAGATAAAGGCTATACAACTGGAAATCCAATTAGATGGTGTCACTTTAGAAAATGGTAAGCCCAATCTGCAGTCAAAAAAGGAAATGAACAATTAATCTGATTTCCTGAAAGCCTTAGTCAGCTGTAGATAAAAACGTAGTTGTCTATGAACGTCTAGCTGATGAAAACAGTATTCAGCTGCATTACAGTGGTCAGGGAAGAAAACTGGGAGTTCTATTGATTGGTTTAAAGTAGCATTAGAACAAACTTTGGGAACAAAGGAGGGATTAGCACGTAATGACACCCTGTCTTTATGAAAGATCAAATACAGTGGTTTAATAGACAGGGCCTGTAGCTCCGATACCTATCTAATTGATGTGATCGCTACCAAAAGCAAAGTCTTCCAAAACAAAAAATTTAGAGAAGATGAGTGGGAAGATTCAAAGGGTGGAGTAGTCAATTTGGACAACAGAAAATTTAAATCCCAAGAAGCCACTGGTTTTTGCAGAGGTGGTCTCAACAGAGTGGCCTCTTTCAAAAAGGTCTTGCATAGCTTATGAGACATTAAATTGGTATCTGGAAAACCTAAATGAAAATGAGAAATCGCCGCCAATTGGACTCTAATAGTGGCAGCGGCAGATCCTTGTTGAAAAAGCTCAAAGAAAATCCAGAATCACAGGGATAGAAGCAGTGAATGGATCTACATTCATTCTCTGTGCCCAAAATAGAAAATCTTTTCCATTTACTGCCATACAGCCTCCTAGTTGAAGGTTTATAGGAGGACATAAGAATATGTGACACTGAAGATGATACATCATGAAAAGCCTGACTATGGATGGAACTGGAGCAGCCATGCTATAAATTTGAGGGTGTGGATTGAGGGGTGTAGCAAACCCGACATGTGAGTCAATAGATCTGGAGCTGGGTCCAGAATCCAATGATCGTCCAGGAGGAGAGGCTCGTGGAAGGGGAACCAGACCTGATGAGTCCAGTAAGGAGCAATGAGGATCAACTTGCTTCCCAGTCGACTGGCTTTCTGAATCACTTTGGAAATGAGAGGGATTGGAAGAAAAGCATACAGAAGTCCCATGGGCCAATCGTGAGCCAGAACGTCTCTGGGAGACTCCCCCGGAGGGAGAATGAGGGAAAAATAGCTGCTGCATTCGGTATTGACTGGGCTGGCAAAAATGTCACAGCAAGGCTGTCCCCATTTCCGGAAAAACTGATCCACTGTTTCCCTTTTCAGAGACCACTCGTGAGGCATTAGGATTGCCCGGCTGAGCTTGTCGGCTATCACGTTGATCGTCCCTGGAATGTGTGTTGCAACCAGAAAGCACTGGGAAGAATTCACCCATTCCCAAACTCGCATGGCCTCTCAACAGATTGGGTAAGATCTGGTACCGCCCTGTTTGTTGATATACCAAACCACCGACATGTTGTCTGATTGTATCACAATTGTCTCTAGAGGAAGAAGGTCTTGAAGTGCTTGTAACGCCAGAAGCACTGCCCTCATCTCCAGAACACTGATATGCAGATGAGCCTCGTGTTCTTGCCATGTGCCTTGGACAGTCCTGCGGAGATAATGCCCCCCCCCCCTGATCTGGGAGGTTTCCGCGGTCACAGTGGCAACGGGTTGGGCTGGAACAAAGGGGGCACCCGTGATCAGTTGATTGGGATCTATCCACCAACGAAGGTCCTTCTTGCATGATTCCGTCAGCAGGATAGGATGACTCAGTGGGAGAAATTGGAAGGACCACTGGGAAAACAGAGGCCACTGGAGAATTCTCATGTGCAACTTGGCTAATGGTACCAATAGAATTGTGGAAGCCCTAGTCCTGAGAAGCTGAAGAACCCACTTCCCTTTGACTTTTTGCAAAGGGAGAAAACGTTGAACTTGGGAGATTAAGTTCTGTGCCCTTTTGGAAGGGAGACGAGCTGTCATGTTCACTGTGTCTACCGCTGCACCTATAAAAATCACAGATTGAGAGGGCAATAATGCAGATTTTTTCCAATTTATGGAGATCCCTAACTGAGCACAAAGTTGAATCGTGGCATCCCTGTTTTGGATGAGTAGATGCCTGGTGAGGGCGGTCAGGAGTCAGTCGTCCAAATAAGGAAACACCTGGAATCTCTGACGTCTCAGGTGAGCTGTCACTACTGCCATGCATTTGGTGAATACCCTGGGGGCTGTGGTGAGACCAAAGGGCCAGAGCCCGAAACGGATAGCGACTGGCTCCCAGCCAGAAGCGTAGATGGCTTCTGGATGGCTTGTCCATTTTTATGTGGTAACGGGCATCCTGAAGATCCAGAGAGCACATCCAAAAGTCTTTCCCTAACAACGGGAGTATAGACAGCAGAGTTACCATCCAAAACTTGTCCTTCTTCACTGATTCGTTCAATCTGCTGAGGTCCAATACTGGCCTCCAATCTCCAGTTCGTTTTGGAACTAAAAAGATAAAAAGAACCTGGAGTAAGTTCCGGATCCTATCTGGTCTGCTGGCACAGGTTGGGTGACGTTTTGCGAGCAACTTGTTGATCTCCACAGTTGCCTGATCCCTGTGATTTGGATGGTACATTTGGGATCCTTTTTGGAACAAACGGTGAGAGGGAAAAGGGTACGATATAGCCTCTGGTAACCACTCTTTGTACCCACTTGTCTTGGGTGATATTTAGCCAGGCTTCTTGGTACAAAGAAATGAAACCCCCGACCGGCCCCAGAGAAGCACAGTAGGGCTCCACATCAGGAGCGCTGATAAGGCCGTCCTCGAAAGGAATCACGGCCTTGTTAGTATTGCGGACCGCCCGTGCCTCTAGGGAGACGTCTGCCGTTTCCTCCTCCTTTGCCTCTGAAGGAGGATTCACCCTGTGTGTCAGGAAAGACCCTCTGGGACTTCTTGAACCACATTTTACCGCCCCTTTGACCCTTGGGGTATGGTCTGGAAGGGACAGTAAAACGCACTCCCATGGCAGAAAGAGTCTTTCCTTCTTGCTCACACCGAGTGAGTGTATCCTTCACCTTGGAACCAAACAATGAGGAACCATCAAACAAGGCGTTGGTGAAAGTCGACAAACAGTTCTGCAAAATTACATAAGCGCATCCAGGAGTGGTGCCTCAAGGCAACTCTGGAACCCGCTGCTCTACTCGCTCCATCCGCAGCATAAGATACAAGTCGCATGGAGGAGTTAAGGTGGACAACCGAGTAGAAATTTTGTCAGGAACGCCCTCATTACATGCATCTTGTATGGAATCTCCTAACTCCTTGAGGAGATCCCTCTGCAACCTCGTGAAGTGCGTGAGATAGTTCAACGATCGAAGGGTAAAGGCCACTGAACTAAAAATGCGCTTCCCAAATCTGTCCATCTGCCAAGACTACTTGTTTGGCAGATGAAAAGATGAAGAGGTCTCCGCTAACTCCTCCTTCATGGTCGCCGTCACCACCATGGCATCTACGGGAACACCCTTGGACAAGAACTCTTTACCAGGAGGGGCAGACAAGAACTTATCTGGTCTCCTGGGGACTGGCTCCATGATGTCAGGAGTATCCCAAACCTTTCGACTGACTAGATCCATTAGTTTGTCAGAAGGTGGAGACACCCAAGAGGCAGAAGGTTGAGATCCGAAAGCCATCAGGTACACAGACTCAACAGATGGGTTAATAGTGGGCCAGTCGCACCTCTGCCTAAGGATCTCTAAAATGTCCACAAAGGAGACATCATCAGAGGACGACATGGGGGACCCTTCAGACTCCTCAAGGTCAGTGTCAGATGTCAAAAGACTCATTCTGGGAGTCAATATGTTTCCTCTTACATAACCTCTTCAGGGGAGGCTCCTCGGAAGGATATTCTGGGGAAGCCTCGGAAGAGTGGGGGCCACCAGCCGATGGCTTGAGGCTGCGGGTCTCTGCTGTCTCCAGAGAGAGTAGGGGCTGAGAATGAAGTGGGTGTTCTCGGGGGAGGAGTGCTGGTGCTAGTGGTAGGTGCTACAGAATGAGACAGCACGCTCCTCATCATCTCAAACGCCGACCTCCACGGCTCCGAAGACCTCCCCTGCTCTGAAGAGATGCGGGTCGGCACCGGAGCCAGAGCCATCGGCTCAGAGATAGATGTAGGGTCCGAGCTCACCCTGGCTGACACATCCAGAGGAAGGCTCGGAACCGAAGATAGATTCTAACCCTCCCCATCTGTGCCAACACGAGAGCTTCGGCCCCTGGACACGACGGACAGCACCAAGCGTGTCGGAGCCAAACCCGTCTCCAAGGCAGCAACAAGGTGAGTTGGAGCCGGCATTTCCTCCATTGGCACCAAGCACTCCAGCTCCGAAAGGCCAGTATGGCTCGGAGTAGGAATAGCAGACAAGGGCAAAGCTGGGTCAAGTGGCTCCAGAGCCGACTGGGTTGGAGCCAACAATAATTTGGGCAAGGCAGATGACTTCAGGAGTCTCAGCACTACCCTCTCAACATCTTCTTCTGAAAGGGTCCTAGAAGACCTGGAAGACATGGTTGGGGATCTTGACCTGGGGGGCACTGGAGACTTAATTGTTACGGACACCGGTAGGTAGCTTGCAGACCGCCTCCAGGTCTACTGCTGTATCAGTTGTTTCAGAGATCGGTTCCGAAACCCCTGTAACCGACTCTGACACCACCATGATGCTCCCCTTCGGCTCCGAAGGCTGAGAAGTCGAGGAGGCAGATTTGGATTGTCTCGATTGTTTAGGAGGTGTCTCCGAGGCACCAGCCGGTGCCAGAGAAGGCCTTTTTGAGGATTTTGATTTCCCAGACTTAGAGGAAGCCGAAGAACTGGATAGTGCTTCCTCAAAACATGGTTTCAATAGACCCTTGAGTATGAGTTTGTTCTTCCTCTCCTGTAACACTCTAGGAGAGAAAGCATAGCAGAACAAACACGACTCCTGTAAGCGGATGGCCCCTAGGCAGTAGACACAGCTACTGTGGCCATCCATTAAGGACATCTTTTGGGAGCATTTCATACACTTTTTGAACCCCGAGGGTTTATGTTCCTTACTTTCCTTAGACATACGACACACACACAGCCCAGAGAGATTGAAAAGAGAAAGAGAGAAAAGGAAAAGAGGACTAGGTCTTTTAATTAAAAGGGCCTAGCCATAAGAAGGAATTACACGAGGACTAGGTCCTCTAACTTAAACGGGCCTAGCCCAGTGTTGAGAAAGCTAGCTAAAGGAGTTACACGAGGATTAGGTCCTCTAACTTAAACGGGCCTAGCCCAGTGTAGTGAAACTAGGTCTTCTAACTTAAACAGACCTATAAGGAAAGCCCATGCACACAAGAGGAATGGTAAATGACATTAACTTTCTATTCTTAAGAAAAAAACAGGTAATAAACTTGCAATCCTAGTCACTTCACAAACGGATCCCCACCAAAAACAAACTGTCAAAATAGTAGAAACCAATTGCTAACGGTGACCAAAAAGGTCAGAATAACAACTGATAAGACAACAGGAGCCCCTGTTGACTAAGAGCAGAAAACCGCCAAAAACTCTACCTAATAATCAAAAAATGCGCAACAGTGCCTAAAACTAACTGGCACACAGGATACCAATAAACAACTAGAAAACTAAGTTGCACTCAAAAAAGGCAAGCAAAGCAACTGCCCGATATATATTAGCAATACTAAATATACAATAATAAAGCATTGAACACGATACAATATGAAGAATTTTGAAAAACTTAGCCAGAGCCAAGAGAAGCACAACCAAACTCGTTGATGTGGCAAACGAGATCTGGGGATTGTACTGGTGCACCATGGGATACCTGCTTAGTCACAAGCCAACCAGAAGTCTTCCAGCTTGTAAATCGGCCGAGTTGGAGAAGAGGATCGGCTCCGAACCCATATGTAAAAACGAAGGTGAGATTGGACTACCTAACATGAAATAAGTGCCTAGAACTTGGTTCTGCCAAAACATGATGCAGGGGAAACAGTTTCTTAACAGTCTGGCTGCACCTAATGCGGGGAGGGGGTCACTGTAAAGAGCATCTTAACGAGGAGGTAGGCAGGAAAGGAAGGAGACAGGACAGACAGAGAATGAGAAAAACCTTGTTTAAACTATGAAGGGCCATGGCACAGAATAGTACATCAGAAACTCCACAGAAAAGAGTGAAGGTGGAATGTTGACAAAGGAGACCCACTGAGCCAAACTCTGAAGACACATCACCAGCAGGACAGATACCACTCACAGACATCAAGACAAAGACAACTGTGGAAGAACTTTCATGGCCTCTAGCGCGCACGCGCGCACACACGCACACACGCACACACACACACACACACACACACACACACACACACACACACACACACACACACACACACACACACACAAAACTTTCTTAGAAAATGACAATGGATACTAGTAAAACAAACATATACACACACGCACTGTACACCAATGCCAGGGCAAACATCTGAACATACTCCAGAAAAAAGAAGTTATGTTCTTACCATAACATTCTATCTGTGTTGTTGATCATTCATTCATTACTGATGGGTATCTGTCCCGCCCTTTGAATACAGTCGGCCGTTATAACAAGCTTGCGCCAGCTAAAAAACTCTCGAGTGAAGCTTACTCATAGTGTCCCTCTCTCTGTTACATCAGATCGAGTCTGCCCGTAAGAAGGGAAGAGAAAAAGCTGAGGCTTTATCTAAGCAAATTTCCTATTATAAGGTAGGACCAAATCCGAACCTCCAGGAGTCTTCTGGAGGGGTTTGTGGGTGGGAGTAAATGTATGAAGACGACCACCACAGATGGAATGTTATGGTGAGAACATTTATCTGATGTTGCTAATCTTCATTCATTCATTACTGATGGGACAGAGTCCCTAGCTACTTTACTTCTTAGGAGACCTTATGGAGGGATATTTCTGAGCACCATTGAACCAAAGGAAGCTCTTCTCCCTGGAGACCAAATCCAAATTGGAATATGTGATAAAGGTAGGAGGGGTGGCCCATGTTGCTGCTGCACAAATGTCATCTACAGAAGCTCTTGCATGAAAGGCAACCGATGTTGTGACTGATGTGGCTGAATGCACTTTGACCTTAGATGGTAGAAGAGCTTTGTTTTGTTGATAGATAAAGGAAATGCAGTCTCTCAACCATTTAGAGTCACTTTGGAAACAGATCTTCTAAATTTTGGTCTTGAGAATGACACAAATAATTGGTCAGATTTTCGTAGTGATTTAGTCTTGTCCAAGTAGAATTGCAATTGTCCGTGCACATCCAGTAAATGTAGTGAATATTCTTCTTTGTTAGAAAAATTTCGAAAGAAAACTGGCATATCAATTGTTTGATTGATGGTCAAATCGGAAAATACTTTGGGCAAGAAGGTGGGATTAGTCCGGTGTGATACTCTGTCTTTATCGAAGACCATGTAAGGACATTTTATGCACAAGGCTTGTAGTTCAAATATTCGTCTTGATGAGGTAATAGCTACCAAGAATAAAGTTTTCCAGGATAAAAATGTTATATTACAAGTGGCAGCAGGATCAAAAGGACAAGTCAAGGATTGTAGAACTGGTGTCAAATTCCATGGCTCGATTGGGTCTTTGAAGGGTGGTCTAATGTGCGTGACACCTTTCAAAAAGGTTTTACAGAGACAATGAGAAATCAAGGAGTCCTGGAAGCCACTGTGGAAGTTAGAGACAGCCCCCAGGTGTACTCGGATAGTTGAAGCTGCCGCTCCTAAGTGCAGCTGAAAAAGGATTCACTTCTCTTGAGACCAGATTATGAATCTTTTCCACTTGCTGAGATAAAGTTTCCTGGTGGATGATTTATGGGAAGCCAGAAGAATGTTACGTACAGGGGAGGATAGATTACTCTGCCTGGCAATTGCCGGAAGTGGAAGAACCAAGCAGTCAGCTTGATGCTCAATATATTTGGATGCAGCAACCCTTGTGGGTGCGACAGCAATTCCAGAGCTGGATCCAGAATCCAAGGTTGATGTACTAAGCAAGGCCAAAAAAAGTGAAACCAAACTTATCGGAGCCAATAGGGTGCAATGAGGATTAAAACACATAGTCCAAGTATAAAGCCAGCTCTTTATTTTCGATCTGGTACCTCGGCCTTTCGCCTTCAAAGGATCACAGAAACAGTGCATATTGTCAAGGTATAAATACACATTTTCTTAATAGCATAATTGATCTTAATTAACAAAAACATCTGAGATAGTCAATTAAAACAATTCCATTCATTTAAAGAGACATTCATATTTAAACCAACAATAGCTTTCATTGTTGGTTTCAAAGTAAAATTTTCATTCAATTTTAATTGCAAATTCTAAAGATGGAAATAGTCAATGCAAACAGTAAATCTTATTTATAAATTATTTATAAATATACCGCTGAATAGATCACTGCAAATAATTATATAATTTCAGTATTTTAAATGTTATAAATACTACATAATACAAACATTTATATTCATTTCAACAATTTAAATACTTAATTCCAAATTTAATCCGCCAGGTTTTAAGGTATTATATTTAAGAATCATTTTTGTTTCTAATTCAAGTAATTTTTGAATGAACATACCCCCACTTTCAAGACAAAATGGCTTCCCCAAAATACAAAATTTTAGGCTATTAGAGCAACCACCATGATAGTCAACAAAGTGTTTGGCCACGGGACTGAAATCACTATTATTTCTTATGTCCCTTAAATGTTCAAGTATACGAACTCGAACCATTCTTTTAGTCTGCCCTATGTACCATACATTATTGCATGAACAACCCAATATATATACTACTCCCACTGACCTACAATTAAAGTAAAATCTAGGGGAGAACGATATCCCATTAATTTTACTTAAGTTAATAACCTTTACACAGACGCTACAGTGACCACAAGGATGCGTACCTCTCGGAAGATCTGATCTATCATCTCCTTTCAAAAAGTTATAATTTAATAGTTCTTTTAAATTTTCCCCCTCTTATAAGAGAAAGTTACATGTTTGGGAAATAAATGACCTATACTTTCATCTTCATTAATGAGATGCCAATATTTCCTTATCAATTTTTCCATTTCATCCGATAGAGGGGAGAATTTAGTCACATAAAATAACTTTTCTTCCTCCATCCCACTGATAGTATTCTTAAATGTTTCATAGTCAACATTGCAATGAGGATTACTCTGCTTCTCAACCGAAGAGCCTTCTTTAGAAATTGTTGGATCAGAGGAAGGGGAGGGAAGGCAAAAAGTCGTCCCGTGGGCCAATCCTGTACTACAGGGTCCCTCGGGAACTCCCTTTGCAGGGGAATTACAGCGAAATAGTGGCTGCATTGTGGTTTGCGAGGGATGCAAAGAGAGTGAAGCAAGGCTGGCCCCAGCAACTGAAGATCTTCGCTACTATGATAGGATTGAGGGCCCACTCGTGACGCAGAAGAATGCATAAGCCCAGTTTGTCTGCAATTACGCTGGAATCCCCGGGAATGTGCATTGCTATCAGAAAGCAGTTGGAAGTCATCACCCATTGTCAAATTCTCATGGCCACTCGACACAACGGTTAGGACTTGGTTTCCCCTTGTTTGCTGATATACCAGGCTATGGACATGTTGTTGGACTGGATAGCAATTGTCCCTGATGGGAAGACAGATTGGAATGCTTGGAATGCCAGAAACACTGCCCTCAGTTCTACAACACTGATATGCAGGTTGGCATCCATGGGATGACCAAGTGCCTTGGACTGTCTTTCCCTGGAAATGCCCCTCCTCCCACTCCATCAGGGAAGCGTCCATGATCACTATGACTTTGGACTGACAGGGATAGAAAGGACGACTCCATAGGTCTTTCACTGGCTTCATCCACCAAAATAAGTCTTGTTTGCATCGATTTGTTATGTGGACCTGAAAGGACACAGGACGAGTCAAAGGGGACGACTGTGTTAGTAAAACCTACTTGCAGAAGCCTTATGTGTGGTCTTGCCAGGAGAACTATTGTGATAGATGCTGACAAAGATCCTAGTAGTTGAAGGACTGCCCGAGCTGAAACTTAATCCCGAGACAGTAACACCTGGAGATGAGACCTTAGTCTTACTAACCTGTGAAGTGGGAGGGAGACTAGGAAAGACTGAGTACTGAAAGTTGTCCCTATGAATTCCAGAGTTTGAGAAGGAGTCAACTTGTATTTCTCCTTGTTTATTGAGATCCCTAAAGATTTTGCTAAGGCTGTAACCAGTAGATGCTTGGTAGGAGCAAGTAAGGAGCCAATTGTCTAAATATGGAAACACCCGGAAACCTTGCAGTCTCAAATGAGCTGCTACCACTCCCATGCATTTGATGAACCTCGAGTAAAATCCAGATCTTATGTGGTCTGGTGGGACTGCTTGGATGACTTTTTTTTAGGAGCACCTTTTTTATTTCTTGAGCTGCTGCTACCCTTTGACTGGGTGGAACGTTGGGAATATGCCTTAGCGGGAACAACGAAAAAGTGAAGTGCACCTCAAATATACCACTCAAAGAAATAACTCCACCAGGGTTTACACTTTTTAAATAAAATAGTAAAAATCCATTTCACTATTTTATTAAAGAAGTGTAAATCCCAGTGGAGTTTGGAGGGTTTCTATATATTTGAATATGCCTTAGCGGCCTTGGATAAAGATTGAAAGGTATGTAATAACCTCTGGAAATTATTGTCTGCACCCAAAAATCTGTGGTTATCGTTTGCCAGGAAAAGTGGTGCCGAGAAAATCGTCCCCTGACTGCTTCCAGAGGTAAGCAATTGGGCCGTTCTTCAGGAGCTCTGATAGGGCTGTCCGGAGAAAATCTCTGGATCCCTGATTACGCAGACCCGCTCTTCCAGATGAGTTTCCCCCTATGCCCCAGGTGTAAACTTGCCAAGTGTGTCATGGAAAGGACCCTGGGATTTCTTGTACCACATCTCCTCCGATTCCAAGAGTAGGATCATTGGGGGGGTGGGGGGTGGAGAAATGCACACCCGTGGCAGACAAGGTCTTACTGTCAGACAAGGTCTTACTGTCCTTTTTACACGTGGCTAAAGTGTCTTTTACCTTTGGGCCAAAAACAGAAGAGGCCTCCATGGGAGCACTGAGAAAGATGACTTAAAAGGGTCCACAAAATCACATAGGTGCATCCAGGTATGATGTCTCATGGCAACACCTGCACCCGCTACTCTAGCGGTCCCTTCGGTAGTATGAGAAATCAATCACATGGACGAGCTGGATATAGATTCCAGGGTGGCAAGCTGCGAGGCAACTTTGTCATGTACCTCATCAGAAACTGCTCCTAAGGTTCCAGAGAATTCCGAAATTAGATCTCTCTGGAGCTGGGTATAATGTACCAAGTAATTCATGGACTGAATAGCAAAGGCTGATGAAGAATACACCCACTTCCTAACACTATCGCCCAAGACTCCCTGTCTGGGTGATGGACAGTAGGGCTCTCCTCGGCAAGCTCTTTCTTAGTGGCCACCATCACCACCACTGTGTCTACTGGTAGGCATTAGGACCACTGTGGGTTGTCCTCTGATGGAGTAAGAATTTTGGCTGGTCTCCATGGGGATAGGTTCAACGATGTCCAGATTTCTCCAAGCATGTTGCGTGATGAGCTGAACTAGGTCATCTTCAGGCGGAGTCACCCAAGAAGTAGAGGGTCAAGCACAGAAAGCCTACAACAATACAGACTCTTCAGAGGAAGGGTTGGTGGGCTTCCAGTCTCTCGCTCCTTTAAAATTTCCAGTATGTCTCAAAAAGAGACATCTTTGGGGTGGGGGGGGGGGCGTGGGGACCCTTCCCTTTCATCGTAGTTTGTATCTTCGGTAAGGGATTCCTCAGGGGAATCCACATGCTTCCTCTTGCATGATGTCTTACATGGTACCACCTCAACAGGGAAATCTGAGGAGGGCTCTGAAGAGTGGGCATCTTGTGGAAGGGTATTTTGAGGTTCCCATACTCGATGTCCTAGAGTAGTGGACTGTGCCAGCTGCAGTTCAGACGACAGATATACATGGGTCCCTGGTGCCAAAGGAACCAGCTGTGAGCCTGCAGAGGCAAGTGCCCTCTCCATCACCTGAAAAGCGGGCCTGCCTGAAAAGGGGTGGGATCCCAGAACAGAGAAAGACAACCTTGGGACCAGGGTCACACCCTGCTCCAAAGAGCCCAACCCCAGAGAAGGAGCCACAAGAGAACTCTGTCGCCAAGACAACCGGAACCGTAGTAGACTGCACCAAAGAAAAAACAGGCGCCATACTAGGTGCCACGGTAATGACAGCCCAGTCACGATCCAGAGGATGGCTCGTCTCCGAGTGAGTTGATGGCCATATGGTTAGGCTCCAGAACCATGGTAAGGTCTACCAATGAAACCGAAGAAGCTGGTACCGGGATAGGTGTCTTGTGTTGAGGGCTCTACCTCCAAGGAGGAATATATGCAGACTCTGTGGAGAAAATTCCTCAGCTTTGGGTGGGAGGGAGGATTTGGAAGGAGTGAGAATTCCTCAGGCCACCAATAGCTGATTCACAAGTCTCACTACATCCAATCCCAAAAGGTTCTTGGAGGAGCAGGTTTACATTCCTGATGGAGAATCAGGGCATTCTAGAAAGGGTTTGCACTGTTGTCTAAAAAAAGGGGTCTGTTGACAGGGAGTAATCGGGTCCTAGGCAATATTTCACCTTTTGGTACTGTGGTCAAAGGACCAGTAAGATGTAGTGGGGGGGGGG